>NW_022145603.1:4083909-4683909 GCF_000002235.5 Strongylocentrotus purpuratus
AGTAACTCTATCCTTCATTGTCATTAATCTAATTTAAGTTACCAGTTTTGACTAGATCGACCTGTTATCTGTGAAATAAATATAAATATGTCAACATGGAGATTAGTTTTATCATCGTTTTAATACGACTCCTTGTCTTTTGAACTCGATTTGCACAGATATCGACGATTGTACTACCACTTCTTGCGCGAGTACAGAACTTGTATTGATGGAGTTGACACCTTTACGTGCCAATGTGATGCTGGCTACGAAGGGACTACCTGTGAAACAAGTAAGCTTTAAATTCATAACATACCTATATGCACTGATGATGTAAAACAAAATCCAATGAAATTCTTACTCGTTGCTCATCGAGAATATTTAGGTACAGAGCAAACAAGGAAACATAAAGAAAGGATTTCTAGTGACTGTTAAGGAAAATGTTGATGTTTCTCTTACTTGAGAGTCACCAGACGTGAAAGTACAGAGATCTCTATTAATAATAAAACTGTTTTAGATACGTTTAGACTGACATATTTCATTGAGATCATAGCGAATCCACTCTTGGCGCCAAGGTGTATTGAGACGCATACCATGTACATGTACTCTTGCATCCATTATCACATTGGTTTCAGCAGAAATTGAAAAATCACTTGCTTTCTGATCTTTTTCATCGGTCAGGTGCCCATTAATATTGATGAGTTAATGCTATTTTTCAAGAAATTAGTTTCTTTCATAGGCCACGATTTTGGAAAAGATTCAAACATTACAAGAGTTTTTCAGTCCCTTTTACTTTGATAGATTTATTTATCAATAGTTTTACAAATGAAGTAACTCTATCCTTCATTGTCATTAATCTAATTTAAGTTACCAGTTTTTACTAGATCGACCTGTTATCTGTGAAATAAATATAATATGTCAACATGGAGATTAGTTTTATCATCATTTTAATACGACTCCTTGTCTTTTGAACTCGATTTGCACAGATATCGACGATTGTACTACCACTTCTTGCGCGAGTACAGGAACTTGTATTGATGGAGTTGACACCTTTACGTGCCAATGTGATGCTGGCTACGAAGGGACTACCTGTGAAACAAGTAAGCTTTAAATTCTACATACCTACATATATGCACTGATGATGTAAAACAAAATCCAATGAAATTCTTACTCGTTGCTCATCGAGAATATTTAGGTACAGAGCAAACAAGGAAACATAAAGAAAGAAATTTCTAGTGACTGTTAAGGAAATGTTGATGTTTCTCTTACTTGAGAGTCACCAGACGTGAAAGTACAGAGATCTCTATTATATAAAGAACTGTTTTAGGATACGTTTAGACTGACATATTTCATTGAGATCATAGCGAATCCTCTTGGCGCCAAGGTGTATTGAGACGCATACCATGTACATGTACTCTTGCATCCATTATCACATTGGTTTCAGCAGAAATTGAAAAATCACTTGCTTTCTGATCTTTTTCATCGGTCAGGTGCCCATTAATATTGATGAGTTAATGCTATTTTTCAAGAAATTAGTTTCTTTCATAGGCCACGATTTTGGAAAGATTCAAACATTACAAGAGTTTTTCAGTCCCTTTTACTTTGATAGATTTATTTATCAATAGTTTTACAAATGAAGTAACTCTATCCTTCATTGTCATTAATCTAATTTAAGTTACCAGTTTTTACTAGATCGACCTGTTATCTGTGAAATAATATAAATATGTCAACATGGAGATTAGTTTTATCATCATTTTAATACGACTCCTTGTCTTTTGAACTCGATTTGCACAGATATCGACGATTGTACTACCACTTCTTGCGCGAGTACAGGAACTTGTATTGATGGAGTTGACACCTTTACGTGCCAATGTGATGCTGGCTACGAAGGGACTACCTGTGAAACAAGTAAGCTTTAAATTACATACCTACATATATGCACTGATGATGTAAAACAAAATCCAATGAAATTCTTACTCGTTGCTCATCGAGAATATTTAGGTACAGAGCAAACAAGGAAACATAAAGAAAGGATTTCTAGTGACTGTTAAGGAAATGTTGATGTTTCTCTTACTTGAGAGTCACCAGACGTGAAAGTACAGAGATCTCTATTTATAAAGAAAGAACTGTTTTAGGATACGTTTAGACTGACATATTTCATTGAGATCATAGCGAATCCACTCTTGGCGCCAAGGTGTATTGAGACGCATACCATGTACATGTACTCTTGCATCCATTATCACATTGGTTTCAGCAGAAATTGAAAAATCACTTGCTTTCTGATCTTTTTCATCGGTCAGGTGCCCATTAATATTGATGAGTTAATGATATTTTTCAAGAAATTAGTTTCTTTCATAGGCCACGATTTTGGAAAAGATTCAAACATTACAAGAGTTTTTCAGTCCCTTTTACTTTGATAGATTTATTTATCAATAGTTTTACAAATGAAGTAACTCTATCCTTCATTGTCATTAATCTAATTTAAGTTACAGTTTTGACTAGATCGACCTGTTATCTGTGAAATAAATATAAATATGTCAACATGGAGATTAGTTTTATCATCGTTTTAATACGACTCCTTGTCTTTTGAACTCGATTTGCACAGATATCGACGATTGTACTACCACTTCTTGCGCGAGTACAGGAACTTGTATTGATGGAGTTGACACCTTTACGTGCCAATGTGATGCTGGCTACGAAGGGACTACCTGTGAAACAAGTAAGCTTTAAATTACATACCTACATATATGCACTGATGATGTAAAACAAAATCCAATGAAATTCTTACTCGTTGCTCATCGAGAATATTTAGGTACAGAGCAAACAAGGAAACATAAAGAAAGAAATTTCTAGTGACTGTTAAGGAAAATGTTGATGTTTCTCTTACTTGAGAGTCACCAGACGTGAAAGTACAGAGATCTCTATTTATAAAAGAACTGTTTTAGGATACGTTTAGACTGACATATTTCATTGAGATCATAGCGAATCCACTCTTGGCGCCAAGGTGTATTGAGACGCATACCATGTACATGTACTCTTGCATCCATTATCACATTGGTTTCAGCAGAAATTGAAAAATCACTTGCTTTCTGATCTTTTTCATCGGTCAGGTGCCCATTAATATTGATGAGTTAATGATATTTTTCAAGAAATTAGTTTCTTTCATAGGCCACGATTTTGGAAAAGATTCAAACATTACAAGAGTTTTTCAGTCCCTTTTACTTTGATAGATTTATTTATCAATAGTTTTACAAATGAAGTAACTCTATCCTTCATTGTCATTAATCTAATTTAAGTTACCAGTTTTGACTAGATCGACCTGTTATCTGTGAAATAAATATAAATATGTCAACATGGAGATTAGTTTTATCATCGTTTTAATACGACTCCTTGTCTTTTGAACTCGATTTGCACAGATATCGACGATTGTACTACCACTTCTTGCGCGAGTACAGGAACTTGTATTGATGGAGTTGACACCTTTACGTGCCAATGTGATGCTGGCTACGAAGGGACTACCTGTGAAACAAGTAAGCTTTAAATTACATACCTACATATATGCACTGATGATGTAAAACAAAATCCAATGAAATTCTTACTCGTTGCTCATCGAGAATATTTAGGTACAGAGCAAACAAGGAAACATAAAGAAAGGAATTTCTAGTGACTGTTAAGGAAAATGTTGATGTTTCTCTTACTTGAGAGTCACCAGACGTGAAAGTACAGAGATCTCTATTAAATAAAGAACTGTTTTAGGATACGTTTAGACTGACATATTTCATTGAGATCATAGCGAATCCACTCTTGGCGCCAAGGTGTATTGAGACGCATACCATGTACATGTACTCTTGCATCCATTATCACATTGGTTTCAGCAGAAATTGAAAAATCACTTGCTTTCTGATCTTTTTCATCGGTCAGGTGCCCATTAATATTGATGAGTTAATGATATTTTTCAAGAAATTAGTTTCTTTCATAGGCCACGATTTTGGAAAAGATTCAAACATTACAAGAGTTTTTCAGTCCCTTTTACTTTGATAGATTTATTTATCAATAGTTTTACAAATGAAGTAACTCTATCCTTCATTGTCATTAATCTAATTTAAGTTACCAGTTTTGACTAGATCGACCTGTTATCTGTGAAATAAATATAAATATGTCAACATGGAGATTAGTTTTATCATCGTTTTAATACGACTCCTTGTCTTTTGAACTCGATTTGCACAGATATCGACGATTGTACTACCACTTCTTGCGCGAGTACAGGAACTTGTATTGATGGAGTTGACACCTTTACGTGCCAATGTGATGCTGGCTACGAAGGGACTACCTGTGAAACAAGTAAGCTTTAAATTACATACCTACATATATGCACTGATGATGTAAAACAAAATCCAATGAAATTCTTACTCGTTGCTCATCGAGAATATTTAGGTACAGAGCAAACAAGGAAACATAAAGAAAGAATTTCTAGTGACTGTTAAGGAAAATGTTGATGTTTCTCTTACTTGAGAGTCACCAGACGTGAAAGTACAGAGATCTATTTATAATAAAGAACTGTTTTAGGATACGTTTAGACTGACATATTTCATTGAGATCATAGCGAATCCACTCTTGGCGCCAAGGTGTATTGAGACGCATACCATGTACATGTACTCTTGCATCCATTATCACATTGGTTTCAGCAGAAATTGAAAAATCACTTGCTTTCTGATCTTTTTCATCGGTCAGGTGCCCATTAATATTGATGAGTTAATGCTATTTTTCAAGAAATTAGTTTCTTTCATAGGCCACGATTTTGGAAAAGATTCAAACATTACAAGAGTTTTTCAGTCCCTTTTACTTTGATAGATTTATTTATCAATAGTTTTACAAATGAAGTAACTCTATCCTTCATTGTCATTAATCTAATTTAAGTTACCAGTTTTGACTAGATCGACCTGTTATCTGTGAAATAAATATAAATATGTCAACATGGAGATTAGTTTTATCATCATTTTAATACGACTCCTTGTCTTTTGAACTCGATTTGCACAGATATCGACGATTGTACTACCACTTCTTGCGCGAGTACAGGAACTTGTATTGATGGAGTTGACACCTTTACGTGCCAATGTGATGCTGGCTACGAAGGGACTACCTGTGAAACAAGTAAGCTTTAAAATTACATACCTACATATATGCACTGATGATGTAAAACAAAATCCAATGAAATTCTTACTCGTTGCTCATCGAGAATATTTAGGTACAGAGCAAACAAGGAAACATAAAGAAAGGAATTTCTAGTGACTGTTAAGGAAAATGTTGATGTTTCTCTTACTTGAGAGTCACCAGACGTGAAAGTACAGAGATCTCTATTTAATAATAAAGAACTGTTTTAGGATACGTTTAGACTGACATATTTCATTGAGATCATAGCGAATCCACTCTTGGCGCCAAGGTGTATTGAGACGCATACCATGTACATGTACTCTTGCATCCATTATCACATTGGTTTCAGCAGAAATTGAAAAATCACTTGCTTTCTGATCTTTTTCATCGGTCAGGTGCCCATTAATATTGATGAGTTAATGATATTTTTCAAGAAATTAGTTTCTTTCATAGGCCACGATTTTGGAAAAGATTCAAACATTACAAGAGTTTTTCAGTCCCTTTTACTTTGATAGATTTATTTATCAATAGTTTTACAAATGAAGTAACTCTATCCTTCATTGTCATTAATCTAATTTAAGTTACCAGTTTTGACTAGATCGACCTGTTATCTGTGAAATAAATATAAATATGTCAACATGGAGATTAGTTTTATCATCGTTTTAATACGACTCCTTGTCTTTTGAACTCGATTTGCACAGATATCGACGATTGTACTACCACTTCTTGCGCGAGTACAGGAACTTGTATTGATGGAGTTGACACCTTTACGTGCCAATGTGATGCTGGCTACGAAGGGACTACCTGTGAAACAAGTAAGCTTTAAATTACATACCTACATATATGCACTGATGATGTAAAACAAAATCCAATGAAATTCTTACTCGTTGCTCATCGAGAATATTTAGGTACAGAGCAAACAAGGAAACATAAAGAAAGGAATTTCTAGTGACTGTTAAGGAAATGTTGATGTTTCTCTTACTTGAGAGTCACCAGACGTGAAAGTACAGAGATCTCTATTTATAATAAACTGTTTTAGGATACGTTTAGACTGACATATTTCATTGAGATCATAGCGAATCCACTCTTGGCGCCAAGGTGTATTGAGACGCATACCATGTACATGTACTCTTGCATCCATTATCACATTGGTTTCAGCAGAAATTGAAAAATCACTTGCTTTCTGATCTTTTTCATCGGTCAGGTGCCCATTAATATTGATGAGTTAATGATATTTTTCAAGAAATTAGTTTCTTTCATAGGCCACGATTTTGGAAAAGATTCAAACATTACAAGAGTTTTTCAGTCCCTTTTACTTTGATAGATTTATTTATCAATAGTTTTACAAATGAAGTAACTCTATCCTTCATTGTCATTAATCTAATTTAAGTTACCAGTTTTGACTAGATCGACCTGTTATCTGTGAAATAAATATAATATGTCAACATGGAGATTAGTTTTATCATCGTTTTAATACGACTCCTTGTCTTTTGAACTCGATTTGCACAGATATCGACGATTGTACTACCACTTCTTGCGCGAGTACAGGAACTTGTATTGATGGAGTTGACACCTTTACGTGCCAATGTGATGCTGGCTACGAAGGGACTACCTGTGAAACAAGTAAGCTTTAAATTACATACCTACATATATGCACTGATGATGTAAAACAAAATCCAATGAAATTCTTACTCGTTGCTCATCGAGAATATTTAGGTACAGAGCAAACAAGGAAACATAAAGAAAGGAATTTCTAGTGACTGTTAAGGAAAATGTTGATGTTTCTCTTACTTGAGAGTCACCAGACGTGAAAGTACAGAGATCTCTATTATATAAAGAACTGTTTTAGGATACGTTTAGACTGACATATTTCATTGAGATCATAGCGAATCCACTCTTGGCGCCAAGGTGTATTGAGACGCATACCATGTACATGTACTCTTGCATCCATTATCACATTGGTTTCAGCAGAAATTGAAAAATCACTTGCTTTCTGATCTTTTTCATCGGTCAGGTGCCCATTAATATTGATGAGTTAATGATATTTTTCAAGAAATTAGTTTCTTTCATAGGCCACGATTTTGGAAAAGATTCAAACATTACAAGAGTTTTTCAGTCCCTTTTACTTTGATAGATTTATTTATCAATAGTTTTACAAATGAAGTAACTCTATCCTTCATTGTCATTAATCTAATTTAAGTTACCAGTTTTGACTAGATCGACCTGTTATCTGTGAAATAAATATAAATATGTCAACATGGAGATTAGTTTTATCATCATTTTAATACGACTCCTTGTCTTTTGAACTCGATTTGCACAGATATCGACGATTGTACTACCACTTCTTGCGCGAGTACAGGAACTTGTATTGATGGAGTTGACACCTTTACGTGCCAATGTGATGCTGGCTACGAAGGGACTACCTGTGAAACAAGTAAGCTTTAAATTACATACCTACATATATGCACTGATGATGTAAAACAAAATCCAATGAAATTCTTACTCGTTGCTCATCGAGAATATTTAGGTACAGAGCAAACAAGGAAACATAAAGAAAGAATTTCTAGTGACTGTTAAGGAAAATGTTGATGTTTCTCTTACTTGAGAGTCACCAGACGTGAAAGTACAGAGATCTCTATTTATAATAAAGAACTGTTTTAGGATACGTTTAGACTGACATATTTCATTGAGATCATAGCGAATCCACTCTTGGCGCCAAGGTGTATTGAGACGCATACCATGTACATGTACTCTTGCATCCATTATCACATTGGTTTCAGCAGAAATTGAAAAATCACTTGCTTTCTGATCTTTTTCATCGGTCAGGTGCCCATTAATATTGATGAGTTAATGCTATTTTTCAAGAAATTAGTTTCTTTCATAGGCCACGATTTTGGAAAAGATTCAAACATTACAAGAGTTTTTCAGTCCCTTTTACTTTGATAGATTTATTTATCAATAGTTTTACAAATGAAGTAACTCTATCCTTCATTGTCATTAATCTAATTTAAGTTACCAGTTTTGACTAGATCGACCTGTTATCTGTGAAATAAATATAAATATGTCAACATGGAGATTAGTTTTATCATCGTTTTAATACGACTCCTTGTCTTTTGAACTCGATTTGCACAGATATCGACGATTGTACTACCACTTCTTGCGCGAGTACAGGAACTTGTATTGATGGAGTTGACACCTTTACGTGCCAATGTGATGCTGGCTACGAAGGGACTACCTGTGAAACAAGTAAGCTTTAAATTACATACCTACATATATGCACTGATGATGTAAAACAAAATCCAATGAAATTCTTACTCGTTGCTCATCGAGAATATTTAGGTACAGAGCAAACAAGGAAACATAAAGAAAGAATTTCTAGTGACTGTTAAGGAAAATGTTGATGTTTCTCTTACTTGAGAGTCACCAGACGTGAAAGTACAGAGATCTCTATTTATAATAAACTGTTTTAGGATACGTTTAGACTGACATATTTCATTGAGATCATAGCGAATCCACTCTTGGCGCCAAGGTGTATTGAGACGCATACCATGTACATGTACTCTTGCATCCATTATCACATTGGTTTCAGCAGAAATTGAAAAATCACTTGCTTTCTGATCTTTTTCATCGGTCAGGTGCCCATTAATATTGATGAGTTAATGATATTTTTCAAGAAATTAGTTTCTTTCATAGGCCACGATTTTGGAAAAGATTCAAACATTACAAGAGTTTTTCAGTCCCTTTTACTTTGATAGATTTATTTATCAATAGTTTTACAAATGAAGTAACTCTATCCTTCATTGTCATTAATCTAATTTAAGTTACCAGTTTTGACTAGATCGACCTGTTATCTGTGAAATAAATATAAATATGTCAACATGGAGATTAGTTTTATCATCGTTTTAATACGACTCCTTGTCTTTTGAACTCGATTTGCACAGATATCGACGATTGTACTACCACTTCTTGCGCGAGTACAGGAACTTGTATTGATGGAGTTGACACCTTTACGTGCCAATGTGATGCTGGCTACGAAGGGACTACCTGTGAAACAAGTAAGCTTTAAATTACATACCTACATATATGCACTGATGATGTAAAACAAAATCCAATGAAATTCTTACTCGTTGCTCATCGAGAATATTTAGGTACAGAGCAAACAAGGAAACATAAAGAAAGAATTTCTAGTGACTGTTAAGGAAAATGTTGATGTTTCTCTTACTTGAGAGTCACCAGACGTGAAAGTACAGAGATCTCTATTTATATAAGAACTGTTTTAGGATACGTTTAGACTGACATATTTCATTGAGATCATAGCGAATCCACTCTTGGCGCCAAGGTGTATTGAGACGCATACCATGTACATGTACTCTTGCATCCATTATCACATTGGTTTCAGCAGAAATTGAAAAATCACTTGCTTTCTGATCTTTTTCATCGGTCAGGTGCCCATTAATATTGATGAGTTAATGATATTTTTCAAGAAATTAGTTTCTTTCATAGGCCACGATTTTGGAAAAGATTCAAACATTACAAGAGTTTTTCAGTCCCTTTTACTTTGATAGATTTATTTATCAATAGTTTTACAAATGAAGTAACTCTATCCTTCATTGTCATTAATCTAATTTAAGTTACCAGTTTTTACTAGATCGACCTGTTATCTGTGAAATAAATATAAATATGTCAACATGGAGATTAGTTTTATCATCGTTTTAATACGACTCCTTGTCTTTTGAACTCGATTTGCACAGATATCGACGATTGTACTACCACTTCTTGCGCGAGTACAGGAACTTGTATTGATGGAGTTGACACCTTTACGTGCCAATGTGATGCTGGCTACGAAGGGACTACCTGTGAAACAAGTAAGCTTTAAATTACATACCTACATATATGCACTGATGATGTAAAACAAAATCCAATGAAATTCTTACTCGTTGCTCATCGAGAATATTTAGGTACAGAGCAAACAAGGAAACATAAAGAAAGGAATTTCTAGTGACTGTTAAGGAAAATGTTGATGTTTCTCTTACTTGAGAGTCACCAGACGTGAAAGTACAGAGATCTCTATTTATAATAAAGAACTGTTTTAGGATACGTTTAGACTGACATATTTCATTGAGATCATAGCGAATCCACTCTTGGCGCCAAGGTGTATTGAGACGCATACCATGTACATGTACTCTTGCATCCATTATCACATTGGTTTCAGCAGAAATTGAAAAATCACTTGCTTTCTGATCTTTTTCATCGGTCAGGTGCCCATTAATATTGATGAGTTAATGCTATTTTTCAAGAAATTAGTTTCTTTCATAGGCCACGATTTTGGAAAAGATTCAAACATTACAAGAGTTTTTCAGTCCCTTTTACTTTGATAGATTTATTTATCAATAGTTTTACAAATGAAGTAACTCTATCCTTCATTGTCATTAATCTAATTTAAGTTACCAGTTTTGACTAGATCGACCTGTTATCTGTGAAATAAATATAAATATGTCAACATGGAGATTAGTTTTATCATCGTTTTAATACGACTCCTTGTCTTTTGAACTCGATTTGCACAGATATCGACGATTGTACTACCACTTCTTGCGCGAGTACAGGAACTTGTATTGATGGAGTTGACACCTTTACGTGCCAATGTGATGCTGGCTACGAAGGGACTACCTGTGAAACAAGTAAGCTTTAAATTACATACCTACATATATGCACTGATGATGTAAAACAAAATCCAATGAAATTCTTACTCGTTGCTCATCGAGAATATTTAGGTACAGAGCAAACAAGGAAACATAAAGAAAGGAATTTCTAGTGACTGTTAAGGAAAATGTTGATGTTTCTCTTACTTGAGAGTCACCAGACGTGAAAGTACAGAGATCTCTATTATAATAAAGAACTGTTTTAGGATACGTTTAGACTGACATATTTCATTGAGATCATAGCGAATCCACTCTTGGCGCCAAGGTGTATTGAGACGCATACCATGTACATGTACTCTTGCATCCATTATCACATTGGTTTCA
Organism: Strongylocentrotus purpuratus; assembly: GCF_000002235.5. NCBI lineage: Eukaryota > Metazoa > Echinodermata > Echinoidea > Camarodonta > Strongylocentrotidae > Strongylocentrotus > Strongylocentrotus purpuratus. Next base: position 4,095,063 of record NW_022145603.1, read on the forward strand.
GCAGAAATTGAAAAATCACTTGCTTTCTGATCTTTTTCATCGGTCAGGTGCCCATTAATATTGATGAGTTAATGCTATTTTTCAAGAAATTAGTTTCTTTCATAGGCCACGATTTTGGAAAAGATTCAAACATTACAAGAGTTTTTCAGTCCCTTTTACTTTGATAGATTTATTTATCAATAGTTTTACAAATGAAGTAACTCTATCCTTCATTGTCATTAATCTAATTTAAGTTACCAGTTTTGACTAGATCGACCTGTTATCTGTGAAATAAATATAAATATGTCAACATGGAGATTAGTTTTATCATCGTTTTAATACGACTCCTTGTCTTTTGAACTCGATTTGCACAGATATCGACGATTGTACTACCACTTCTTGCGCGAGTACAGGAACTTGTATTGATGGAGTTGACACCTTTACGTGCCAATGTGATGCTGGCTACGAAGGGACTACCTGTGAAACAAGTAAGCTTTAAATTACATACCTACATATATGCACTGATGATGTAAAACAAAATCCAATGAAATTCTTACTCGTTGCTCATCGAGAATATTTAGGTACAGAGCAAACAAGGAAACATAAAGAAAGAAATTTCTAGTGACTGTTAAGGAAAATGTTGATGTTTCTCTTACTTGAGAGTCACCAGACGTGAAAGTACAGAGATCTCTATTTATAATAAAGAACTGTTTTAGGATACGTTTAGACTGACATATTTCATTGAGATCATAGCGAATCCACTCTTGGCGCCAAGGTGTATTGAGACGCATACCATGTACATGTACTCTTGCATCCATTATCACATTGGTTTCAGCAGAAATTGAAAAATCACTTGCTTTCTGATCTTTTTCATCGGTCAGGTGCCCATTAATATTGATGAGTTAATGATATTTTTCAAGAAATTAGTTTCTTTCATAGGCCACGATTTTGGAAAAGATTCAAACATTACAAGAGTTTTTCAGTCCCTTTTACTTTGATAGATTTATTTATCAATAGTTTTACAAATGAAGTAACTCTATCCTTCATTGTCATTAATCTAATTTAAGTTACCAGTTTTGACTAGATCGACCTGTTATCTGTGAAATAAATATAAATATGTCAACATGGAGATTAGTTTTATCATCGTTTTAATACGACTCCTTGTCTTTTGAACTCGATTTGCACAGATATCGACGATTGTACTACCACTTCTTGCGCGAGTACAGGAACTTGTATTGATGGAGTTGACACCTTTACGTGCCAATGTGATGCTGGCTACGAAGGGACTACCTGTGAAACAAGTAAGCTTTAAATTACATACCTACATATATGCACTGATGATGTAAAACAAAATCCAATGAAATTCTTACTCGTTGCTCATCGAGAATATTTAGGTACAGAGCAAACAAGGAAACATAAAGAAAGGAATTTCTAGTGACTGTTAAGGAAAATGTTGATGTTTCTCTTACTTGAGAGTCACCAGACGTGAAAGTACAGAGATCTCTATTTATAATAAAGAACTGTTTTAGGATACGTTTAGACTGACATATTTCATTGAGATCATAGCGAATCCACTCTTGGCGCCAAGGTGTATTGAGACGCATACCATGTACATGTACTCTTGCATCCATTATCACATTGGTTTCAGCAGAAATTGAAAAATCACTTGCTTTCTGATCTTTTTCATCGGTCAGGTGCCCATTAATATTGATGAGTTAATGCTATTTTTCAAGAAATTAGTTTCTTTCATAGGCCACGATTTTGGAAAAGATTCAAACATTACAAGAGTTTTTCAGTCCCTTTTACTTTGATAGATTTATTTATCAATAGTTTTACAAATGAAGTAACTCTATCCTTCATTGTCATTAATCTAATTTAAGTTACCAGTTTTGACTAGATCGACCTGTTATCTGTGAAATAAATATAAATATGTCAACATGGAGATTAGTTTTATCATCATTTTAATACGACTCCTTGTCTTTTGAACTCGATTTGCACAGATATCGACGATTGTACTACCACTTCTTGCGCGAGTACAGGAACTTGTATTGATGGAGTTGACACCTTTACGTGCCAATGTGATGCTGGCTACGAAGGGACTACCTGTGAAACAAGTAAGCTTTAAATTACATACCTACATATATGCACTGATGATGTAAAACAAAATCCAATGAAATTCTTACTCGTTGCTCATCGAGAATATTTAGGTACAGAGCAAACAAGGAAACATAAAGAAAGGAATTTCTAGTGACTGTTAAGGAAAATGTTGATGTTTCTCTTACTTGAGAGTCACCAGACGTGAAAGTACAGAGATCTCTATTTATAATAAAGAACTGTTTTAGGATACGTTTAGACTGACATATTTCATTGAGATCATAGCGAATCCACTCTTGGCGCCAAGGTGTATTGAGACGCATACCATGTACATGTACTCTTGCATCCATTATCACATTGGTTTCAGCAGAAATTGAAAAATCACTTGCTTTCTGATCTTTTTCATCGGTCAGGTGCCCATTAATATTGATGAGTTAATGATATTTTTCAAGAAATTAGTTTCTTTCATAGGCCACGATTTTGGAAAAGATTCAAACATTACAAGAGTTTTTCAGTCCCTTTTACTTTGATAGATTTATTTATCAATAGTTTTACAAATGAAGTAACTCTATCCTTCATTGTCATTAATCTAATTTAAGTTACCAGTTTTGACTAGATCGACCTGTTATCTGTGAAATAAATATAAATATGTCAACATGGAGATTAGTTTTATCATCGTTTTAATACGACTCCTTGTCTTTTGAACTCGATTTGCACAGATATCGACGATTGTACTACCACTTCTTGCGCGAGTACAGGAACTTGTATTGATGGAGTTGACACCTTTACGTGCCAATGTGATGCTGGCTACGAAGGGACTACCTGTGAAACAAGTAAGCTTTAAATTACATACCTACATATATGCACCGATGATGTAAAACAAAATCCAATGAAATTCTTACTCGTTGCTCATCGAGAATATTTAGGTACAGAGCAAACAAGGAAACATAAAGAAAGGAATTTCTAGTGACTGTTAAGGAAAATGTTGATGTTTCTCTTACTTGAGAGTCACCAGACGTGAAAGTACAGAGATCTCTATTATAATAAAGAACTGTTTTAGGATACGTTTAGACTGACATATTTCATTGAGATCATAGCGAATCCACTCTTGGCGCCAAGGTGTATTGAGACGCATACCATGTACATGTACTCTTGCATCCATTATCACATTGGTTTCAGCAGAAATTGAAAAATCACTTGCTTTCTGATCTTTTTCATCGGTCAGGTGCCCATTAATATTGATGAGTTAATGCTATTTTTCAAGAAATTAGTTTCTTTCATAGGCCACGATTTTGGAAAAGATTCAAACATTACAAGAGTTTTTCAGTCCCTTTTACTTTGATAGATTTATTTATCAATAGTTTTACAAATGAAGTAACTCTATCCTTCATTGTCATTAATCTAATTTAAGTTACCAGTTTTGACTAGATCGACCTGTTATCTGTGAAATAAATATAAATATGTCAACATGGAGATTAGTTTTATCATCGTTTTAATACGACTCCTTGTCTTTTGAACTCGATTTGCACAGATATCGACGATTGTACTACCACTTCTTGCGCGAGTACAGGAACTTGTATTGATGGAGTTGACACCTTTACGTGCCAATGTGATGCTGGCTACGAAGGGACTACCTGTGAAACAAGTAAGCTTTAAATTACATACCTACATATATGCACTGATGATGTAAAACAAAATCCAATGAAATTCTTACTCGTTGCTCATCGAGAATATTTAGGTACAGAGCAAACAAGGAAACATAAAGAAAGAAATTTCTAGTGACTGTTAAGGAAAATGTTGATGTTTCTCTTACTTGAGAGTCACCAGACGTGAAAGTACAGAGATCTCTATTTATAATAAAGAACTGTTTTAGGATACGTTTAGACTGACATATTTCATTGAGATCATAGCGAATCCACTCTTGGCGCCAAGGTGTATTGAGACGCATACCATGTACATGTACTCTTGCATCCATTATCACATTGGTTTCAGCAGAAATTGAAAAATCACTTGCTTTCTGATCTTTTTCATCGGTCAGGTGCCCATTAATATTGATGAGTTAATGATATTTTTCAAGAAATTAGTTTCTTTCATAGGCCACGATTTTGGAAAAGATTCAAACATTACAAGAGTTTTTCAGTCCCTTTTACTTTGATAGATTTATTTATCAATAGTTTTACAAATGAAGTAACTCTATCCTTCATTGTCATTAATCTAATTTAAGTTACCAGTTTTGACTAGATCGACCTGTTATCTGTGAAATAAATATAAATATGTCAACATGGAGATTAGTTTTATCATCGTTTTAATACGACTCCTTGTCTTTTGAACTCGATTTGCACAGATATCGACGATTGTACTACCACTTCTTGCGCGAGTACAGGAACTTGTATTGATGGAGTTGACACCTTTACGTGCCAATGTGATGCTGGCTACGAAGGGACTACCTGTGAAACAAGTAAGCTTTAAATTACATACCTACATATATGCACTGATGATGTAAAACAAAATCCAATGAAATTCTTACTCGTTGCTCATCGAGAATATTTAGGTACAGAGCAAACAAGGAAACATAAAGAAAGGAATTTCTAGTGACTGTTAAGGAAAATGTTGATGTTTCTCTTACTTGAGAGTCACCAGACGTGAAAGTACAGAGATCTCTATTTATAATAAAGAACTGTTTTAGGATACGTTTAGACTGACATATTTCATTGAGATCATAGCGAATCCACTCTTGGCGCCAAGGTGTATTGAGACGCATACCATGTACATGTACTCTTGCATCCATTATCACATTGGTTTCAGCAGAAATTGAAAAATCACTTGCTTTCTGATCTTTTTCATCGGTCAGGTGCCCATTAATATTGATGAGTTAATGCTATTTTTCAAGAAATTAGTTTCTTTCATAGGCCACGATTTTGGAAAAGATTCAAACATTACAAGAGTTTTTCAGTCCCTTTTACTTTGATAGATTTATTTATCAATAGTTTTACAAATGAAGTAACTCTATCCTTCATTGTCATTAATCTAATTTAAGTTACCAGTTTTGACTAGATCGACCTGTTATCTGTGAAATAAATATAAATATGTCAACATGGAGATTAGTTTTATCATCGTTTTAATACGACTCCTTGTCTTTTGAACTCGATTTGCACAGATATCGACGATTGTACTACCACTTCTTGCGCGAGTACAGGAACTTGTATTGATGGAGTTGACACCTTTACGTGCCAATGTGATGCTGGCTACGAAGGGACTACCTGTGAAACAAGTAAGCTTTAAATTACATACCTACATATATGCACTGATGATGTAAAACAAAATCCAATGAAATTCTTACTCGTTGCTCATCGAGAATATTTAGGTACAGAGCAAACAAGGAAACATAAAGAAAGGAATTTCTAGTGACTGTTAAGGAAAATGTTGATGTTTCTCTTACTTGAGAGTCACCAGACGTGAAAGTACAGAGATCTCTATTATATAAAGAACTGTTTTAGGATACGTTTAGACTGACATATTTCATTGAGATCATAGCGAATCCACTCTTGGCGCCAAGGTGTATTGAGACGCATACCATGTACATGTACTCTTGCATCCATTATCACATTGGTTTCAGCAGAAATTGAAAAATCACTTGCTTTCTGATCTTTTTCATCGGTCAGGTGCCCATTAATATTGATGAGTTAATGATATTTTTCAAGAAATTAGTTTCTTTCATAGGCCACGATTTTGGAAAAGATTCAAACATTACAAGAGTTTTTCAGTCCCTTTTACTTTGATAGATTTATTTATCAATAGTTTTACAAATGAAGTAACTCTATCCTTCATTGTCATTAATCTAATTTAAGTTACCAGTTTTGACTAGATCGACCTGTTATCTGTGAAATAAATATAAATATGTCAACATGGAGATTAGTTTTATCATCGTTTTAATACGACTCCTTGTCTTTTGAACTCGATTTGCACAGATATCGACGATTGTACTACCACTTCTTGCGCGAGTACAGGAACTTGTATTGATGGAGTTGACACCTTTACGTGCCAATGTGATGCTGGCTACGAAGGGACTACCTGTGAAACAAGTAAGCTTTAAATTACATACCTACATATATGCACTGATGATGTAAAACAAAATCCAATGAAATTCTTACTCGTTGCTCATCGAGAATATTTAGGTACAGAGCAAACAAGGAAACATAAAGAAAGAATTTCTAGTGACTGTTAAGGAAAATGTTGATGTTTCTCTTACTTGAGAGTCACCAGACGTGAAAGTACAGAGATCTCTATTTATAATAAAGAACTGTTTTAGGATACGTTTAGACTGACATATTTCATTGAGATCATAGCGAATCCACTCTTGGCGCCAAGGTGTATTGAGACGCATACCATGTACATGTACTCTTGCATCCATTATCACATTGGTTTCAGCAGAAATTGAAAAATCACTTGCTTTCTGATCTTTTTCATCGGTCAGGTGCCCATTAATATTGATGAGTTAATGATATTTTTCAAGAAATTAGTTTCTTTCATAGGCCACGATTTTGGAAAAGATTCAAACATTACAAGAGTTTTTCAGTCCCTTTTACTTTGATAGATTTATTTATCAATAGTTTTACAAATGAAGTAACTCTATCCTTCATTGTCATTAATCTAATTTAAGTTACCAGTTTTGACTAGATCGACCTGTTATCTGTGAAATAAATATAAATATGTCAACATGGAGATTAGTTTTATCATCGTTTTAATACGACTCCTTGTCTTTTGAACTCGATTTGCACAGATATCGACGATTGTACTACCACTTCTTGCGCGAGTACAGGAACTTGTATTGATGGAGTTGACACCTTTACGTGCCAATGTGATGCTGGCTACGAAGGGACTACCTGTGAAACAAGTAAGCTTTAAATTACATACCTACATATATGCACTGATGATGTAAAACAAAATCCAATGAAATTCTTACTCGTTGCTCATCGAGAATATTTAGGTACAGAGCAAACAAGGAAACATAAAGAAAGGAATTTCTAGTGACTGTTAAGGAAAATGTTGATGTTTCTCTTACTTGAGAGTCACCAGACGTGAAAGTACAGAGATCTCTATTTATAAAGAACTGTTTTAGGATACGTTTAGACTGACATATTTCATTGAGATCATAGCGAATCCACTCTTGGCGCCAAGGTGTATTGAGACGCATACCATGTACATGTACTCTTGCATCCATTATCACATTGGTTTCAGCAGAAATTGAAAAATCACTTGCTTTCTGATCTTTTTCATCGGTCAGGTGCCCATTAATATTGATGAGTTAATGATATTTTTCAAGAAATTAGTTTCTTTCATAGGCCACGATTTTGGAAAAGATTCAAACATTACAAGAGTTTTTCAGTCCCTTTTACTTTGATAGATTTATTTATCAATAGTTTTACAAATGAAGTAACTCTATCCTTCATTGTCATTAATCTAATTTAAGTTACCAGTTTTGACTAGATCGACCTGTTATCTGTGAAATAAATATAAATATGTCAACATGGAGATTAGTTTTATCATCGTTTTAATACGACTCCTTGTCTTTTGAACTCGATTTGCACAGATATCGACGATTGTACTACCACTTCTTGCGCGAGTACAGGAACTTGTATTGATGGAGTTGACACCTTTACGTGCCAATGTGATGCTGGCTACGAAGGGACTACCTGTGAAACAAGTAAGCTTTAAATTCTAAACAGATTACATACCTACATATATGCACTGATGATGTAAAACAAAATCCAATGAAATTCTTACTCGTTGCTCATCGAGAATATTTAGGTACAGAGCAAACAAGGAAACATAAAGAAAGAATTTCTAGTGACTGTTAAGGAAAATGTTGATGTTTCTCTTACTTGAGAGTCACCAGACGTGAAAGTACAGAGATCTCTATTAATAAAGAACTGTTTTAGATACGTTTAGACTGACATATTTCATTGAGATCATAGCGAATCCACTCTTGGCGCCAAGGTGTATTGAGACGCATACCATGTACATGTACTCTTGCATCCATTATCACATTGGTTTCAGCAGAAATTGAAAAATCACTTGCTTTCTGATCTTTTTCATCGGTCAGGTGCCCATTAATATTGATGAGTTAATGATATTTTTCAAGAAATTAGTTTCTTTCATAGGCCACGATTTTGGAAAAGATTCAAACATTACAAGAGTTTTTCAGTCCCTTTTACTTTGATAGATTTATTTATCAATAGTTTTACAAATGAAGTAACTCTATCCTTCATTGTCATTAATCTAATTTAAGTTACCAGTTTTGACTAGATCGACCTGTTATCTGTGAAATAAATATAAATATGTCAACATGGAGATTAGTTTTATCATCATTTTAATACGACTCCTTGTCTTTTGAACTCGATTTGCACAGATATCGACGATTGTACTACCACTTCTTGCGCGAGTACAGGAACTTGTATTGATGGAGTTGACACCTTTACGTGCCAATGTGATGCTGGCTACGAAGGGACTACCTGTGAAACAAGTAAGCTTTAAATTCTAAACAGATTACATACCTACATATATGCACTGATGATGTAAAACAAAATCCAATGAAATTCTTACTCGTTGCTCATCGAGAATATTTAGGTACAGAGCAAACAAGGAAACATAAAGAAAGAAATTTCTAGTGACTGTTAAGGAAAATGTTGATGTTTCTCTTACTTGAGAGTCACCAGACGTGAAAGTACAGAGATCTCTATTAATAAAGAACTGTTTTAGGATACGTTTAGACTGACATATTTCATTGAGATCATAGCGAATCCACTCTTGGCGCCAAGGTGTATTGAGACGCATACCATGTACATGTACTCTTGCATCCATTATCACATTGGTTTCAGCAGAAATTGAAAAATCACTTGCTTTCTGATCTTTTTCATCGGTCAGGTGCCCATTAATATTGATGAGTTAATGATATTTTTCAAGAAATTAGTTTCTTTCATAGGCCACGATTTTGGAAAAGATTCAAACATTACAAGAGTTTTTCAGTCCCTTTTACTTTGATAGATTTATTTATCAATAGTTTTACAAATGAAGTAACTCTATCCTTCATTGTCATTAATCTAATTTAAGTTACCAGTTTTGACTAGATCGACCTGTTATCTGTGAAATAAATATAAATATGTCAACATGGAGATTAGTTTTATCATCGTTTTAATACGACTCCTTGTCTTTTGAACTCGATTTGCACAGATATCGACGATTGTACTACCACTTCTTGCGCGAGTACAGGAACTTGTATTGATGGAGTTGACACCTTTACGTGCCAATGTGATGCTGGCTACGAAGGGACTACCTGTGAAACAAGTAAGCTTTAAATTACATACCTACATATATGCACTGATGATGTAAAACAAAATCCAATGAAATTCTTACTCGTTGCTCATCGAGAATATTTAGGTACAGAGCAAACAAGGAAACATAAAGAAAGAATTTCTAGTGACTGTTAAGGAAAATGTTGATGTTTCTCTTACTTGAGAGTCACCAGACGTGAAAGTACAGAGATCTCTATTTATAATAAAGAACTGTTTTAGGATACGTTTAGACTGACATATTTCATTGAGATCATAGCGAATCCACTCTTGGCGCCAAGGTGTATTGAGACGCATACCATGTACATGTACTCTTGCATCCATTATCACATTGGTTTCAGCAGAAATTGAAAAATCACTTGCTTTCTGATCTTTTTCATCGGTCAGGTGCCCATTAATATTGATGAGTTAATGATATTTTTCAAGAAATTAGTTTCTTTCATAGGCCACGATTTTGGAAAAGATTCAAACATTACAAGAGTTTTTCAGTCCCTTTTACTTTGATAGATTTATTTATCAATAGTTTTACAAATGAAGTAACTCTATCCTTCATTGTCATTAATCTAATTTAAGTTACCAGTTTTGACTAGATCGACCTGTTATCTGTGAAATAAATATAAATATGTCAACATGGAGATTAGTTTTATCATCGTTTTAATACGACTCCTTGTCTTTTGAACTCGATTTGCACAGATATCGACGATTGTACTACCACTTCTTGCGCGAGTACAGGAACTTGTATTGATGGAGTTGACACCTTTACGTGCCAATGTGATGCTGGCTACGAAGGGACTACCTGTGAAACAAGTAAGCTTTAAATTCTAAACAGATTACATACCTACATATATGCACTGATGATGTAAAACAAAATCCAATGAAATTCTTACTCGTTGCTCATCGAGAATATTTAGGTACAGAGCAAACAAGGAAACATAAAGAAAGAATTTCTAGTGACTGTTAAGGAAAATGTTGATGTTTCTCTTACTTGAGAGTCACCAGACGTGAAAGTACAGAGATATCTATTAATAAAGAACTGTTTTAAGATACGTTTAGACTGACATATTTCATTGAGATCATAGCGAATCCACTCTTGGCGCCAAGGTGTATTGAGACGCATACCATGTACATGTACTCTTGCATCCATTATCACATTGGTTTCAGCAGAAATTGAAAAATCACTTGCTTTCTGATCTTTTTCATCGGTCAGGTGCCCATTAATATTGATGAGTTAATGATATTTTTCAAGAAATTAGTTTCTTTCATAGGCCACGATTTTGGAAAAGATTCAAACATTACAAGAGTTTTTCAGTCCCTTTTACTTTGATAGATTTATTTATCAATAGTTTTACAAATGAAGTAACTCTATCCTTCATTGTCATTAATCTAATTTAAGTTACCAGTTTTGACTAGATCGACCTGTTATCTGTGAAATAAATATAAATATGTCAACATGGAGATTAGTTTTATCATCGTTTTAATACGACTCCTTGTCTTTTGAACTCGATTTGCACAGATATCGACGATTGTACTACCACTTCTTGCGCGAGTACAGGAACTTGTATTGATGGAGTTGACACCTTTACGTGCCAATGTGATGCTGGCTACGAAGGGACTACCTGTGAAACAAGTAAGCTTTAAATTCTAAACAGATTACATACCTACATATATGCACTGATGATGTAAAACAAAATCCAATGAAATTCTTACTCGTTGCTCATCGAGAATATTTAGGTACAGAGCAAACAAGGAAACATAAAGAAAGAAATTTCTAGTGACTGTTAAGGAAAATGTTGATGTTTCTCTTACTTGAGAGTCACCAGACGTGAAAGTACAGAGATCTCTATTAATAAAGAACTGTTTTAGGATACGTTTAGACTGACATATTTCATTGAGATCATAGCGAATCCACTCTTGGCGCCAAGGTGTATTGAGACGCATACCATGTACATGTACTCTTGCATCCATTATCACATTGGTTTCAGCAGAAATTGAAAAATCACTTGCTTTCTGATCTTTTTCATCGGTCAGGTGCCCATTAATATTGATGAGTTAATGATATTTTTCAAGAAATTAGTTTCTTTCATAGGCCACGATTTTGGAAAAGATTCAAACATTACAAGAGTTTTTCAGTCCCTTTTACTTTGATAGATTTATTTATCAATAGTTTTACAAATGAAGTAACTCTATCCTTCATTGTCATTAATCTAATTTAAGTTACCAGTTTTGACTAGATCGACCTGTTATCTGTGAAATAAATATAAATATGTCAACATGGAGATTAGTTTTATCATCGTTTTAATACGACTCCTTGTCTTTTGAACTCGATTTGCACAGATATCGACGATTGTACTACCACTTCTTGCGCGAGTACAGGAACTTGTATTGATGGAGTTGACACCTTTACGTGCCAATGTGATGCTGGCTACGAAGGGACTACCTGTGAAACAAGTAAGCTTTAAATTACATACCTACATATATGCACTGATGATGTAAAACAAAATCCAATGAAATTCTTACTCGTTGCTCATCGAGAATATTTAGGTACAGAGCAAACAAGGAAACATAAAGAAAGGAATTTCTAGTGACTGTTAAGGAAAATGTTGATGTTTCTCTTACTTGAGAGTCACCAGACGTGAAAGTACAGAGATCTCTATTATAATAAAGAACTGTTTTAGGATACGTTTAGACTGACATATTTCATTGAGATCATAGCGAATCCACTCTTGGCGCCAAGGTGTATTGAGACGCATACCATGTACATGTACTCTTGCATCCATTATCACATTGGTTTCAGCAGAAATTGAAAAATCACTTGCTTTCTGATCTTTTTCATCGGTCAGGTGCCCATTAATATTGATGAGTTAATGATATTTTTCAAGAAATTAGTTTCTTTCATAGGCCACGATTTTGGAAAAGATTCAAACATTACAAGAGTTTTTCAGTCCCTTTTACTTTGATAGATTTATTTATCAATAGTTTTACAAATGAAGTAACTCTATCCTTCATTGTCATTAATCTAATTTAAGTTACCAGTTTTGACTAGATCGACCTGTTATCTGTGAAATAAATATAAATATGTCAACATGGAGATTAGTTTTATCATCGTTTTAATACGACTCCTTGTCTTTTGAACTCGATTTGCACAGATATCGACGATTGTACTACCACTTCTTGCGCGAGTACAGGAACTTGTATTGATGGAGTTGACACCTTTACGTGCCAATGTGATGCTGGCTACGAAGGGACTACCTGTGAAACAAGTAAGCTTTAAATTCTAAACAGATTACATACCTACATATATGCACTGATGATGTAAAACAAAATCCAATGAAATTCTTACTCGTTGCTCATCGAGAATATTTAGGTACAGAGCAAACAAGGAAACATAAAGAAAGAAATTTCTAGTGACTGTTAAGGAAAATGTTGATGTTTCTCTTACTTGAGAGTCACCAGACGTGAAAGTACAGAGATCTCTATTAATAAAGAACTGTTTTAGGATACGTTTAGACTGACATATTTCATTGAGATCATAGCGAATCCACTCTTGGCGCCAAGGTGTATTGAGACGCATACCATGTACATGTACTCTTGCATCCATTATCACATTGGTTTCAGCAGAAATTGAAAAATCACTTGCTTTCTGATCTTTTTCATCGGTCAGGTGCCCATTAATATTGATGAGTTAATGATATTTTTCAAGAAATTAGTTTCTTTCATAGGCCACGATTTTGGAAAAGATTCAAACATTACAAGAGTTTTTCAGTCCCTTTTACTTTGATAGATTTATTTATCAATAGTTTTACAAATGAAGTAACTCTATCCTTCATTGTCATTAATCTAATTTAAGTTACCAGTTTTGACTAGATCGACCTGTTATCTGTGAAATAAATATAAATATGTCAACATGGAGATTAGTTTTATCATCGTTTTAATACGACTCCTTGTCTTTTGAACTCGATTTGCACAGATATCGACGATTGTACTACCACTTCTTGCGCGAGTACAGGAACTTGTATTGATGGAGTTGACACCTTTACGTGCCAATGTGATGCTGGCTACGAAGGGACTACCTGTGAAACAAGTAAGCTTTAAATTCTAAACAGATTACATACCTACATATATGCACTGATGATGTAAAACAAAATCCAATGAAATTCTTACTCGTTGCTCATCGAGAATATTTAGGTACAGAGCAAACAAGGAAACATAAAGAAAGAAATTTCTAGTGACTGTTAAGGAAAATGTTGATGTTTCTCTTACTTGAGAGTCACCAGACGTGAAAGTACAGAGATCTCTATTAATAAAGAACTGTTTTAGGATACGTTTAGACTGACATATTTCATTGAGATCATAGCGAATCCACTCTTGGCGCCAAGGTGTATTGAGACGCATACCATGTACATGTACTCTTGCATCCATTATCACATTGGTTTCAGCAGAAATTGAAAAATCACTTGCTTTCTGATCTTTTTCATCGGTCAGGTGCCCATTAATATTGATGAGTTAATGATATTTTTCAAGAAATTAGTTTCTTTCATAGGCCACGATTTTGGAAAAGATTCAAACATTACAAGAGTTTTTCAGTCCCTTTTACTTTGATAGATTTATTTATCAATAGTTTTACAAATGAAGTAACTCTATCCTTCATTGTCATTAATCTAATTTAAGTTACCAGTTTTGACTAGATCGACCTGTTATCTGTGAAATAAATATAAATATGTCAACATGGAGATTAGTTTTATCATCGTTTTAATACGACTCCTTGTCTTTTGAACTCGATTTGCACAGATATCGACGATTGTACTACCACTTCTTGCGCGAGTACAGGAACTTGTATTGATGGAGTTGACACCTTTACGTGCCAATGTGATGCTGGCTACGAAGGGACTACCTGTGAAACAAGTAAGCTTTAAATTACATACCTACATATATGCACTGATGATGTAAAACAAAATCCAATGAAATTCTTACTCGTTGCTCATCGAGAATATTTAGGTACAGAGCAAACAAGGAAACATAAAGAAAGAATTTCTAGTGACTGTTAAGGAAAATGTTGATGTTTCTCTTACTTGAGAGTCACCAGACGTGAAAGTACAGAGATCTCTATTATAATAAAGAACTGTTTTAGGATACGTTTAGACTGACATATTTCATTGAGATCATAGCGAATCCACTCTTGGCGCCAAGGTGTATTGAGACGCATACCATGTACATGTACTCTTGCATCCATTATCACATTGGTTTCAGCAGAAATTGAAAAATCACTTGCTTTCTGATCTTTTTCATCGGTCAGGTGCCCATTAATATTGATGAGTTAATGATATTTTTCAAGAAATTAGTTTCTTTCATAGGCCACGATTTTGGAAAAGATTCAAACATTACAAGAGTTTTTCAGTCCCTTTTACTTTGATAGATTTATTTATCAATAGTTTTACAAATGAAGTAACTCTATCCTTCATTGTCATTAATCTAATTTAAGTTACCAGTTTTGACTAGATCGACCTGTTATCTGTGAAATAAATATAAATATGTCAACATGGAGATTAGTTTTATCATCGTTTTAATACGACTCCTTGTCTTTTGAACTCGATTTGCACAGATATCGACGATTGTACTACCACTTCTTGCGCGAGTACAGGAACTTGTATTGATGGAGTTGACACCTTTACGTGCCAATGTGATGCTGGCTACGAAGGGACTACCTGTGAAACAAGTAAGCTTTAAATTCTAAACAGATTACATACCTACATATATGCACTGATGATGTAAAACAAAATCCAATGAAATTCTTACTCGTTGCTCATCGAGAATATTTAGGTACAGAGCAAACAAGGAAACATAAAGAAAGAAATTTCTAGTGACTGTTAAGGAAAATGTTGATGTTTCTCTTACTTGAGAGTCACCAGACGTGAAAGTACAGAGATCTCTATTAATAAAGAACTGTTTTAGGATACGTTTAGACTGACATATTTCATTGAGATCATAGCGAATCCACTCTTGGCGCCAAGGTGTATTGAGACGCATACCATGTACATGTACTCTTGCATCCATTATCACATTGGTTTCAGCAGAAATTGAAAAATCACTTGCTTTCTGATCTTTTTCATCGGTCAGGTGCCCATTAATATTGATGAGTTAATGATATTTTTCAAGAAATTAGTTTCTTTCATAGGCCACGATTTTGGAAAAGATTCAAACATTACAAGAGTTTTTCAGTCCCTTTTACTTTGATAGATTTATTTATCAATAGTTTTACAAATGAAGTAACTCTATCCTTCATTGTCATTAATCTAATTTAAGTTACCAGTTTTGACTAGATCGACCTGTTATCTGTGAAATAAATATAAATATGTCAACATGGAGATTAGTTTTATCATCGTTTTAATACGACTCCTTGTCTTTTGAACTCGATTTGCACAGATATCGACGATTGTACTACCACTTCTTGCGCGAGTACAGGAACTTGTATTGATGGAGTTGACACCTTTACGTGCCAATGTGATGCTGGCTACGAAGGGACTACCTGTGAAACAAGTAAGCTTTAAATTCTAAACAGATTACATACCTACATATATGCACTGATGATGTAAAACAAAATCCAATGAAATTCTTACTCGTTGCTCATCGAGAATATTTAGGTACAGAGCAAACAAGGAAACATAAAGAAAGAATTTCTAGTGACTGTTAAGGAAAATGTTGATGTTTCTCTTACTTGAGAGTCACCAGACGTGAAAGTACAGAGATCTCTATTAATAAAGAACTGTTTTAGGATACGTTTAGACTGACATATTTCATTGAGATCATAGCGAATCCACTCTTGGCGCCAAGGTGTATTGAGACGCATACCATGTACATGTACTCTTGCATCCATTATCACATTGGTTTCAGCAGAAATTGAAAAATCACTTGCTTTCTGATCTTTTTCATCGGTCAGGTGCCCATTAATATTGATGAGTTAATGATATTTTTCAAGAAATTAGTTTCTTTCATAGGCCACGATTTTGGAAAAGATTCAAACATTACAAGAGTTTTTCAGTCCCTTTTACTTTGATAGATTTATTTATCAATAGTTTTACAAATGAAGTAACTCTATCCTTCATTGTCATTAATCTAATTTAAGTTACCAGTTTTGACTAGATCGACCTGTTATCTGTGAAATAAATATAAATATGTCAACATGGAGATTAGTTTTATCATCGTTTTAATACGACTCCTTGTCTTTTGAACTCGATTTGCACAGATATCGACGATTGTACTACCACTTCTTGCGCGAGTACAGGAACTTGTATTGATGGAGTTGACACCTTTACGTGCCAATGTGATGCTGGCTACGAAGGGACTACCTGTGAAACAAGTAAGCTTTAAATTCTAAACAGATTACATACCTACATATATGCACTGATGATGTAAAACAAAATCCAATGAAATTCTTACTCGTTGCTCATCGAGAATATTTAGGTACAGAGCAAACAAGGAAACATAAAGAAAGAATTTCTAGTGACTGTTAAGGAAAATGTTGATGTTTCTCTTACTTGAGAGTCACCAGACGTGAAAGTACAGAGATCTCTATTAATAAAGAACTGTTTTAGGATACGTTTAGACTGACATATTTCATTGAGATCATAGCGAATCCACTCTTGGCGCCAAGGTGTATTGAGACGCATACCATGTACATGTACTCTTGCATCCATTATCACATTGGTTTCAGCAGAAATTGAAAAATCACTTGCTTTCTGATCTTTTTCATCGGTCAGGTGCCCATTAATATTGATGAGTTAATGATATTTTTCAAGAAATTAGTTTCTTTCATAGGCCACGATTTTGGAAAAGATTCAAACATTACAAGAGTTTTTCAGTCCCTTTTACTTTGATAGATTTATTTATCAATAGTTTTACAAATGAAGTAACTCTATCCTTCATTGTCATTAATCTAATTTAAGTTACCAGTTTTGACTAGATCGACCTGTTATCTGTGAAATAAATATAAATATGTCAACATGGAGATTAGTTTTATCATCGTTTTAATACGACTCCTTGTCTTTTGAACTCGATTTGCACAGATATCGACGATTGTACTACCACTTCTTGCGCGAGTACAGGAACTTGTATTGATGGAGTTGACACCTTTACGTGCCAATGTGATGCTGGCTACGAAGGGACTACCTGTGAAACAAGTAAGCTTTAAATTACATACCTACATATATGCACTGATGATGTAAAACAAAATCCAATGAAATTCTTACTCGTTGCTCATCGAGAATATTTAGGTACAGAGCAAACAAGGAAACATAAAGAAAGAAATTTCTAGTGACTGTTAAGGAAAATGTTGATGTTTCTCTTACTTGAGAGTCACCAGACGTGAAAGTACAGAGATCTCTATTATATAAAGAACTGTTTTAGGATACGTTTAGACTGACATATTTCATTGAGATCATAGCGAATCCACTCTTGGCGCCAAGGTGTATTGAGACGCATACCATGTACATGTACTCTTGCATCCATTATCACATTGGTTTCAGCAGAAATTGAAAAATCACTTGCTTTCTGATCTTTTTCATCGGTCAGGTGCCCATTAATATTGATGAGTTAATGATATTTTTCAAGAAATTAGTTTCTTTCATAGGCCACGATTTTGGAAAAGATTCAAACATTACAAGAGTTTTTCAGTCCCTTTTACTTTGATAGATTTATTTATCAATAGTTTTACAAATGAAGTAACTCTATCCTTCATTGTCATTAATCTAATTTAAGTTACCAGTTTTGACTAGATCGACCTGTTATCTGTGAAATAAATATAAATATGTCAACATGGAGATTAGTTTTATCATCGTTTTAATACGACTCCTTGTCTTTTGAACTCGATTTGCACAGATATCGACGATTGTACTACCACTTCTTGCGCGAGTACAGGAACTTGTATTGATGGAGTTGACACCTTTACGTGCCAATGTGATGCTGGCTACGAAGGGACTACCTGTGAAACAAGTAAGCTTTAAATTACATACCTACATATATGCACTGATGATGTAAAACAAAATCCAATGAAATTCTTACTCGTTGCTCATCGAGAATATTTAGGTACAGAGCAAACAAGGAAACATAAAGAAAGAAATTTCTAGTGACTGTTAAGGAAAATGTTGATGTTTCTCTTACTTGAGAGTCACCAGACGTGAAAGTACAGAGATCTCTATTAATAAAGAACTGTTTTAGGATACGTTTAGACTGACATATTTCATTGAGATCATAGCGAATCCACTCTTGGCGCCAAGGTGTATTGAGACGCATACCATGTACATGTACTCTTGCATCCATTATCACATTGGTTTCAGCAGAAATTGAAAAATCACTTGCTTTCTGATCTTTTTCATCGGTCAGGTGCCCATTAATATTGATGAGTTAATGATATTTTTCAAGAAATTAGTTTCTTTCATAGGCCACGATTTTGGAAAAGATTCAAACATTACAAGAGTTTTTCAGTCCCTTTTACTTTGATAGATTTATTTATCAATAGTTTTACAAAT
The DNA here is from genome assembly GCF_000002235.5 of Strongylocentrotus purpuratus. Classification (NCBI taxonomy): domain Eukaryota; kingdom Metazoa; phylum Echinodermata; class Echinoidea; order Camarodonta; family Strongylocentrotidae; genus Strongylocentrotus; species Strongylocentrotus purpuratus. The sequence continues at coordinate 4,114,006 of NW_022145603.1, forward strand.
GAAGTAACTCTATCCTTCATTGTCATTAATCTAATTTAAGTTACCAGTTTTGACTAGATCGACCTGTTATCTGTGAAATAAATATAAATATGTCAACATGGAGATTAGTTTTATCATCGTTTTAATACGACTCCTTGTCTTTTGAACTCGATTTGCACAGATATCGACGATTGTACTACCACTTCTTGCGCGAGTACAGGAACTTGTATTGATGGAGTTGACACCTTTACGTGCCAATGTGATGCTGGCTACGAAGGGACTACCTGTGAAACAAGTAAGCTTTAAATTCTAAACAGATTACATACCTACATATATGCACTGATGATGTAAAACAAAATCCAATGAAATTCTTACTCGTTGCTCATCGAGAATATTTAGGTACAGAGCAAACAAGGAAACATAAAGAAAGAATTTCTAGTGACTGTTAAGGAAAATGTTGATGTTTCTCTTACTTGAGAGTCACCAGACGTGAAAGTACAGAGATCTCTATTAATAAAGAACTGTTTTAGGATACGTTTAGACTGACATATTTCATTGAGATCATAGCGAATCCACTCTTGGCGCCAAGGTGTATTGAGACGCATACCATGTACATGTACTCTTGCATCCATTATCACATTGGTTTCAGCAGAAATTGAAAAATCACTTGCTTTCTGATCTTTTTCATCGGTCAGGTGCCCATTAATATTGATGAGTTAATGATATTTTTCAAGAAATTAGTTTCTTTCATAGGCCACGATTTTGGAAAAGATTCAAACATTACAAGAGTTTTTCAGTCCCTTTTACTTTGATAGATTTATTTATCAATAGTTTTACAAATGAAGTAACTCTATCCTTCATTGTCATTAATCTAATTTAAGTTACCAGTTTTGACTAGATCGACCTGTTATCTGTGAAATAAATATAAATATGTCAACATGGAGATTAGTTTTATCATCGTTTTAATACGACTCCTTGTCTTTTGAACTCGATTTGCACAGATATCGACGATTGTACTACCACTTCTTGCGCGAGTACAGGAACTTGTATTGATGGAGTTGACACCTTTACGTGCCAATGTGATGCTGGCTACGAAGGGACTACCTGTGAAACAAGTAAGCTTTAAATTCTAAACAGATTACATACCTACATATATGCACTGATGATGTAAAACAAAATCCAATGAAATTCTTACTCGTTGCTCATCGAGAATATTTAGGTACAGAGCAAACAAGGAAACATAAAGAAAGAAATTTCTAGTGACTGTTAAGGAAAATGTTGATGTTTCTCTTACTTGAGAGTCACCAGACGTGAAAGTACAGAGATCTCTATTAATAAAGAACTGTTTTAGGATACGTTTAGACTGACATATTTCATTGAGATCATAGCGAATCCACTCTTGGCGCCAAGGTGTATTGAGACGCATACCATGTACATGTACTCTTGCATCCATTATCACATTGGTTTCAGCAGAAATTGAAAAATCACTTGCTTTCTGATCTTTTTCATCGGTCAGGTGCCCATTAATATTGATGAGTTAATGATATTTTTCAAGAAATTAGTTTCTTTCATAGGCCACGATTTTGGAAAAGATTCAAACATTACAAGAGTTTTTCAGTCCCTTTTACTTTGATAGATTTATTTATCAATAGTTTTACAAATGAAGTAACTCTATCCTTCATTGTCATTAATCTAATTTAAGTTACCAGTTTTGACTAGATCGACCTGTTATCTGTGAAATAAATATAAATATGTCAACATGGAGATTAGTTTTATCATCGTTTTAATACGACTCCTTGTCTTTTGAACTCGATTTGCACAGATATCGACGATTGTACTACCACTTCTTGCGCGAGTACAGGAACTTGTATTGATGGAGTTGACACCTTTACGTGCCAATGTGATGCTGGCTACGAAGGGACTACCTGTGAAACAAGTAAGCTTTAAATTCTAAACAGATTACATACCTACATATATGCACTGATGATGTAAAACAAAATCCAATGAAATTCTTACTCGTTGCTCATCGAGAATATTTAGGTACAGAGCAAACAAGGAAACATAAAGAAAGAAATTTCTAGTGACTGTTAAGGAAAATGTTGATGTTTCTCTTACTTGAGAGTCACCAGACGTGAAAGTACAGAGATCTCTATTAATAAAGAACTGTTTTAGGATACGTTTAGACTGACATATTTCATTGAGATCATAGCGAATCCACTCTTGGCGCCAAGGTGTATTGAGACGCATACCATGTACATGTACTCTTGCATCCATTATCACATTGGTTTCAGCAGAAATTGAAAAATCACTTGCTTTCTGATCTTTTTCATCGGTCAGGTGCCCATTAATATTGATGAGTTAATGATATTTTTCAAGAAATTAGTTTCTTTCATAGGCCACGATTTTGGAAAAGATTCAAACATTACAAGAGTTTTTCAGTCCCTTTTACTTTGATAGATTTATTTATCAATAGTTTTACAAATGAAGTAACTCTATCCTTCATTGTCATTAATCTAATTTAAGTTACCAGTTTTGACTAGATCGACCTGTTATCTGTGAAATAAATATAAATATGTCAACATGGAGATTAGTTTTATCATCGTTTTAATACGACTCCTTGTCTTTTGAACTCGATTTGCACAGATATCGACGATTGTACTACCACTTCTTGCGCGAGTACAGGAACTTGTATTGATGGAGTTGACACCTTTACGTGCCAATGTGATGCTGGCTACGAAGGGACTACCTGTGAAACAAGTAAGCTTTAAATTCTAAACAGATTACATACCTACATATATGCACTGATGATGTAAAACAAAATCCAATGAAATTCTTACTCGTTGCTCATCGAGAATATTTAGGTACAGAGCAAACAAGGAAACATAAAGAAAGAAATTTCTAGTGACTGTTAAGGAAAATGTTGATGTTTCTCTTACTTGAGAGTCACCAGACGTGAAAGTACAGAGATCTCTATTAATAAAGAACTGTTTTAAGATACGTTTAGACTGACATATTTCATTGAGATCATAGCGAATCCACTCTTGGCGCCAAGGTGTATTGAGACGCATACCATGTACATGTACTCTTGCATCCATTATCACATTGGTTTCAGCAGAAATTGAAAAATCACTTGCTTTCTGATCTTTTTCATCGGTCAGGTGCCCATTAATATTGATGAGTTAATGATATTTTTCAAGAAATTAGTTTCTTTCATAGGCCACGATTTTGGAAAAGATTCAAACATTACAAGAGTTTTTCAGTCCCTTTTACTTTGATAGATTTATTTATCAATAGTTTTACAAATGAAGTAACTCTATCCTTCATTGTCATTAATCTAATTTAAGTTACCAGTTTTGACTAGATCGACCTGTTATCTGTGAAATAAATATAAATATGTCAACATGGAGATTAGTTTTATCATCGTTTTAATACGACTCCTTGTCTTTTGAACTCGATTTGCACAGATATCGACGATTGTACTACCACTTCTTGCGCGAGTACAGGAACTTGTATTGATGGAGTTGACACCTTTACGTGCCAATGTGATGCTGGCTACGAAGGGACTACCTGTGAAACAAGTAAGCTTTAAATTCTAAACAGATTACATACCTACATATATGCACTGATGATGTAAAACAAAATCCAATGAAATTCTTACTCGTTGCTCATCGAGAATATTTAGGTACAGAGCAAACAAGGAAACATAAAGAAAGAATTTCTAGTGACTGTTAAGGAAAATGTTGATGTTTCTCTTACTTGAGAGTCACCAGACGTGAAAGTACAGAGATCTCTATTAATAAAGAACTGTTTTAGGATACGTTTAGACTGACATATTTCATTGAGATCATAGCGAATCCACTCTTGGCGCCAAGGTGTATTGAGACGCATACCATGTACATGTACTCTTGCATCCATTATCACATTGGTTTCAGCAGAAATTGAAAAATCACTTGCTTTCTGATCTTTTTCATCGGTCAGGTGCCCATTAATATTGATGAGTTAATGATATTTTTCAAGAAATTAGTTTCTTTCATAGGCCACGATTTTGGAAAAGATTCAAACATTACAAGAGTTTTTCAGTCCCTTTTACTTTGATAGATTTATTTATCAATAGTTTTACAAATGAAGTAACTCTATCCTTCATTGTCATTAATCTAATTTAAGTTACCAGTTTTGACTAGATCGACCTGTTATCTGTGAAATAAATATAAATATGTCAACATGGAGATTAGTTTTATCATCGTTTTAATACGACTCCTTGTCTTTTGAACTCGATTTGCACAGATATCGACGATTGTACTACCACTTCTTGCGCGAGTACAGGAACTTGTATTGATGGAGTTGACACCTTTACGTGCCAATGTGATGCTGGCTACGAAGGGACTACCTGTGAAACAAGTAAGCTTTAAATTACATACCTACATATATGCACTGATGATGTAAAACAAAATCCAATGAAATTCTTACTCGTTGCTCATCGAGAATATTTAGGTACAGAGCAAACAAGGAAACATAAAGAAAGGAATTTCTAGTGACTGTTAAGGAAAATGTTGATGTTTCTCTTACTTGAGAGTCACCAGACGTGAAAGTACAGAGATCTCTATTAATAAAGAACTGTTTTAGGATACGTTTAGACTGACATATTTCATTGAGATCATAGCGAATCCACTCTTGGCGCCAAGGTGTATTGAGACGCATACCATGTACATGTACTCTTGCATCCATTATCACATTGGTTTCAGCAGAAATTGAAAAATCACTTGCTTTCTGATCTTTTTCATCGGTCAGGTGCCCATTAATATTGATGAGTTAATGATATTTTTCAAGAAATTAGTTTCTTTCATAGGCCACGATTTTGGAAAAGATTCAAACATTACAAGAGTTTTTCAGTCCCTTTTACTTTGATAGATTTATTTATCAATAGTTTTACAAATGAAGTAACTCTATCCTTCATTGTCATTAATCTAATTTAAGTTACCAGTTTTGACTAGATCGACCTGTTATCTGTGAAATAAATATAAATATGTCAACATGGAGATTAGTTTTATCATCGTTTTAATACGACTCCTTGTCTTTTGAACTCGATTTGCACAGATATCGACGATTGTACTACCACTTCTTGCGCGAGTACAGGAACTTGTATTGATGGAGTTGACACCTTTACGTGCCAATGTGATGCTGGCTACGAAGGGACTACCTGTGAAACAAGTAAGCTTTAAATTCTAAACAGATTACATACCTACATATATGCACTGATGATGTAAAACAAAATCCAATGAAATTCTTACTCGTTGCTCATCGAGAATATTTAGGTACAGAGCAAACAAGGAAACATAAAGAAAGAAATTTCTAGTGACTGTTAAGGAAAATGTTGATGTTTCTCTTACTTGAGAGTCACCAGACGTGAAAGTACAGAGATCTCTATTAATAAAGAACTGTTTTAGATACGTTTAGACTGACATATTTCATTGAGATCATAGCGAATCCACTCTTGGCGCCAAGGTGTATTGAGACGCATACCATGTACATGTACTCTTGCATCCATTATCACATTGGTTTCAGCAGAAATTGAAAAATCACTTGCTTTCTGATCTTTTTCATCGGTCAGGTGCCCATTAATATTGATGAGTTAATGATATTTTTCAAGAAATTAGTTTCTTTCATAGGCCACGATTTTGGAAAAGATTCAAACATTACAAGAGTTTTTCAGTCCCTTTTACTTTGATAGATTTATTTATCAATAGTTTTACAAATGAAGTAACTCTATCCTTCATTGTCATTAATCTAATTTAAGTTACCAGTTTTGACTAGATCGACCTGTTATCTGTGAAATAAATATAAATATGTCAACATGGAGATTAGTTTTATCATCGTTTTAATACGACTCCTTGTCTTTTGAACTCGATTTGCACAGATATCGACGATTGTACTACCACTTCTTGCGCGAGTACAGGAACTTGTATTGATGGAGTTGACACCTTTACGTGCCAATGTGATGCTGGCTACGAAGGGACTACCTGTGAAACAAGTAAGCTTTAAATTACATACCCTACATATATGCACTGATGATGTAAAACAAAATCCAATGAAATTCTTACTCGTTGCTCATCGAGAATATTTAGGTACAGAGCAAACAAGGAAACATAAAGAAAGGAATTTCTAGTGACTGTTAAGGAAAATGTTGATGTTTCTCTTACTTGAGAGTCACCAGACGTGAAAGTACAGAGATCTCTATTAATAAAGAACTGTTTTAGGATACGTTTAGACTGACATATTTCATTGAGATCATAGCGAATCCACTCTTGGCGCCAAGGTGTATTGAGACGCATACCATGTACATGTACTCTTGCATCCATTATCACATTGGTTTCAGCAGAAATTGAAAAATCACTTGCTTTCTGATCTTTTTCATCGGTCAGGTGCCCATTAATATTGATGAGTTAATGATATTTTTCAAGAAATTAGTTTCTTTCATAGGCCACGATTTTGGAAAAGATTCAAACATTACAAGAGTTTTTCAGTCCCTTTTACTTTGATAGATTTATTTATCAATAGTTTTACAAATGAAGTAACTCTATCCTTCATTGTCATTAATCTAATTTAAGTTACCAGTTTTGACTAGATCGACCTGTTATCTGTGAAATAAATATAAATATGTCAACATGGAGATTAGTTTTATCATCGTTTTAATACGACTCCTTGTCTTTTGAACTCGATTTGCACAGATATCGACGATTGTACTACCACTTCTTGCGCGAGTACAGGAACTTGTATTGATGGAGTTGACACCTTTACGTGCCAATGTGATGCTGGCTACGAAGGGACTACCTGTGAAACAAGTAAGCTTTAAATTACATACCTACATATATGCACTGATGATGTAAAACAAAATCCAATGAAATTCTTACTCGTTGCTCATCGAGAATATTTAGGTACAGAGCAAACAAGGAAACATAAAGAAAGAAATTTCTAGTGACTGTTAAGGAAAATGTTGATGTTTCTCTTACTTGAGAGTCACCAGACGTGAAAGTACAGAGATCTCTATTAATAAAGAACTGTTTTAGGATACGTTTAGACTGACATATTTCATTGAGATCATAGCGAATCCACTCTTGGCGCCAAGGTGTATTGAGACGCATACCATGTACATGTACTCTTGCATCCATTATCACATTGGTTTCAGCAGAAATTGAAAAATCACTTGCTTTCTGATCTTTTTCATCGGTCAGGTGCCCATTAATATTGATGAGTTAATGATATTTTTCAAGAAATTAGTTTCTTTCATAGGCCACGATTTTGGAAAAGATTCAAACATTACAAGAGTTTTTCAGTCCCTTTTACTTTGATAGATTTATTTATCAATAGTTTTACAAATGAAGTAACTCTATCCTTCATTGTCATTAATCTAATTTAAGTTACCAGTTTTGACTAGATCGACCTGTTATCTGTGAAATAAATATAAATATGTCAACATGGAGATTAGTTTTATCATCGTTTTAATACGACTCCTTGTCTTTTGAACTCGATTTGCACAGATATCGACGATTGTACTACCACTTCTTGCGCGAGTACAGGAACTTGTATTGATGGAGTTGACACCTTTACGTGCCAATGTGATGCTGGCTACGAAGGGACTACCTGTGAAACAAGTAAGCTTTAAATTCTAAACAGATTACATACCTACATATATGCACTGATGATGTAAAACAAAATCCAATGAAATTCTTACTCGTTGCTCATCGAGAATATTTAGGTACAGAGCAAACAAGGAAACATAAAGAAAGAAATTTCTAGTGACTGTTAAGGAAAATGTTGATGTTTCTCTTACTTGAGAGTCACCAGACGTGAAAGTACAGAGATCTCTATTAATAAAGAACTGTTTTAAGATACGTTTAGACTGACATATTTCATTGAGATCATAGCGAATCCACTCTTGGCGCCAAGGTGTATTGAGACGCATACCATGTACATGTACTCTTGCATCCATTATCACATTGGTTTCAGCAGAAATTGAAAAATCACTTGCTTTCTGATCTTTTTCATCGGTCAGGTGCCCATTAATATTGATGAGTTAATGATATTTTTCAAGAAATTAGTTTCTTTCATAGGCCACGATTTTGGAAAAGATTCAAACATTACAAGAGTTTTTCAGTCCCTTTTACTTTGATAGATTTATTTATCAATAGTTTTACAAATGAAGTAACTCTATCCTTCATTGTCATTAATCTAATTTAAGTTACCAGTTTTGACTAGATCGACCTGTTATCTGTGAAATAAATATAAATATGTCAACATGGAGATTAGTTTTATCATCGTTTTAATACGACTCCTTGTCTTTTGAACTCGATTTGCACAGATATCGACGATTGTACTACCACTTCTTGCGCGAGTACAGGAACTTGTATTGATGGAGTTGACACCTTTACGTGCCAATGTGATGCTGGCTACGAAGGGACTACCTGTGAAACAAGTAAGCTTTAAATTCTAAACAGATTACATACCTACATATATGCACTGATGATGTAAAACAAAATCCAATGAAATTCTTACTCGTTGCTCATCGAGAATATTTAGGTACAGAGCAAACAAGGAAACATAAAGAAAGAATTTCTAGTGACTGTTAAGGAAAATGTTGATGTTTCTCTTACTTGAGAGTCACCAGACGTGAAAGTACAGAGATCTCTATTAATAAAGAACTGTTTTAGGATACGTTTAGACTGACATATTTCATTGAGATCATAGCGAATCCACTCTTGGCGCCAAGGTGTATTGAGACGCATACCATGTACATGTACTCTTGCATCCATTATCACATTGGTTTCAGCAGAAATTGAAAAATCACTTGCTTTCTGATCTTTTTCATCGGTCAGGTGCCCATTAATATTGATGAGTTAATGATATTTTTCAAGAAATTAGTTTCTTTCATAGGCCACGATTTTGGAAAAGATTCAAACATTACAAGAGTTTTTCAGTCCCTTTTACTTTGATAGATTTATTTATCAATAGTTTTACAAATGAAGTAACTCTATCCTTCATTGTCATTAATCTAATTTAAGTTACCAGTTTTGACTAGATCGACCTGTTATCTGTGAAATAAATATAAATATGTCAACATGGAGATTAGTTTTATCATCGTTTTAATACGACTCCTTGTCTTTTGAACTCGATTTGCACAGATATCGACGATTGTACTACCACTTCTTGCGCGAGTACAGGAACTTGTATTGATGGAGTTGACACCTTTACGTGCCAATGTGATGCTGGCTACGAAGGGACTACCTGTGAAACAAGTAAGCTTTAAATTCTAAACAGATTACATACCTACATATATGCACTGATGATGTAAAACAAAATCCAATGAAATTCTTACTCGTTGCTCATCGAGAATATTTAGGTACAGAGCAAACAAGGAAACATAAAGAAAGAAATTTCTAGTGACTGTTAAGGAAAATGTTGATGTTTCTCTTACTTGAGAGTCACCAGACGTGAAAGTACAGAGATCTCTATTAATAAAGAACTGTTTTAGGATACGTTTAGACTGACATATTTCATTGAGATCATAGCGAATCCACTCTTGGCGCCAAGGTGTATTGAGACGCATACCATGTACATGTACTCTTGCATCCATTATCACATTGGTTTCAGCAGAAATTGAAAAATCACTTGCTTTCTGATCTTTTTCATCGGTCAGGTGCCCATTAATATTGATGAGTTAATGATATTTTTCAAGAAATTAGTTTCTTTCATAGGCCACGATTTTGGAAAAGATTCAAACATTACAAGAGTTTTTCAGTCCCTTTTACTTTGATAGATTTATTTATCAATAGTTTTACAAATGAAGTAACTCTATCCTTCATTGTCATTAATCTAATTTAAGTTACCAGTTTTGACTAGATCGACCTGTTATCTGTGAAATAAATATAAATATGTCAACATGGAGATTAGTTTTATCATCGTTTTAATACGACTCCTTGTCTTTTGAACTCGATTTGCACAGATATCGACGATTGTACTACCACTTCTTGCGCGAGTACAGGAACTTGTATTGATGGAGTTGACACCTTTACGTGCCAATGTGATGCTGGCTACGAAGGGACTACCTGTGAAACAAGTAAGCTTTAAATTCTAAACAGATTACATACCTACATATATGCACTGATGATGTAAAACAAAATCCAATGAAATTCTTACTCGTTGCTCATCGAGAATATTTAGGTACAGAGCAAACAAGGAAACATAAAGAAAGAAATTTCTAGTGACTGTTAAGGAAAATGTTGATGTTTCTCTTACTTGAGAGTCACCAGACGTGAAAGTACAGAGATCTCTATTATATAAAGAACTGTTTTAGGATACGTTTAGACTGACATATTTCATTGAGATCATAGCGAATCCACTCTTGGCGCCAAGGTGTATTGAGACGCATACCATGTACATGTACTCTTGCATCCATTATCACATTGGTTTCAGCAGAAATTGAAAAATCACTTGCTTTCTGATCTTTTTCATCGGTCAGGTGCCCATTAATATTGATGAGTTAATGATATTTTTCAAGAAATTAGTTTCTTTCATAGGCCACGATTTTGGAAAAGATTCAAACATTACAAGAGTTTTTCAGTCCCTTTTACTTTGATAGATTTATTTATCAATAGTTTTACAAATGAAGTAACTCTATCCTTCATTGTCATTAATCTAATTTAAGTTACCAGTTTTGACTAGATCGACCTGTTATCTGTGAAATAAATATAAATATGTCAACATGGAGATTAGTTTTATCATCGTTTTAATACGACTCCTTGTCTTTTGAACTCGATTTGCACAGATATCGACGATTGTACTACCACTTCTTGCGCGAGTACAGGAACTTGTATTGATGGAGTTGACACCTTTACGTGCCAATGTGATGCTGGCTACGAAGGGACTACCTGTGAAACAAGTAAGCTTTAAATTCTAAACAGATTACATACCTACATATATGCACTGATGATGTAAAACAAAATCCAATGAAATTCTTACTCGTTGCTCATCGAGAATATTTAGGTACAGAGCAAACAAGGAAACATAAAGAAAGAAATTTCTAGTGACTGTTAAGGAAAATGTTGATGTTTCTCTTACTTGAGAGTCACCAGACGTGAAAGTACAGAGATCTCTATTAATAAAGAACTGTTTTAGGATACGTTTAGACTGACATATTTCATTGAGATCATAGCGAATCCACTCTTGGCGCCAAGGTGTATTGAGACGCATACCATGTACATGTACTCTTGCATCCATTATCACATTGGTTTCAGCAGAAATTGAAAAATCACTTGCTTTCTGATCTTTTTCATCGGTCAGGTGCCCATTAATATTGATGAGTTAATGATATTTTTCAAGAAATTAGTTTCTTTCATAGGCCACGATTTTGGAAAAGATTCAAACATTACAAGAGTTTTTCAGTCCCTTTTACTTTGATAGATTTATTTATCAATAGTTTTACAAATGAAGTAACTCTATCCTTCATTGTCATTAATCTAATTTAAGTTACCAGTTTTGACTAGATCGACCTGTTATCTGTGAAATAAATATAAATATGTCAACATGGAGATTAGTTTTATCATCGTTTTAATACGACTCCTTGTCTTTTGAACTCGATTTGCACAGATATCGACGATTGTACTACCACTTCTTGCGCGAGTACAGGAACTTGTATTGATGGAGTTGACACCTTTACGTGCCAATGTGATGCTGGCTACGAAGGGACTACCTGTGAAACAAGTAAGCTTTAAATTACATACCTACATATATGCACTGATGATGTAAAACAAAATCCAATGAAATTCTTACTCGTTGCTCATCGAGAATATTTAGGTACAGAGCAAACAAGGAAACATAAAGAAAGAATTTCTAGTGACTGTTAAGGAAAATGTTGATGTTTCTCTTACTTGAGAGTCACCAGACGTGAAAGTACAGAGATCTCTATTAATAAAGAACTGTTTTAGGATACGTTTAGACTGACATATTTCATTGAGATCATAGCGAATCCACTCTTGGCGCCAAGGTGTATTGAGACGCATACCATGTACATGTACTCTTGCATCCATTATCACATTGGTTTCAGCAGAAATTGAAAAATCACTTGCTTTCTGATCTTTTTCATCGGTCAGGTGCCCATTAATATTGATGAGTTAATGATATTTTTCAAGAAATTAGTTTCTTTCATAGGCCACGATTTTGGAAAAGATTCAAACATTACAAGAGTTTTTCAGTCCCTTTTACTTTGATAGATTTATTTATCAATAGTTTTACAAATGAAGTAACTCTATCCTTCATTGTCATTAATCTAATTTAAGTTACCAGTTTTGACTAGATCGACCTGTTATCTGTGAAATAAATATAAATATGTCAACATGGAGATTAGTTTTATCATCGTTTTAATACGACTCCTTGTCTTTTGAACTCGATTTGCACAGATATCGACGATTGTACTACCACTTCTTGCGCGAGTACAGGAACTTGTATTGATGGAGTTGACACCTTTACGTGCCAATGTGATGCTGGCTACGAAGGGACTACCTGTGAAACAAGTAAGCTTTAAATTCTAAACAGATTACATACCTACATATATGCACTGATGATGTAAAACAAAATCCAATGAAATTCTTACTCGTTGCTCATCGAGAATATTTAGGTACAGAGCAAACAAGGAAACATAAAGAAAGAAATTTCTAGTGACTGTTAAGGAAAATGTTGATGTTTCTCTTACTTGAGAGTCACCAGACGTGAAAGTACAGAGATCTCTATTAATAAAGAACTGTTTTAGGATACGTTTAGACTGACATATTTCATTGAGATCATAGCGAATCCACTCTTGGCGCCAAGGTGTATTGAGACGCATACCATGTACATGTACTCTTGCATCCATTATCACATTGGTTTCAGCAGAAATTGAAAAATCACTTGCTTTCTGATCTTTTTCATCGGTCAGGTGCCCATTAATATTGATGAGTTAATGATATTTTTCAAGAAATTAGTTTCTTTCATAGGCCACGATTTTGGAAAAGATTCAAACATTACAAGAGTTTTTCAGTCCCTTTTACTTTGATAGATTTATTTATCAATAGTTTTACAAATGAAGTAACTCTATCCTTCATTGTCATTAATCTAATTTAAGTTACCAGTTTTGACTAGATCGACCTGTTATCTGTGAAATAAATATAAATATGTCAACATGGAGATTAGTTTTATCATCGTTTTAATACGACTCCTTGTCTTTTGAACTCGATTTGCACAGATATCGACGATTGTACTACCACTTCTTGCGCGAGTACAGGAACTTGTATTGATGGAGTTGACACCTTTACGTGCCAATGTGATGCTGGCTACGAAGGGACTACCTGTGAAACAAGTAAGCTTTAAATTCTAAACAGATTACATACCTACATATATGCACTGATGATGTAAAACAAAATCCAATGAAATTCTTACTCGTTGCTCATCGAGAATATTTAGGTACAGAGCAAACAAGGAAACATAAAGAAAGAAATTTCTAGTGACTGTTAAGGAAAATGTTGATGTTTCTCTTACTTGAGAGTCACCAGACGTGAAAGTACAGAGATCTCTATTAATAAAGAACTGTTTTAGGATACGTTTAGACTGACATATTTCATTGAGATCATAGCGAATCCACTCTTGGCGCCAAGGTGTATTGAGACGCATACCATGTACATGTACTCTTGCATCCATTATCACATTGGTTTCAGCAGAAATTGAAAAATCACTTGCTTTCTGATCTTTTTCATCGGTCAGGTGCCCATTAATATTGATGAGTTAATGATATTTTTCAAGAAATTAGTTTCTTTCATAGGCCACGATTTTGGAAAAGATTCAAACATTACAAGAGTTTTTCAGTCCCTTTTACTTTGATAGATTTATTTATCAATAGTTTTACAAATGAAGTAACTCTATCCTTCATTGTCATTAATCTAATTTAAGTTACCAGTTTTGACTAGATCGACCTGTTATCTGTGAAATAAATATAAATATGTCAACATGGAGATTAGTTTTATCATCGTTTTAATACGACTCCTTGTCTTTTGAACTCGATTTGCACAGATATCGACGATTGTACTACCACTTCTTGCGCGAGTACAGGAACTTGTATTGATGGAGTTGACACCTTTACGTGCCAATGTGATGCTGGCTACGAAGGGACTACCTGTGAAACAAGTAAGCTTTAAATTCTAAACAGATTACATACCTACATATATGCACTGATGATGTAAAACAAAATCCAATGAAATTCTTACTCGTTGCTCATCGAGAATATTTAGGTACAGAGCAAACAAGGAAACATAAAGAAAGAAATTTCTAGTGACTGTTAAGGAAAATGTTGATGTTTCTCTTACTTGAGAGTCACCAGACGTGAAAGTACAGAGATCTCTATTAATAAAGAACTGTTTTAGGATACGTTTAGACTGACATATTTCATTGAGATCATAGCGAATCCACTCTTGGCGCCAAGGTGTATTGAGACGCATACCATGTACATGTACTCTTGCATCCATTATCACATTGGTTTCAGCAGAAATTGAAAAATCACTTGCTTTCTGATCTTTTTCATCGGTCAGGTGCCCATTAATATTGATGAGTTAATGATATTTTTCAAGAAATTAGTTTCTTTCATAGGCCACGATTTTGGAAAAGATTCAAACATTACAAGAGTTTTTCAGTCCCTTTTACTTTGATAGATTTATTTATCAATAGTTTTACAAATGAAGTAACTCTATCCTTCATTGTCATTAATCTAATTTAAGTTACCAGTTTTGACTAGATCGACCTGTTATCTGTGAAATAAATATAAATATGTCAACATGGAGATTAGTTTTATCATCGTTTTAATACGACTCCTTGTCTTTTGAACTCGATTTGCACAGATATCGACGATTGTACTACCACTTCTTGCGCGAGTACAGGAACTTGTATTGATGGAGTTGACACCTTTACGTGCCAATGTGATGCTGGCTACGAAGGGACTACCTGTGAAACAAGTAAGCTTTAAATTACATACCTACATATATGCACTGATGATGTAAAACAAAATCCAATGAAATTCTTACTCGTTGCTCATCGAGAATATTTAGGTACAGAGCAAACAAGGAAACATAAAGAAAGAAATTTCTAGTGACTGTTAAGGAAAATGTTGATGTTTCTCTTACTTGAGAGTCACCAGACGTGAAAGTACAGAGATCTCTATTAATAAAGAACTGTTTTAGGATACGTTTAGACTGACATATTTCATTGAGATCATAGCGAATCCACTCTTGGCGCCAAGGTGTATTGAGACGCATACCATGTACATGTACTCTTGCATCCATTATCACATTGGTTTCAGCAGAAATTGAAAAATCACTTGCTTTCTGATCTTTTTCATCGGTCAGGTGCCCATTAATATTGATGAGTTAATGATATTTTTCAAGAAATTAGTTTCTTTCATAGGCCACGATTTTGGAAAAGATTCAAACATTACAAGAGTTTTTCAGTCCCTTTTACTTTGATAGATTTATTTATCAATAGTTTTACAAATGAAGTAACTCTATCCTTCATTGTCATTAATCTAATTTAAGTTACCAGTTTTGACTAGATCGACCTGTTATCTGTGAAATAAATATAAATATGTCAACATGGAGATTAGTTTTATCATCGTTTTAATACGACTCCTTGTCTTTTGAACTCGATTTGCACAGATATCGACGATTGTACTACCACTTCTTGCGCGAGTACAGGAACTTGTATTGATGGAGTTGACACCTTTACGTGCCAATGTGATGCTGGCTACGAAGGGACTACCTGTGAAACAAGTAAGCTTTAAATTCTAAACAGATTACATACCTACATATATGCACTGATGATGTAAAACAAAATCCAATGAAATTCTTACTCGTTGCTCATCGAGAATATTTAGGTACAGAGCAAACAAGGAAACATAAAGAAAGAAATTTCTAGTGACTGTTAAGGAAAATGTTGATGTTTCTCTTACTTGAGAGTCACCAGACGTGAAAGTACAGAGATCTCTATTAATAAAGAACTGTTTTAGGATACGTTTAGACTGACATATTTCATTGAGATCATAGCGAATCCACTCTTGGCGCCAAGGTGTATTGAGACGCATACCATGTACATGTACTCTTGCATCCATTATCACATTGGTTTCAGCAGAAATTGAAAAATCACTTGCTTTCTGATCTTTTTCATCGGTCAGGTGCCCATTAATATTGATGAGTTAATGATATTTTTCAAGAAATTAGTTTCTTTCATAGGCCACGATTTTGGAAAAGATTCAAACATTACAAGAGTTTTTCAGTCCCTTTTACTTTGATAGATTTATTTATCAATAGTTTTACAAATGAAGTAACTCTATCCTTCATTGTCATTAATCTAATTTAAGTTACCAGTTTTGACTAGATCGACCTGTTATCTGTGAAATAAATATAAATATGTCAACATGGAGATTAGTTTTATCATCGTTTTAATACGACTCCTTGTCTTTTGAACTCGATTTGCACAGATATCGACGATTGTACTACCACTTCTTGCGCGAGTACAGGAACTTGTATTGATGGAGTTGACACCTTTACGTGCCAATGTGATGCTGGCTACGAAGGGACTACCTGTGAAACAAGTAAGCTTTAAATTCTAAACAGATTACATACCTACATATATGCACTGATGATGTAAAACAAAATCCAATGAAATTCTTACTCGTTGCTCATCGAGAATATTTAGGTACAGAGCAAACAAGGAAACATAAAGAAAGAAATTTCTAGTGACTGTTAAGGAAAATGTTGATGTTTCTCTTACTTGAGAGTCACCAGACGTGAAAGTACAGAGATCTCTATTAATAAAGAACTGTTTTAGGATACGTTTAGACTGACATATTTCATTGAGATCATAGCGAATCCACTCTTGGCGCCAAGGTGTATTGAGACGCATACCATGTACATGTACTCTTGCATCCATTATCACATTGGTTTCAGCAGAAATTGAAAAATCACTTGCTTTCTGATCTTTTTCATCGGTCAGGTGCCCATTAATATTGATGAGTTAATGATATTTTTCAAGAAATTAGTTTCTTTCATAGGCCACGATTTTGGAAAAGATTCAAACATTACAAGAGTTTTTCAGTCCCTTTTACTTTGATAGATTTATTTATCAATAGTTTTACAAATGAAGTAACTCTATCCTTCATTGTCATTAATCTAATTTAAGTTACCAGTTTTGACTAGATCGACCTGTTATCTGTGAAATAAATATAAATATGTCAACATGGAGATTAGTTTTATCATCGTTTTAATACGACTCCTTGTCTTTTGAACTCGATTTGCACAGATATCGACGATTGTACTACCACTTCTTGCGCGAGTACAGGAACTTGTATTGATGGAGTTGACACCTTTACGTGCCAATGTGATGCTGGCTACGAAGGGACTACCTGTGAAACAAGTAAGCTTTAAATTCTAAACAGATTACATACCTACATATATGCACTGATGATGTAAAACAAAATCCAATGAAATTCTTACTCGTTGCTCATCGAGAATATTTAGGTACAGAGCAAACAAGGAAACATAAAGAAAGAAATTTCTAGTGACTGTTAAGGAAAATGTTGATGTTTCTCTTACTTGAGAGTCACCAGACGTGAAAGTACAGAGATCTCTATTAATAAAGAACTGTTTTAGGATACGTTTAGACTGACATATTTCATTGAGATCATAGCGAATCCACTCTTGGCGCCAAGGTGTATTGAGACGCATACCATGTACATGTACTCTTGCATCCATTATCACATTGGTTTCAGCAGAAATTGAAAAATCACTTGCTTTCTGATCTTTTTCATCGGTCAGGTGCCCATTAATATTGATGAGTTAATGATATTTTTCAAGAAATTAGTTTCTTTCATAGGCCACGATTTTGGAAAAGATTCAAACATTACAAGAGTTTTTCAGTCCCTTTTACTTTGATAGATTTATTTATCAATAGTTTTACAAATGAAGTAACTCTATCCTTCATTGTCATTAATCTAATTTAAGTTACCAGTTTTGACTAGATCGACCTGTTATCTGTGAAATAAATATAAATATGTCAACATGGAGATTAGTTTTATCATCGTTTTAATACGACTCCTTGTCTTTTGAACTCGATTTGCACAGATATCGACGATTGTACTACCACTTCTTGCGCGAGTACAGGAACTTGTATTGATGGAGTTGACACCTTTACGTGCCAATGTGATGCTGGCTACGAAGGGACTACCTGTGAAACAAGTAAGCTTTAAATTCTAAACAGATTACATACCTACATATATGCACTGATGATGTAAAACAAAATCCAATGAAATTCTTACTCGTTGCTCATCGAGAATATTTAGGTACAGAGCAAACAAGGAAACATAAAGAAAGAAATTTCTAGTGACTGTTAAGGAAAATGTTGATGTTTCTCTTACTTGAGAGTCACCAGACGTGAAAGTACAGAGATCTCTATTAATAAAGAACTGTTTTAGGATACGTTTAGACTGACATATTTCATTGAGATCATAGCGAATCCACTCTTGGCGCCAAGGTGTATTGAGACGCATACCATGTACATGTACTCTTGCATCCATTATCACATTGGTTTCAGCAGAAATTGAAAAATCACTTGCTTTCTGATCTTTTTCATCGGTCAGGTGCCCATTAATATTGATGAGTTAATGATATTTTTCAAGAAATTAGTTTCTTTCATAGGCCACGATTTTGGAAAAGATTCAAACATTACAAGAGTTTTTCAGTCCCTTTTACTTTGATAGATTTATTTATCAATAGTTTTACAAATGAAGTAACTCTATCCTTCATTGTCATTAATCTAATTTAAGTTACCAGTTTTGACTAGATCGACCTGTTATCTGTGAAATAAATATAAATATGTCAACATGGAGATTAGTTTTATCATCGTTTTAATACGACTCCTTGTCTTTTGAACTCGATTTGCACAGATATCGACGATTGTACTACCACTTCTTGCGCGAGTACAGGAACTTGTATTGATGGAGTTGACACCTTTACGTGCCAATGTGATGCTGGCTACGAAGGGACTACCTGTGAAACAAGTAAGCTTTAAATTACATACATACATATATGCACTGATGATGTAAAACAAAATCCAATGAAATTCTTACTCGTTGCTCATCGAGAATATTTAGGTACAGAGCAAACAAGGAAACATAAAGAAAGAAATTTCTAGTGACTGTTAAGGAAAATGTTGATGTTTCTCTTACTTGAGAGTCACCAGACGTGAAAGTACAGAGATCTCTATTAATAAAGAACTGTTTTAGGATACGTTTAGACTGACATATTTCATTGAGATCATAGCGAATCCACTCTTGGCGCCAAGGTGTATTGAGACGCATACCATGTACATGTACTCTTGCATCCATTATCACATTGGTTTCAGCAGAAATTGAAAAATCACTTGCTTTCTGATCTTTTTCATCGGTCAGGTGCCCATTAATATTGATGAGTTAATGATATTTTTCAAGAAATTAGTTTCTTTCATAGGCCACGATTTTGGAAAAGATTCAAACATTACAAGAGTTTTTCAGTCCCTTTTACTTTGATAGATTTATTTATCAATAGTTTTACAAATGAAGTAACTCTATCCTTCATTGTCATTAATCTAATTTAAGTTACCAGTTTTGACTAGATCGACCTGTTATCTGTGAAATAAATATAAATATGTCAACATGGAGATTAGTTTTATCATCGTTTTAATACGACTCCTTGTCTTTTGAACTCGATTTGCACAGATATCGACGATTGTACTACCACTTCTTGCGCGAGTACAGGAACTTGTATTGATGGAGTTGACACCTTTACGTGCCAATGTGATGCTGGCTACGAAGGGACTACCTGTGAAACAAGTAAGCTTTAAATTCTAAACAGATTACATACCTACATATATGCACTGATGATGTAAAACAAAATCCAATGAAATTCTTACTCGTTGCTCATCGAGAATATTTAGGTACAGAGCAAACAAGGAAACATAAAGAAAGAAATTTCTAGTGACTGTTAAGGAAAATGTTGATGTTTCTCTTACTTGAGAGTCACCAGACGTGAAAGTACAGAGATCTCTATTAATAAAGAACTGTTTTAGGATACGTTTAGACTGACATATTTCATTGAGATCATAGCGAATCCACTCTTGGCGCCAAGGTGTATTGAGACGCATACCATGTACATGTACTCTTGCATCCATTATCACATTGGTTTCAGCAGAAATTGAAAAATCACTTGCTTTCTGATCTTTTTCATCGGTCAGGTGCCCATTAATATTGATGAGTTAATGATATTTTTCAAGAAATTAGTTTCTTTCATAGGCCACGATTTTGGAAAAGATTCAAACATTACAAGAGTTTTTCAGTCCCTTTTACTTTGATAGATTTATTTATCAATAGTTTTACAAATGAAGTAACTCTATCCTTCATTGTCATTAATCTAATTTAAGTTACCAGTTTTGACTAGATCGACCTGTTATCTGTGAAATAAATATAAATATGTCAACATGGAGATTAGTTTTATCATCGTTTTAATACGACTCCTTGTCTTTTGAACTCGATTTGCACAGATATCGACGATTGTACTACCACTTCTTGCGCGAGTACAGGAACTTGTATTGATGGAGTTGACACCTTTACGTGCCAATGTGATGCTGGCTACGAAGGGACTACCTGTGAAACAAGTAAGCTTTAAATTACATACCTACATATATGCACTGATGATGTAAAACAAAATCCAATGAAATTCTTACTCGTTGCTCATCGAGAATATTTAGGTACAGAGCAAACAAGGAAACATAAAGAAAGAAATTTCTAGTGACTGTTAAGGAAAATGTTGATGTTTCTCTTACTTGAGAGTCACCAGACGTGAAAGTACAGAGATCTCTATTATAATAAAGAACTGTTTTAGGATACGTTTAGACTGACATATTTCATTGAGATCATAGCGAATCCACTCTTGGCGCCAAGGTGTATTGAGACGCATACCATGTACATGTACTCTTGCATCCATTATCACATTGGTTTCAGCAGAAATTGAAAAATCACTTGCTTTCTGATCTTTTTCATCGGTCAGGTGCCCATTAATATTGATGAGTTAATGATATTTTTCAAGAAATTAGTTTCTTTCATAGGCCACGATTTTGGAAAAGATTCAAACATTACAAGAGTTTTTCAGTCCCTTTTACTTTGATAGATTTATTTATCAATAGTTTTACAAATGAAGTAACTCTATCCTTCATTGTCATTAATCTAATTTAAGTTACCAGTTTTGACTAGATCGACCTGTTATCTGTGAAATAAATATAAATATGTCAACATGGAGATTAGTTTTATCATCGTTTTAATACGACTCCTTGTCTTTTGAACTCGATTTGCACAGATATCGACGATTGTACTACCACTTCTTGCGCGAGTACAGGAACTTGTATTGATGGAGTTGACACCTTTACGTGCCAATGTGATGCTGGCTACGAAGGGACTACCTGTGAAACAAGTAAGCTTTAAATTCTAAACAGATTACATACCTACATATATGCACTGATGATGTAAAACAAAATCCAATGAAATTCTTACTCGTTGCTCATCGAGAATATTTAGGTACAGAGCAAACAAGGAAACATAAAGAAAGAAATTTCTAGTGACTGTTAAGGAAAATGTTGATGTTTCTCTTACTTGAGAGTCACCAGACGTGAAAGTACAGAGATCTCTATTAATAAAGAACTGTTTTAGGATACGTTTAGACTGACATATTTCATTGAGATCATAGCGAATCCACTCTTGGCGCCAAGGTGTATTGAGACGCATACCATGTACATGTACTCTTGCATCCATTATCACATTGGTTTCAGCAGAAATTGAAAAATCACTTGCTTTCTGATCTTTTTCATCGGTCAGGTGCCCATTAATATTGATGAGTTAATGATATTTTTCAAGAAATTAGTTTCTTTCATAGGCCACGATTTTGGAAAAGATTCAAACATTACAAGAGTTTTTCAGTCCCTTTTACTTTGATAGATTTATTTATCAATAGTTTTACAAATGAAGTAACTCTATCCTTCATTGTCATTAATCTAATTTAAGTTACCAGTTTTGACTAGATCGACCTGTTATCTGTGAAATAAATATAAATATGTCAACATGGAGATTAGTTTTATCATCGTTTTAATACGACTCCTTGTCTTTTGAACTCGATTTGCACAGATATCGACGATTGTACTACCACTTCTTGCGCGAGTACAGGAACTTGTATTGATGGAGTTGACACCTTTACGTGCCAATGTGATGCTGGCTACGAAGGGACTACCTGTGAAACAAGTAAGCTTTAAATCTAAACAGATTACATACCTACATATATGCACTGATGATGTAAAACAAAATCCAATGAAATTCTTACTCGTTGCTCATCGAGAATATTTAGGTACAGAGCAAACAAGGAAACATAAAGAAAGAAATTTCTAGTGACTGTTAAGGAAAATGTTGATGTTTCTCTTACTTGAGAGTCACCAGACGTGAAAGTACAGAGATCTCTATTAATAAAGAACTGTTTTAGGATACGTTTAGACTGACATATTTCATTGAGATCATAGCGAATCCACTCTTGGCGCCAAGGTGTATTGAGACGCATACCATGTACATGTACTCTTGCATCCATTATCACATTGGTTTCAGCAGAAATTGAAAAATCACTTGCTTTCTGATCTTTTTCATCGGTCAGGTGCCCATTAATATTGATGAGTTAATGATATTTTTCAAGAAATTAGTTTCTTTCATAGGCCACGATTTTGGAAAAGATTCAAACATTACAAGAGTTTTTCAGTCCCTTTTACTTTGATAGATTTATTTATCAATAGTTTTACAAATGAAGTAACTCTATCCTTCATTGTCATTAATCTAATTTAAGTTACCAGTTTTGACTAGATCGACCTGTTATCTGTGAAATAAATATAAATATGTCAACATGGAGATTAGTTTTATCATCGTTTTAATACGACTCCTTGTCTTTTGAACTCGATTTGCACAGATATCGACGATTGTACTACCACTTCTTGCGCGAGTACAGGAACTTGTATTGATGGAGTTGACACCTTTACGTGCCAATGTGATGCTGGCTACGAAGGGACTACCTGTGAAACAAGTAAGCTTTAAATTACATACCTACATATATGCACTGATGATGTAAAACAAAATCCAATGAAATTCTTACTCGTTGCTCATCGAGAATATTTAGGTACAGAGCAAACAAGGAAACATAAAGAAAGGAATTTCTAGTGACTGTTAAGGAAAATGTTGATGTTTCTCTTACTTGAGAGTCACCAGACGTGAAAGTACAGAGATCTCTATTATAATAAAGAACTGTTTTAGGATACGTTTAGACTGACATATTTCATTGAGATCATAGCGAATCCACTCTTGGCGCCAAGGTGTATTGAGACGCATACCATGTACATGTACTCTTGCATCCATTATCACATTGGTTTCAGCAGAAATTGAAAAATCACTTGCTTTCTGATCTTTTTCATCGGTCAGGTGCCCATTAATATTGATGAGTTAATGATATTTTTCAAGAAATTAGTTTCTTTCATAGGCCACGATTTTGGAAAAGATTCAAACATTACAAGAGTTTTTCAGTCCCTTTTACTTTGATAGATTTATTTATCAATAGTTTTACAAATGAAGTAACTCTATCCTTCATTGTCATTAATCTAATTTAAGTTACCAGTTTTGACTAGATCGACCTGTTATCTGTGAAATAAATATAAATATGTCAACATGGAGATTAGTTTTATCATCGTTTTAATACGACTCCTTGTCTTTTGAACTCGATTTGCACAGATATCGACGATTGTACTACCACTTCTTGCGCGAGTACAGGAACTTGTATTGATGGAGTTGACACCTTTACGTGCCAATGTGATGCTGGCTACGAAGGGACTACCTGTGAAACAAGTAAGCTTTAAATCTAAACAGATTACATACCTACATATATGCACTGATGATGTAAAACAAAATCCAATGAAATTCTTACTCGTTGCTCATCGAGAATATTTAGGTACAGAGCAAACAAGGAAACATAAAGAAAGAAATTTCTAGTGACTGTTAAGGAAAATGTTGATGTTTCTCTTACTTGAGAGTCACCAGACGTGAAAGTACAGAGATCTCTATTAATAAAGAACTGTTTTAGGATACGTTTAGACTGACATATTTCATTGAGATCATAGCGAATCCACTCTTGGCGCCAAGGTGTATTGAGACGCATACCATGTACATGTACTCTTGCATCCATTATCACATTGGTTTCAGCAGAAATTGAAAAATCACTTGCTTTCTGATCTTTTTCATCGGTCAGGTGCCCATTAATATTGATGAGTTAATGATATTTTTCAAGAAATTAGTTTCTTTCATAGGCCACGATTTTGGAAAAGATTCAAACATTACAAGAGTTTTTCAGTCCCTTTTACTTTGATAGATTTATTTATCAATAGTTTTACAAATGAAGTAACTCTATCCTTCATTGTCATTAATCTAATTTAAGTTACCAGTTTTGACTAGATCGACCTGTTATCTGTGAAATAAATATAAATATGTCAACATGGAGATTAGTTTTATCATCGTTTTAATACGACTCCTTGTCTTTTGAACTCGATTTGCACAGATATCGACGATTGTACTACCACTTCTTGCGCGAGTACAGGAACTTGTATTGATGGAGTTGACACCTTTACGTGCCAATGTGATGCTGGCTACGAAGGGACTACCTGTGAAACAAGTAAGCTTTAAATTAAACAGATTACATACCTACATATATGCACTGATGATGTAAAACAAAATCCAATGAAATTCTTACTCGTTGCTCATCGAGAATATTTAGGTACAGAGCAAACAAGGAAACATAAAGAAAGAAATTTCTAGTGACTGTTAAGGAAAATGTTGATGTTTCTCTTACTTGAGAGTCACCAGACGTGAAAGTACAGAGATCTCTATTAATAAAGAACTGTTTTAGGATACGTTTAGACTGACATATTTCATTGAGATCATAGCGAATCCACTCTTGGCGCCAAGGTGTATTGAGACGCATACCATGTACATGTACTCTTGCATCCATTATCACATTGGTTTCAGCAGAAATTGAAAAATCACTTGCTTTCTGATCTTTTTCATCGGTCAGGTGCCCATTAATATTGATGAGTTAATGATATTTTTCAAGAAATTAGTTTCTTTCATAGGCCACGATTTTGGAAAAGATTCAAACATTACAAGAGTTTTTCAGTCCCTTTTACTTTGATAGATTTATTTATCAATAGTTTTACAAATGAAGTAACTCTATCCTTCATTGTCATTAATCTAATTTAAGTTTCAAGTTTTGACTAGATCGACCTGTTATCTGTGAAATAAATATAAATATGTCAACATGGAGATTAGTTTTATCATCGTTTTAATACGACTCCTTGTCTTTTGAACTCGATTTGCACAGATATCGACGATTGTACTACCACTTCTTGCGCGAGTACAGGAACTTGTATTGATGGAGTTGACACCTTTACGTGCCAATGTGATGCTGGCTACGAAGGGACTACCTGTGAAACAAGTAAGCTTTAAATTAAACAGATTACATACCTACATATATGCACTGATGATGTAAAACAAAATCCAATGAAATTCTTACTCGTTGCTCATCGAGAATATTTAGGTACAGAGCAAACAAGGAAACATAAAGAAAGAAATTTCTAGTGACTGTTAAGGAAAATGTTGATGTTTCTCTTACTTGAGAGTCACCAGACGTGAAAGTACAGAGATCTCTATTAATAAAGAACTGTTTTAGGATACGTTTAGACTGACATATTTCATTGAGATCATAGCGAATCCACTCTTGGCGCCAAGGTGTATTGAGACGCATACCATGTACATGTACTCTTGCATCCATTATCACATTGGTTTCAGCAGAAATTGAAAAATCACTTGCTTTCTGATCTTTTTCATCGGTCAGGTGCCCATTAATATTGATGAGTTAATGATATTTTTCAAGAAATTAGTTTCTTTCATAGGCCACGATTTTGGAAAAGATTCAAACATTACAAGAGTTTTTCAGTCCCTTTTACTTTGATAGATTTATTTATCAATAGTTTTACAAATGAAGTAACTCTATCCTTCATTGTCATTAATCTAATTTAAGTTACCAGTTTTGACTAGATCGACCTGTTATCTGTGAAATAAATATAAATATGTCAACATGGAGATTAGTTTTATCATCGTTTTAATACGACTCCTTGTCTTTTGAACTCGATTTGCACAGATATCGACGATTGTACTACCACTTCTTGCGCGAGTACAGGAACTTGTATTGATGGAGTTGACACCTTTACGTGCCAATGTGATGCTGGCTACGAAGGGACTACCTGTGAAACAAGTAAGCTTTAAATTACATACCTACATATATGCACTGATGATGTAAAACAAAATCCAATGAAATTCTTACTCGTTGCTCATCGAGAATATTTAGGTACAGAGCAAACAAGGAAACATAAAGAAAGAAATTTCTAGTGACTGTTAAGGAAAATGTTGATGTTTCTCTTACTTGAGAGTCACCAGACGTGAAAGTACAGAGATCTCTATTATAATAAAGAACTGTTTTAGGATACGTTTAGACTGACATATTTCATTGAGATCATAGCGAATCCACTCTTGGCGCCAAGGTGTATTGAGACGCATACCATGTACATGTACTCTTGCATCCATTATCACATTGGTTTCAGCAGAAATTGAAAAATCACTTGCTTTCTGATCTTTTTCATCGGTCAGGTGCCCATTAATATTGATGAGTTAATGATATTTTTCAAGAAATTAGTTTCTTTCATAGGCCACGATTTTGGAAAAGATTCAAACATTACAAGAGTTTTTCAGTCCCTTTTACTTTGATAGATTTATTTATCAATAGTTTTACAAATGAAGTAACTCTATCCTTCATTGTCATTAATCTAATTTAAGTTACCAGTTTTGACTAGATCGACCTGTTATCTGTGAAATAAATATAAATATGTCAACATGGAGATTAGTTTTATCATCGTTTTAATACGACTCCTTGTCTTTTGAACTCGATTTGCACAGATATCGACGATTGTACTACCACTTCTTGCGCGAGTACAGGAACTTGTATTGATGGAGTTGACACCTTTACGTGCCAATGTGATGCTGGCTACGAAGGGACTACCTGTGAAACAAGTAAGCTTTAAATTCTAAACAGATTACATACCTACATATATGCACTGATGATGTAAAACAAAATCCAATGAAATTCTTACTCGTTGCTCATCGAGAATATTTAGGTACAGAGCAAACAAGGAAACATAAAGAAAGAAATTTCTAGTGACTGTTAAGGAAAATGTTGATGTTTCTCTTACTTGAGAGTCACCAGACGTGAAAGTACAGAGATATCTATTAATAAAGAACTGTTTTAGGATACGTTTAGACTGACATATTTCATTGAGATCATAGCGAATCCACTCTTGGCGCCAAGGTGTATTGAGACGCATACCATGTACATGTACTCTTGCATCCATTATCACATTGGTTTCAGCAGAAATTGAAAAATCACTTGCTTTCTGATCTTTTTCATCGGTCAGGTGCCCATTAATATTGATGAGTTAATGATATTTTTCAAGAAATTAGTTTCTTTCATAGGCCACGATTTTGGAAAAGATTCAAACATTACAAGAGTTTTTCAGTCCCTTTTACTTTGATAGATTTATTTATCAATAGTTTTACAAATGAAGTAACTCTATCCTTCATTGTCATTAATCTAATTTAAGTTACCAGTTTTGACTAGATCGACCTGTTATCTGTGAAATAAATATAAATATGTCAACATGGAGATTAGTTTTATCATCGTTTTAATACGACTCCTTGTCTTTTGAACTCGATTTGCACAGATATCGACGATTGTACTACCACTTCTTGCGCGAGTACAGGAACTTGTATTGATGGAGTTGACACCTTTACGTGCCAATGTGATGCTGGCTACGAAGGGACTACCTGTGAAACAAGTAAGCTTTAAATTACATACCTACATATATGCACTGATGATGTAAAACAAAATCCAATGAAATTCTTACTCGTTGCTCATCGAGAATATTTAGGTACAGAGCAAACAAGGAAACATAAAGAAAGAATTTCTAGTGACTGTTAAGGAAAATGTTGATGTTTCTCTTACTTGAGAGTCACCAGACGTGAAAGTACAGAGATCTCTATTATAATAAAGAACTGTTTTAGGATACGTTTAGACTGACATATTTCATTGAGATCATAGCGAATCCACTCTTGGCGCCAAGGTGTATTGAGACGCATACCATGTACATGTACTCTTGCATCCATTATCACATTGGTTTCAGCAGAAATTGAAAAATCACTTGCTTTCTGATCTTTTTCATCGGTCAGGTGCCCATTAATATTGATGAGTTAATGATATTTTTCAAGAAATTAGTTTCTTTCATAGGCCACGATTTTGGAAAAGATTCAAACATTACAAGAGTTTTTCAGTCCCTTTTACTTTGATAGATTTATTTATCAATAGTTTTACAAATGAAGTAACTCTATCCTTCATTGTCATTAATCTAATTTAAGTTACCAGTTTTGACTAGATCGACCTGTTATCTGTGAAATAAATATAAATATGTCAACATGGAGATTAGTTTTATCATCGTTTTAATACGACTCCTTGTCTTTTGAACTCGATTTGCACAGATATCGACGATTGTACTACCACTTCTTGCGCGAGTACAGGAACTTGTATTGATGGAGTTGACACCTTTACGTGCCAATGTGATGCTGGCTACGAAGGGACTACCTGTGAAACAAGTAAGCTTTAAATTACATACCTACATATATGCACTGATGATGTAAAACAAAATCCAATGAAATTCTTACTCGTTGCTCATCGAGAATATTTAGGTACAGAGCAAACAAGGAAACATAAAGAAAGGAATTTCTAGTGACTGTTAAGGAAAATGTTGATGTTTCTCTTACTTGAGAGTCACCAGACGTGAAAGTACAGAGATCTCTATTATAATAAAGAACTGTTTTAGGATACGTTTAGACTGACATATTTCATTGAGATCATAGCGAATCCACTCTTGGCGCCAAGGTGTATTGAGACGCATACCATGTACATGTACTCTTGCATCCATTATCACATTGGTTTCAGCAGAAATTGAAAAATCACTTGCTTTCTGATCTTTTTCATCGGTCAGGTGCCCATTAATATTGATGAGTTAATGATATTTTTCAAGAAATTAGTTTCTTTCATAGGCCACGATTTTGGAAAAGATTCAAACATTACAAGAGTTTTTCAGTCCCTTTTACTTTGATAGATTTATTTATCAATAGTTTTACAAATGAAGTAACTCTATCCTTCATTGTCATTAATCTAATTTAAGTTACCAGTTTTGACTAGATCGACCTGTTATCTGTGAAATAAATATAAATATGTCAACATGGAGATTAGTTTTATCATCGTTTTAATACGACTCCTTGTCTTTTGAACTCGATTTGCACAGATATCGACGATTGTACTACCACTTCTTGCGCGAGTACAGGAACTTGTATTGATGGAGTTGACACCTTTACGTGCCAATGTGATGCTGGCTACGAAGGGACTACCTGTGAAACAAGTAAGCTTTAAATTACATACCTACATATATGCACTGATGATGTAAAACAAAATCCAATGAAATTCTTACTCGTTGCTCATCGAGAATATTTAGGTACAGAGCAAACAAGGAAACATAAAGAAAGGAATTTCTAGTGACTGTTAAGGAAAATGTTGATGTTTCTCTTACTTGAGAGTCACCAGACGTGAAAGTACAGAGATCTCTATTATAATAAAGAACTGTTTTAGGATACGTTTAGACTGACATATTTCATTGAGATCATAGCGAATCCACTCTTGGCGCCAAGGTGTATTGAGACGCATACCATGTACATGTACTCTTGCATCCATTATCACATTGGTTTCAGCAGAAATTGAAAAATCACTTGCTTTCTGATCTTTTTCATCGGTCAGGTGCCCATTAATATTGATGAGTTAATGATATTTTTCAAGAAATTAGTTTCTTTCATAGGCCACGATTTTGGAAAAGATTCAAACATTACAAGAGTTTTTCAGTCCCTTTTACTTTGATAGATTTATTTATCAATAGTTTTACAAATGAAGTAACTCTATCCTTCATTGTCATTAATCTAATTTAAGTTACCAGTTTTGACTAGATCGACCTGTTATCTGTGAAATAAATATAAATATGTCAACATGGAGATTAGTTTTATCATCGTTTTAATACGACTCCTTGTCTTTTGAACTCGATTTGCACAGATATCGACGATTGTACTACCACTTCTTGCGCGAGTACA
Source organism: Strongylocentrotus purpuratus (assembly GCF_000002235.5). Taxonomy (NCBI): domain Eukaryota; kingdom Metazoa; phylum Echinodermata; class Echinoidea; order Camarodonta; family Strongylocentrotidae; genus Strongylocentrotus; species Strongylocentrotus purpuratus. The sequence continues at coordinate 4,144,451 of NW_022145603.1, forward strand.
GGAACTTGTATTGATGGAGTTGACACCTTTACGTGCCAATGTGATGCTGGCTACGAAGGGACTACCTGTGAAACAAGTAAGCTTTAAATTACATACCTACATATATGCACTGATGATGTAAAACAAAATCCAATGAAATTCTTACTCGTTGCTCATCGAGAATATTTAGGTACAGAGCAAACAAGGAAACATAAAGAAAGGAATTTCTAGTGACTGTTAAGGAAAATGTTGATGTTTCTCTTACTTGAGAGTCACCAGACGTGAAAGTACAGAGATCTCTATTATATAAAGAACTGTTTTAGGATACGTTTAGACTGACATATTTCATTGAGATCATAGCGAATCCACTCTTGGCGCCAAGGTGTATTGAGACGCATACCATGTACATGTACTCTTGCATCCATTATCACATTGGTTTCAGCAGAAATTGAAAAATCACTTGCTTTCTGATCTTTTTCATCGGTCAGGTGCCCATTAATATTGATGAGTTAATGATATTTTTCAAGAAATTAGTTTCTTTCATAGGCCACGATTTTGGAAAAGATTCAAACATTACAAGAGTTTTTCAGTCCCTTTTACTTTGATAGATTTATTTATCAATAGTTTTACAAATGAAGTAACTCTATCCTTCATTGTCATTAATCTAATTTAAGTTACCAGTTTTGACTAGATCGACCTGTTATCTGTGAAATAAATATAAATATGTCAACATGGAGATTAGTTTTATCATCGTTTAATACGACTCCTTGTCTTTTGAACTCGATTTGCACAGATATCGACGATTGTACTACCACTTCTTGCGCGAGTACAGGAACTTGTATTGATGGAGTTGACACCTTTACGTGCCAATGTGATGCTGGCTACGAAGGGACTACCTGTGAAACAAGTAAGCTTTAAATTACATACCTACATATATGCACTGATGATGTAAAACAAAATCCAATGAAATTCTTACTCGTTGCTCATCGAGAATATTTAGGTACAGAGCAAACAAGGAAACATAAAGAAAGGAATTTCTAGTGACTGTTAAGGAAAATGTTGATGTTTCTCTTACTTGAGAGTCACCAGACGTGAAAGTACAGAGATCTCTATTTATAATAAAGAACTGTTTTAGGATACGTTTAGACTGACATATTTCATTGAGATCATAGCGAATCCACTCTTGGCGCCAAGGTGTATTGAGACGCATACCATGTACATGTACTCTTGCATCCATTATCACATTGGTTTCAGCAGAAATTGAAAAATCACTTGCTTTCTGATCTTTTTCATCGGTCAGGTGCCCATTAATATTGATGAGTTAATGCTATTTTTCAAGAAATTAGTTTCTTTCATAGGCCACGATTTTGGAAAAGATTCAAACATTACAAGAGTTTTTCAGTCCCTTTTACTTTGATAGATTTATTTATCAATAGTTTTACAAATGAAGTAACTCTATCCTTCATTGTCATTAATCTAATTTAAGTTACCAGTTTTGACTAGATCGACCTGTTATCTGTGAAATAAATATAAATATGTCAACATGGAGATTAGTTTTATCATCGTTTTAATACGACTCCTTGTCTTTTGAACTCGATTTGCACAGATATCGACGATTGTACTACCACTTCTTGCGCGAGTACAGGAACTTGTATTGATGGAGTTGACACCTTTACGTGCCAATGTGATGCTGGCTACGAAGGGACTACCTGTGAAACAAGTAAGCTTTAAATTACATACCTACATATATGCACTGATGATGTAAAACAAAATCCAATGAAATTCTTACTCGTTGCTCATCGAGAATATTTAGGTACAGAGCAAACAAGGAAACATAAAGAAAGGAATTTCTAGTGACTGTTAAGGAAAATGTTGATGTTTCTCTTACTTGAGAGTCACCAGACGTGAAAGTACAGAGATCTCTATTTATAATAAAGAACTGTTTTAGGATACGTTTAGACTGACATATTTCATTGAGATCATAGCGAATCCACTCTTGGCGCCAAGGTGTATTGAGACGCATACCATGTACATGTACTCTTGCATCCATTATCACATTGGTTTCAGCAGAAATTGAAAAATCACTTGCTTTCTGATCTTTTTCATCGGTCAGGTGCCCATTAATATTGATGAGTTAATGCTATTTTTCAAGAAATTAGTTTCTTTCATAGGCCACGATTTTGGAAAAGATTCAAACATTACAAGAGTTTTTCAGTCCCTTTTACTTTGATAGATTTATTTATCAATAGTTTTACAAATGAAGTAACTCTATCCTTCATTGTCATTAATCTAATTTAAGTTACCAGTTTTGACTAGATCGACCTGTTATCTGTGAAATAAATATAAATATGTCAACATGGAGATTAGTTTTATCATCATTTTAATACGACTCCTTGTCTTTTGAACTCGATTTGCACAGATATCGACGATTGTACTACCACTTCTTGCGCGAGTACAGGAACTTGTATTGATGGAGTTGACACCTTTACGTGCCAATGTGATGCTGGCTACGAAGGGACTACCTGTGAAACAAGTAAGCTTTAAATTACATACCTACATATATGCACCGATGATGTAAAACAAAATCCAATGAAATTCTTACTCGTTGCTCATCGAGAATATTTAGGTACAGAGCAAACAAGGAAACATAAAGAAAGGAATTTCTAGTGACTGTTAAGGAAATGTTGATGTTTCTCTTACTTGAGAGTCACCAGACGTGAAAGTACAGAGATCTCTAATAAAGAACTGTTTTAGGATACGTTTAGACTGACATATTTCATTGAGATCATAGCGAATCCACTGAAGGTGAAACAAGTAAGCTTTAAACTAAACAGATTACATAACATATATGCACTGATGATGAAACAAATCCAATGAAATTCTTACTCGTTGCTCTTCGAGAATATTTAGGTACAGAGCAAACAAGGAAACATAAAGAAAGAAATTTCTAGTGACTGTTAAGGAAAATGTTGATGTTTCTCTTACTTGAGAGTCACCAGACGTGAAAGTACAGAGATATCTATTAATAAAGAACTGTTTTAAGATACGTTTAGACTGACATATTTCATTGAGATCATAGCGAATCCACTCTTGGCGCCAAGGTGTATTGAGACGCATACCATGTACATGTACTCTTGCATCCATTATCACATTGGTTTCAGCAGAAATTGAAAAATCACTTGCTTTCTGATCTTTTTCATCGGTCAGGTGCCCATTAATATTGATGAGTTAATGCTATTTTTCAAGAAATTAGTTTCTTTCATAGGCCACGATTTTGGAAAAGATTCAAACATTACAAGAGTTTTTCAGTCCCTTTTACTTTGATAGATTTATTTATCAATAGTTTTACAAATGAAGTAACTCTATCCTTCATTGTCATTAATCTAATTTAAGTTACCAGTTTTGACTAGATCGACCTGTTATCTGTGAAATAAATATAAATATGTCAACATGGAGATTAGTTTTATCATCGTTTTAATACGACTCCTTGTCTTTTGAACTCGATTTGCACAGATATCGACGATTGTACTACCACTTCTTGCGCGAGTACAGGAACTTGTATTGATGGAGTTGACACCTTTACGTGCCAATGTGATGCTGGCTACGAAGGGACTACCTGTGAAACAAGTAAGCTTTAAATTACATACCTACATATATGCACTGATGATGTAAAACAAAATCCAATGAAATTCTTACTCGTTGCTCATCGAGAATATTTAGGTACAGAGCAAACAAGGAAACATAAAGAAAGAATTTCTAGTGACTGTTAAGGAAAATGTTGATGTTTCTCTTACTTGAGAGTCACCAGACGTGAAAGTACAGAGATCTCTATTTATAATAAAGAACTGTTTTAGGATACGTTTAGACTGACATATTTCATTGAGATCATAGCGAATCCACTCTTGGCGCCAAGGTGTATTGAGACGCATACCATGTACATGTACTCTTGCATCCATTATCACATTGGTTTCAGCAGAAATTGAAAAATCACTTGCTTTCTGATCTTTTTCATCGGTCAGGTGCCCATTAATATTGATGAGTTAATGCTATTTTTCAAGAAATTAGTTTCTTTCATAGGCCACGATTTTGGAAAAGATTCAAACATTACAAGAGTTTTTCAGTCCCTTTTACTTTGATAGATTTATTTATCAATAGTTTTACAAATGAAGTAACTCTATCCTTCATTGTCATTAATCTAATTTAAGTTACCAGTTTTGACTAGATCGACCTGTTATCTGTGAAATAAATATAAATATGTCAACATGGAGATTAGTTTTATCATCATTTTAATACGACTCCTTGTCTTTTGAACTCGATTTGCACAGATATCGACGATTGTACTACCACTTCTTGCGCGAGTACAGGAACTTGTATTGATGGAGTTGACACCTTTACGTGCCAATGTGATGCTGGCTACGAAGGGACTACCTGTGAAACAAGTAAGCTTTAAATTACATACCTACATATATGCACTGATGATGTAAAACAAAATCCAATGAAATTCTTACTCGTTGCTCATCGAGAATATTTAGGTACAGAGCAAACAAGGAAACATAAAGAAAGGAATTTCTAGTGACTGTTAAGGAAAATGTTGATGTTTCTCTTACTTGAGAGTCACCAGACGTGAAAGTACAGAGATCTCTATTAATAAAGAACTGTTTTAGGATACGTTTAGACTGACATATTTCATTGAGATCATAGCGAATCCACTCTTGGCGCCAAGGTGTATTGAGACGCATACCATGTACATGTACTCTTGCATCCATTATCACATTGGTTTCAGCAGAAATTGAAAAATCACTTGCTTTCTGATCTTTTTCATCGGTCAGGTGCCCATTAATATTGATGAGTTAATGATATTTTTCAAGAAATTAGTTTCTTTCATAGGCCACGATTTTGGAAAAGATTCAAACATTACAAGAGTTTTTCAGTCCCTTTTACTTTGATAGATTTATTTATCAATAGTTTTACAAATGAAGTAACTCTATCCTTCATTGTCATTAATCTAATTTAAGTTACCAGTTTTGACTAGATCGACCTGTTATCTGTGAAATAAATATAAATATGTCAACATGGAGATTAGTTTTATCATCGTTTTAATACGACTCCTTGTCTTTTGAACTCGATTTGCACAGATATCGACGATTGTACTACCACTTCTTGCGCGAGTACAGGAACTTGTATTGATGGAGTTGACACCTTTACGTGCCAATGTGATGCTGGCTACGAAGGGACTACCTGTGAAACAAGTAAGCTTTAAATCTAAACAGATTACATACCTACATATATGCACTGATGATGTAAAACAAAATCCAATGAAATTCTTACTCGTTGCTCATCGAGAATATTTAGGTACAGAGCAAACAAGGAAACATAAAGAAAGAAATTTCTAGTGACTGTTAAGGAAAATGTTGATGTTTCTCTTACTTGAGAGTCACCAGACGTGAAAGTACAGAGATATCTATTAATAAAGAACTGTTTTAGATACGTTTAGACTGACATATTTCATTGAGATCATAGCGAATCCACTCTTGGCGCCAAGGTGTATTGAGACGCATACCATGTACATGTACTCTTGCATCCATTATCACATTGGTTTCAGCAGAAATTGAAAAATCACTTGCTTTCTGATCTTTTTCATCGGTCAGGTGCCCATTAATATTGATGAGTTAATGCTATTTTTCAAGAAATTAGTTTCTTTCATAGGCCACGATTTTGGAAAAGATTCAAACATTACAAGAGTTTTTCAGTCCCTTTTACTTTGATAGATTTATTTATCAATAGTTTTACAAATGAAGTAACTCTATCCTTCATTGTCATTAATCTAATTTAAGTTACCAGTTTTGACTAGATCGACCTGTTATCTGTGAAATAAATATAAATATGTCAACATGGAGATTAGTTTTATCATCATTTTAATACGACTCCTTGTCTTTTGAACTCGATTTGCACAGATATCGACGATTGTACTACCACTTCTTGCGCGAGTACAGGAACTTGTATTGATGGAGTTGACACCTTTACGTGCCAATGTGATGCTGGCTACGAAGGGACTACCTGTGAAACAAGTAAGCTTTAAATTACATACCTACATATATGCACTGATGATGTAAAACAAAATCCAATGAAATTCTTACTCGTTGCTCATCGAGAATATTTAGGTACAGAGCAAACAAGGAAACATAAAGAAAGGAATTTCTAGTGACTGTTAAGGAAAATGTTGATGTTTCTCTTACTTGAGAGTCACCAGACGTGAAAGTACAGAGATCTCTATTATAATAAAGAACTGTTTTAGGATACGTTTAGACTGACATATTTCATTGAGATCATAGCGAATCCACTCTTGGCGCCAAGGTGTATTGAGACGCATACCATGTACATGTACTCTTGCATCCATTATCACATTGGTTTCAGCAGAAATTGAAAAATCACTTGCTTTCTGATCTTTTTCATCGGTCAGGTGCCCATTAATATTGATGAGTTAATGATATTTTTCAAGAAATTAGTTTCTTTCATAGGCCACGATTTTGGAAAAGATTCAAACATTACAAGAGTTTTTCAGTCCCTTTTACTTTGATAGATTTATTTATCAATAGTTTTACAAATGAAGTAACTCTATCCTTCATTGTCATTAATCTAATTTAAGTTACCAGTTTTGACTAGATCGACCTGTTATCTGTGAAATAAATATAAATATGTCAACATGGAGATTAGTTTTATCATCGTTTTAATACGACTCCTTGTCTTTTGAACTCGATTTGCACAGATATCGACGATTGTACTACCACTTCTTGCGCGAGTACAGGAACTTGTATTGATGGAGTTGACACCTTTACGTGCCAATGTGATGCTGGCTACGAAGGGACTACCTGTGAAACAAGTAAGCTTTAAATTACATACCTACATATATGCACTGATGATGTAAAACAAAATCCAATGAAATTCTTACTCGTTGCTCATCGAGAATATTTAGGTACAGAGCAAACAAGGAAACATAAAGAAAGGAATTTCTAGTGACTGTTAAGGAAAATGTTGATGTTTCTCTTACTTGAGAGTCACCAGACGTGAAAGTACAGAGATCTCTATTTATAATAAAGAACTGTTTTAGGATACGTTTAGACTGACATATTTCATTGAGATCATAGCGAATCCACTCTTGGCGCCAAGGTGTATTGAGACGCATACCATGTACATGTACTCTTGCATCCATTATCACATTGGTTTCAGCAGAAATTGAAAAATCACTTGCTTTCTGATCTTTTTCATCGGTCAGGTGCCCATTAATATTGATGAGTTAATGATATTTTTCAAGAAATTAGTTTCTTTCATAGGCCACGATTTTGGAAAAGATTCAAACATTACAAGAGTTTTTCAGTCCCTTTTACTTTGATAGATTTATTTATCAATAGTTTTACAAATGAAGTAACTCTATCCTTCATTGTCATTAATCTAATTTAAGTTACCAGTTTTGACTAGATCGACCTGTTATCTGTGAAATAAATATAAATATGTCAACATGGAGATTAGTTTTATCATCGTTTTAATACGACTCCTTGTCTTTTGAACTCGATTTGCACAGATATCGACGATTGTACTACCACTTCTTGCGCGAGTACAGGAACTTGTATTGATGGAGTTGACACCTTTACGTGCCAATGTGATGCTGGCTACGAAGGGACTACCTGTGAAACAAGTAAGCTTTAAATTCTAAACAGATTACATACCTACATATATGCACTGATGATGTAAAACAAAATCCAATGAAATTCTTACTCGTTGCTCATCGAGAATATTTAGGTACAGAGCAAACAAGGAAACATAAAGAAAGAAATTTCTAGTGACTGTTAAGGAAAATGTTGATGTTTCTCTTACTTGAGAGTCACCAGACGTGAAAGTACAGAGATATCTATTAATAAAGAACTGTTTTAGGATACGTTTAGACTGACATATTTCATTGAGATCATAGCGAATCCACTCTTGGCGCCAAGGTGTATTGAGACGCATACCATGTACATGTACTCTTGCATCCATTATCACATTGGTTTCAGCAGAAATTGAAAAATCACTTGCTTTCTGATCTTTTTCATCGGTCAGGTGCCCATTAATATTGATGAGTTAATGCTATTTTTCAAGAAATTAGTTTCTTTCATAGGCCACGATTTTGGAAAAGATTCAAACATTACAAGAGTTTTTCAGTCCCTTTTACTTTGATAGATTTATTTATCAATAGTTTTACAAATGAAGTAACTCTATCCTTCATTGTCATTAATCTAATTTAAGTTACCAGTTTTGACTAGATCGACCTGTTATCTGTGAAATAAATATAAATATGTCAACATGGAGATTAGTTTTATCATCGTTTTAATACGACTCCTTGTCTTTTGAACTCGATTTGCACAGATATCGACGATTGTACTACCACTTCTTGCGCGAGTACAGGAACTTGTATTGATGGAGTTGACACCTTTACGTGCCAATGTGATGCTGGCTACGAAGGGACTACCTGTGAAACAAGTAAGCTTTAAATTACATACCTACATATATGCACTGATGATGTAAAACAAAATCCAATGAAATTCTTACTCGTTGCTCATCGAGAATATTTAGGTACAGAGCAAACAAGGAAACATAAAGAAAGGAATTTCTAGTGACTGTTAAGGAAAATGTTGATGTTTCTCTTACTTGAGAGTCACCAGACGTGAAAGTACAGAGATCTCTATTATAATAAAGAACTGTTTTAGGATACGTTTAGACTGACATATTTCATTGAGATCATAGCGAATCCACTCTTGGCGCCAAGGTGTATTGAGACGCATACCATGTACATGTACTCTTGCATCCATTATCACATTGGTTTCAGCAGAAATTGAAAAATCACTTGCTTTCTGATCTTTTTCATCGGTCAGGTGCCCATTAATATTGATGAGTTAATGATATTTTTCAAGAAATTAGTTTCTTTCATAGGCCACGATTTTGGAAAAGATTCAAACATTACAAGAGTTTTTCAGTCCCTTTTACTTTGATAGATTTATTTATCAATAGTTTTACAAATGAAGTAACTCTATCCTTCATTGTCATTAATCTAATTTAAGTTACCAGTTTTGACTAGATCGACCTGTTATCTGTGAAATAAATATAAATATGTCAACATGGAGATTAGTTTTATCATCGTTTTAATACGACTCCTTGTCTTTTGAACTCGATTTGCACAGATATCGACGATTGTACTACCACTTCTTGCGCGAGTACAGGAACTTGTATTGATGGAGTTGACACCTTTACGTGCCAATGTGATGCTGGCTACGAAGGGACTACCTGTGAAACAAGTAAGCTTTAAATTCTAAACAGATTACATACCTACATATATGCACTGATGATGTAAAACAAAATCCAATGAAATTCTTACTCGTTGCTCATCGAGAATATTTAGGTACAGAGCAAACAAGGAAACATAAAGAAAGAAATTTCTAGTGACTGTTAAGGAAAATGTTGATGTTTCTCTTACTTGAGAGTCACCAGACGTGAAAGTACAGAGATCTCTATTAATAAAGAACTGTTTTAGGATACGTTTAGACTGACATATTTCATTGAGATCATAGCGAATCCACTCTTGGCGCCAAGGTGTATTGAGACGCATACCATGTACATGTACTCTTGCATCCATTATCACATTGGTTTCAGCAGAAATTGAAAAATCACTTGCTTTCTGATCTTTTTCATCGGTCAGGTGCCCATTAATATTGATGAGTTAATGATATTTTTCAAGAAATTAGTTTCTTTCATAGGCCACGATTTTGGAAAAGATTCAAACATTACAAGAGTTTTTCAGTCCCTTTTACTTTGATAGATTTATTTATCAATAGTTTTACAAATGAAGTAACTCTATCCTTCATTGTCATTAATCTAATTTAAGTTACCAGTTTTGACTAGATCGACCTGTTATCTGTGAAATAAATATAAATATGTCAACATGGAGATTAGTTTTATCATCGTTTTAATACGACTCCTTGTCTTTTGAACTCGATTTGCACAGATATCGACGATTGTACTACCACTTCTTGCGCGAGTACAGGAACTTGTATTGATGGAGTTGACACCTTTACGTGCCAATGTGATGCTGGCTACGAAGGGACTACCTGTGAAACAAGTAAGCTTTAAATTACATACCTACATATATGCACTGATGATGTAAAACAAAATCCAATGAAATTCTTACTCGTTGCTCATCGAGAATATTTAGGTACAGAGCAAACAAGGAAACATAAAGAAAGGAATTTCTAGTGACTGTTAAGGAAAATGTTGATGTTTCTCTTACTTGAGAGTCACCAGACGTGAAAGTACAGAGATCTCTATTATAATAAAGAACTGTTTTAGGATACGTTTAGACTGACATATTTCATTGAGATCATAGCGAATCCACTCTTGGCGCCAAGGTGTATTGAGACGCATACCATGTACATGTACTCTTGCATCCATTATCACATTGGTTTCAGCAGAAATTGAAAAATCACTTGCTTTCTGATCTTTTTCATCGGTCAGGTGCCCATTAATATTGATGAGTTAATGATATTTTTCAAGAAATTAGTTTCTTTCATAGGCCACGATTTTGGAAAAGATTCAAACATTACAAGAGTTTTTCAGTCCCTTTTACTTTGATAGATTTATTTATCAATAGTTTTACAAATGAAGTAACTCTATCCTTCATTGTCATTAATCTAATTTAAGTTACCAGTTTTGACTAGATCGACCTGTTATCTGTGAAATAAATATAAATATGTCAACATGGAGATTAGTTTTATCATCGTTTTAATACGACTCCTTGTCTTTTGAACTCGATTTGCACAGATATCGACGATTGTACTACCACTTCTTGCGCGAGTACAGGAACTTGTATTGATGGAGTTGACACCTTTACGTGCCAATGTGATGCTGGCTACGAAGGGACTACCTGTGAAACAAGTAAGCTTTAAATTCTAAACAGATTACATACCTACATATATGCACTGATGATGTAAAACAAAATCCAATGAAATTCTTACTCGTTGCTCATCGAGAATATTTAGGTACAGAGCAAACAAGGAAACATAAAGAAAGAAATTTCTAGTGACTGTTAAGGAAAATGTTGATGTTTCTCTTACTTGAGAGTCACCAGACGTGAAAGTACAGAGATCTCTATTTATAATAAAGAACTGTTTTAGGATACGTTTAGACTGACATATTTCATTGAGATCATAGCGAATCCACTCTTGGCGCCAAGGTGTATTGAGACGCATACCATGTACATGTACTCTTGCATCCATTATCACATTGGTTTCAGCAGAAATTGAAAAATCACTTGCTTTCTGATCTTTTTCAAGAAATTAGTTTCTTTCATAGGCCACGATTTTGGAAAAGATTCAAACATTACAAGAGTTTTTCAGTCCCTTTTACTTTGATAGATTTATTTATCAATAGTTTTACAAATGAAGTAACTCTATCCTTCATTGTCATTAATCTAATTTAAGTTACCAGTTTTGACTAGATCGACCTGTTATCTGTGAAATAAATATAAATATGTCAACATGGAGATTAGTTTTATCATCGTTTTAATACGACTCCTTGTCTTTTGAACTCGATTTGCACAGATATCGACGATTGTACTACCACTTCTTGCGCGAGTACAGGAACTTGTATTGATGGAGTTGACACCTTTACGTGCCAATGTGATGCTGGCTACGAAGGGACTACCTGTGAAACAAGTAAGCTTTAAATTACATACCTACATATATGCACTGATGATGTAAAACAAAATCCAATGAAATTCTTACTCGTTGCTCATCGAGAATATTTAGGTACAGAGCAAACAAGGAAACATAAAGAAAGGAATTTCTAGTGACTGTTAAGGAAAATGTTGATGTTTCTCTTACTTGAGAGTCACCAGACGTGAAAGTACAGAGATCTCTATTTATAATAAAGAACTGTTTTAGGATACGTTTAGACTGACATATTTCATTGAGATCATAGCGAATCCACTCTTGGCGCCAAGGTGTATTGAGACGCATACCATGTACATGTACTCTTGCATCCATTATCACATTGGTTTCAGCAGAAATTGAAAAATCACTTGCTTTCTGATCTTTTTCATCGGTCAGGTGCCCATTAATATTGATGAGTTAATGATATTTTTCAAGAAATTAGTTTCTTTCATAGGCCACGATTTTGGAAAAGATTCAAACATTACAAGAGTTTTTCAGTCCCTTTTACTTTGATAGATTTATTTATCAATAGTTTTACAAATGAAGTAACTCTATCCTTCATTGTCATTAATCTAATTTAAGTTACCAGTTTTGACTAGATCGACCTGTTATCTGTGAAATAAATATAAATATGTCAACATGGAGATTAGTTTTATCATCGTTTTAATACGACTCCTTGTCTTTTGAACTCGATTTGCACAGATATCGACGATTGTACTACCACTTCTTGCGCGAGTACAGGAACTTGTATTGATGGAGTTGACACCTTTACGTGCCAATGTGATGCTGGCTACGAAGGGACTACCTGTGAAACAAGTAAGCTTTAAATTACATACCTACATATATGCACTGATGATGTAAAACAAAATCCAATGAAATTCTTACTCGTTGCTCATCGAGAATATTTAGGTACAGAGCAAACAAGGAAACATAAAGAAAGGAATTTCTAGTGACTGTTAAGGAAAATGTTGATGTTTCTCTTACTTGAGAGTCACCAGACGTGAAAGTACAGAGATCTCTATTATAATAAAGAACTGTTTTAGGATACGTTTAGACTGACATATTTCATTGAGATCATAGCGAATCCACTCTTGGCGCCAAGGTGTATTGAGACGCATACCATGTACATGTACTCTTGCATCCATTATCACATTGGTTTCAGCAGAAATTGAAAAATCACTTGCTTTCTGATCTTTTTCATCGGTCAGGTGCCCATTAATATTGATGAGTTAATGATATTTTTCAAGAAATTAGTTTCTTTCATAGGCCACGATTTTGGAAAAGATTCAAACATTACAAGAGTTTTTCAGTCCCTTTTACTTTGATAGATTTATTTATCAATAGTTTTACAAATGAAGTAACTCTATCCTTCATTGTCATTAATCTAATTTAAGTTACCAGTTTTGACTAGATCGACCTGTTATCTGTGAAATAAATATAAATATGTCAACATGGAGATTAGTTTTATCATCGTTTTAATACGACTCCTTGTCTTTTGAACTCGATTTGCACAGATATCGACGATTGTACTACCACTTCTTGCGCGAGTACAGGAACTTGTATTGATGGAGTTGACACCTTTACGTGCCAATGTGATGCTGGCTACGAAGGGACTACCTGTGAAACAAGTAAGCTTTAAATTACATACCTACATATATGCACTGATGATGTAAAACAAAATCCAATGAAATTCTTACTCGTTGCTCATCGAGAATATTTAGGTACAGAGCAAACAAGGAAACATAAAGAAAGGAATTTCTAGTGACTGTTAAGGAAAATGTTGATGTTTCTCTTACTTGAGAGTCACCAGACGTGAAAGTACAGAGATCTCTATTTATAATAAAGAACTGTTTTAGGATACGTTTAGACTGACATATTTCATTGAGATCATAGCGAATCCACTCTTGGCGCCAAGGTGTATTGAGACGCATACCATGTACATGTACTCTTGCATCCATTATCACATTGGTTTCAGCAGAAATTGAAAAATCACTTGCTTTCTGATCTTTTTCATCGGTCAGGTGCCCATTAATATTGATGAGTTAATGCTATTTTTCAAGAAATTAGTTTCTTTCATAGGCCACGATTTTGGAAAAGATTCAAACATTACAAGAGTTTTTCAGTCCCTTTTACTTTGATAGATTTATTTATCAATAGTTTTACAAATGAAGTAACTCTATCCTTCATTGTCATTAATCTAATTTAAGTTACCAGTTTTGACTAGATCGACCTGTTATCTGTGAAATAAATATAAATATGTCAACATGGAGATTAGTTTTATCATCGTTTTAATACGACTCCTTGTCTTTTGAACTCGATTTGCACAGATATCGACGATTGTACTACCACTTCTTGCGCGAGTACAGGAACTTGTATTGATGGAGTTGACACCTTTACGTGCCAATGTGATGCTGGCTACGAAGGGACTACCTGTGAAACAAGTAAGCTTTAAATTCTAAACAGATTACATACCTACATATATGCACTGATGATGTAAAACAAAATCCAATGAAATTCTTACTCGTTGCTCATCGAGAATATTTAGGTACAGAGCAAACAAGGAAACATAAAGAAAGAAATTTCTAGTGACTGTTAAGGAAAATGTTGATGTTTCTCTTACTTGAGAGTCACCAGACGTGAAAGTACAGAGATATCTATTAATAAAGAACTGTTTTAGGATACGTTTAGACTGACATATTTCATTGAGATCATAGCGAATCCACTCTTGGCGCCAAGGTGTATTGAGACGCATACCATGTACATGTACTCTTGCATCCATTATCACATTGGTTTCAGCAGAAATTGAAAAATCACTTGCTTTCTGATCTTTTTCATCGGTCAGGTGCCCATTAATATTGATGAGTTAATGATATTTTTCAAGAAATTAGTTTCTTTCATAGGCCACGATTTTGGAAAAGATTCAAACATTACAAGAGTTTTTCAGTCCCTTTTACTTTGATAGATTTATTTATCAATAGTTTTACAAATGAAGTAACTCTATCCTTCATTGTCATTAATCTAATTTAAGTTACCAGTTTTGACTAGATCGACCTGTTATCTGTGAAATAAATATAAATATGTCAACATGGAGATTAGTTTTATCATCGTTTTAATACGACTCCTTGTCTTTTGAACTCGATTTGCACAGATATCGACGATTGTACTACCACTTCTTGCGCGAGTACAGGAACTTGTATTGATGGAGTTGACACCTTTACGTGCCAATGTGATGCTGGCTACGAAGGGACTACCTGTGAAACAAGTAAGCTTTAAATTCTAAACAGATTACATACCTACATATATGCACTGATGATGTAAAACAAAATCCAATGAAATTCTTACTCGTTGCTCATCGAGAATATTTAGGTACAGAGCAAACAAGGAAACATAAAGAAAGAAATTTCTAGTGACTGTTAAGGAAAATGTTGATGTTTCTCTTACTTGAGAGTCACCAGACGTGAAAGTACAGAGATATCTATTAATAAAGAACTGTTTTAAGATACGTTTAGACTGACATATTTCATTGAGATCATAGCGAATCCACTCTTGGCGCCAAGGTGTATTGAGACGCATACCATGTACATGTACTCTTGCATCCATTATCACATTGGTTTCAGCAGAAATTGAAAAATCACTTGCTTTCTGATCTTTTTCATCGGTCAGGTGCCCATTAATATTGATGAGTTAATGATATTTTTCAAGAAATTAGTTTCTTTCATAGGCCACGATTTTGGAAAAGATTCAAACATTACAAGAGTTTTTCAGTCCCTTTTACTTTGATAGATTTATTTATCAATAGTTTTACAAATGAAGTAACTCTATCCTTCATTGTCATTAATCTAATTTAAGTTACCAGTTTTGACTAGATCGACCTGTTATCTGTGAAATAAATATAAATATGTCAACATGGAGATTAGTTTTATCATCGTTTTAATACGACTCCTTGTCTTTTGAACTCGATTTGCACAGATATCGACGATTGTACTACCACTTCTTGCGCGAGTACAGGAACTTGTATTGATGGAGTTGACACCTTTACGTGCCAATGTGATGCTGGCTACGAAGGGACTACCTGTGAAACAAGTAAGCTTTAAATTCTAAACAGATTACATACCTACATATATGCACTGATGATGTAAAACAAAATCCAATGAAATTCTTACTCGTTGCTCATCGAGAATATTTAGGTACAGAGCAAACAAGGAAACATAAAGAAAGAAATTTCTAGTGACTGTTAAGGAAAATGTTGATGTTTCTCTTACTTGAGAGTCACCAGACGTGAAAGTACAGAGATCTCTATTAATAAAGAACTGTTTTAGGATACGTTTAGACTGACATATTTCATTGAGATCATAGCGAATCCACTCTTGGCGCCAAGGTGTATTGAGACGCATACCATGTACATGTACTCTTGCATCCATTATCACATTGGTTTCAGCAGAAATTGAAAAATCACTTGCTTTCTGATCTTTTTCATCGGTCAGGTGCCCATTAATATTGATGAGTTAATGATATTTTTCAAGAAATTAGTTTCTTTCATAGGCCACGATTTTGGAAAAGATTCAAACATTACAAGAGTTTTTCAGTCCCTTTTACTTTGATAGATTTATTTATCAATAGTTTTACAAATGAAGTAACTCTATCCTTCATTGTCATTAATCTAATTTAAGTTACCAGTTTTGACTAGATCGACCTGTTATCTGTGAAATAAATATAAATATGTCAACATGGAGATTAGTTTTATCATCGTTTTAATACGACTCCTTGTCTTTTGAACTCGATTTGCACAGATATCGACGATTGTACTACCACTTCTTGCGCGAGTACAGGAACTTGTATTGATGGAGTTGACACCTTTACGTGCCAATGTGATGCTGGCTACGAAGGGACTACCTGTGAAACAAGTAAGCTTTAAATTCTAAACAGATTACATACCTACATATATGCACTGATGATGTAAAACAAAATCCAATGAAATTCTTACTCGTTGCTCATCGAGAATATTTAGGTACAGAGCAAACAAGGAAACATAAAGAAAGAAATTTCTAGTGACTGTTAAGGAAAATGTTGATGTTTCTCTTACTTGAGAGTCACCAGACGTGAAAGTACAGAGATCTCTATTAATAAAGAACTGTTTTAGGATACGTTTAGACTGACATATTTCATTGAGATCATAGCGAATCCACTCTTGGCGCCAAGGTGTATTGAGACGCATACCATGTACATGTACTCTTGCATCCATTATCACATTGGTTTCAGCAGAAATTGAAAAATCACTTGCTTTCTGATCTTTTTCATCGGTCAGGTGCCCATTAATATTGATGAGTTAATGATATTTTTCAAGAAATTAGTTTCTTTCATAGGCCACGATTTTGGAAAAGATTCAAACATTACAAGAGTTTTTCAGTCCCTTTTACTTTGATAGATTTATTTATCAATAGTTTTACAAATGAAGTAACTCTATCCTTCATTGTCATTAATCTAATTTAAGTTACCAGTTTTGACTAGATCGACCTGTTATCTGTGAAATAAATATAAATATGTCAACATGGAGATTAGTTTTATCATCGTTTTAATACGACTCCTTGTCTTTTGAACTCGATTTGCACAGATATCGACGATTGTACTACCACTTCTTGCGCGAGTACAGGAACTTGTATTGATGGAGTTGACACCTTTACGTGCCAATGTGATGCTGGCTACGAAGGGACTACCTGTGAAACAAGTAAGCTTTAAATTCTAAACAGATTACATACCTACATATATGCACTGATGATGTAAAACAAAATCCAATGAAATTCTTACTCGTTGCTCATCGAGAATATTTAGGTACAGAGCAAACAAGGAAACATAAAGAAAGAAATTTCTAGTGACTGTTAAGGAAAATGTTGATGTTTCTCTTACTTGAGAGTCACCAGACGTGAAAGTACAGAGATCTCTATTAATAAAGAACTGTTTTAGGATACGTTTAGACTGACATATTTCATTGAGATCATAGCGAATCCACTCTTGGCGCCAAGGTGTATTGAGACGCATACCATGTACATGTACTCTTGCATCCATTATCACATTGGTTTCAGCAGAAATTGAAAAATCACTTGCTTTCTGATCTTTTTCATCGGTCAGGTGCCCATTAATATTGATGAGTTAATGATATTTTTCAAGAAATTAGTTTCTTTCATAGGCCACGATTTTGGAAAAGATTCAAACATTACAAGAGTTTTTCAGTCCCTTTTACTTTGATAGATTTATTTATCAATAGTTTTACAAATGAAGTAACTCTATCCTTCATTGTCATTAATCTAATTTAAGTTACCAGTTTTGACTAGATCGACCTGTTATCTGTGAAATAAATATAAATATGTCAACATGGAGATTAGTTTTATCATCGTTTTAATACGACTCCTTGTCTTTTGAACTCGATTTGCACAGATATCGACGATTGTACTACCACTTCTTGCGCGAGTACAGGAACTTGTATTGATGGAGTTGACACCTTTACGTGCCAATGTGATGCTGGCTACGAAGGGACTACCTGTGAAACAAGTAAGCTTTAAATTCTAAACAGATTACATACCTACATATATGCACTGATGATGTAAAACAAAATCCAATGAAATTCTTACTCGTTGCTCATCGAGAATATTTAGGTACAGAGCAAACAAGGAAACATAAAGAAAGAAATTTCTAGTGACTGTTAAGGAAAATGTTGATGTTTCTCTTACTTGAGAGTCACCAGACGTGAAAGTACAGAGATCTCTATTAAAGAACTGTTTTAGGATACGTTTAGACTGACATATTTCATTGAGATCATAGCGAATCCACTCTTGGCGCCAAGGTGTATTGAGACGCATACCATGTACATGTACTCTTGCATCCATTATCACATTGGTTTCAGCAGAAATTGAAAAATCACTTGCTTTCTGATCTTTTTCATCGGTCAGGTGCCCATTAATATTGATGAGTTAATGATATTTTTCAAGAAATTAGTTTCTTTCATAGGCCACGATTTTGGAAAAGATTCAAACATTACAAGAGTTTTTCAGTCCCTTTTACTTTGATAGATTTATTTATCAATAGTTTTACAAATGAAGTAACTCTATCCTTCATTGTCATTAATCTAATTTAAGTTACCAGTTTTGACTAGATCGACCTGTTATCTGTGAAATAAATATAAATATGTCAACATGGAGATTAGTTTTATCATCGTTTTAATACGACTCCTTGTCTTTTGAACTCGATTTGCACAGATATCGACGATTGTACTACCACTTCTTGCGCGAGTACAGGAACTTGTATTGATGGAGTTGACACCTTTACGTGCCAATGTGATGCTGGCTACGAAGGGACTACCTGTGAAACAAGTAAGCTTTAAATTCTAAACAGATTACATACCTACATATATGCACTGATGATGTAAAACAAAATCCAATGAAATTCTTACTCGTTGCTCATCGAGAATATTTAGGTACAGAGCAAACAAGGAAACATAAAGAAAGAAATTTCTAGTGACTGTTAAGGAAAATGTTGATGTTTCTCTTACTTGAGAGTCACCAGACGTGAAAGTACAGAGATCTCTATTAATAAAGAACTGTTTTAGGATACGTTTAGACTGACATATTTCATTGAGATCATAGCGAATCCACTCTTGGCGCCAAGGTGTATTGAGACGCATACCATGTACATGTACTCTTGCATCCATTATCACATTGGTTTCAGCAGAAATTGAAAAATCACTTGCTTTCTGATCTTTTTCATCGGTCAGGTGCCCATTAATATTGATGAGTTAATGATATTTTTCAAGAAATTAGTTTCTTTCATAGGCCACGATTTTGGAAAAGATTCAAACATTACAAGAGTTTTTCAGTCCCTTTTACTTTGATAGATTTATTTATCAATAGTTTTACAAATGAAGTAACTCTATCCTTCATTGTCATTAATCTAATTTAAGTTACCAGTTTTGACTAGATCGACCTGTTATCTGTGAAATAAATATAAATATGTCAACATGGAGATTAGTTTTATCATCGTTTTAATACGACTCCTTGTCTTTTGAACTCGATTTGCACAGATATCGACGATTGTACTACCACTTCTTGCGCGAGTACAGGAACTTGTATTGATGGAGTTGACACCTTTACGTGCCAATGTGATGCTGGCTACGAAGGGACTACCTGTGAAACAAGTAAGCTTTAAATTCTAAACAGATTACATACCTACATATATGCACTGATGATGTAAAACAAAATCCAATGAAATTCTTACTCGTTGCTCATCGAGAATATTTAGGTACAGAGCAAACAAGGAAACATAAAGAAAGAAATTTCTAGTGACTGTTAAGGAAAATGTTGATGTTTCTCTTACTTGAGAGTCACCAGACGTGAAAGTACAGAGATCTCTATTAATAAAGAACTGTTTTAGGATACGTTTAGACTGACATATTTCATTGAGATCATAGCGAATCCACTCTTGGCGCCAAGGTGTATTGAGACGCATACCATGTACATGTACTCTTGCATCCATTATCACATTGGTTTCAGCAGAAATTGAAAAATCACTTGCTTTCTGATCTTTTTCATCGGTCAGGTGCCCATTAATATTGATGAGTTAATGATATTTTTCAAGAAATTAGTTTCTTTCATAGGCCACGATTTTGGAAAAGATTCAAACATTACAAGAGTTTTTCAGTCCCTTTTACTTTGATAGATTTATTTATCAATAGTTTTACAAATGAAGTAACTCTATCCTTCATTGTCATTAATCTAATTTAAGTTACCAGTTTTGACTAGATCGACCTGTTATCTGTGAAATAAATATAAATATGTCAACATGGAGATTAGTTTTATCATCGTTTTAATACGACTCCTTGTCTTTTGAACTCGATTTGCACAGATATCGACGATTGTACTACCACTTCTTGCGCGAGTACAGGAACTTGTATTGATGGAGTTGACACCTTTACGTGCCAATGTGATGCTGGCTACGAAGGGACTACCTGTGAAACAAGTAAGCTTTAAATTACATACCTACATATATGCACTGATGATGTAAAACAAAATCCAATGAAATTCTTACTCGTTGCTCATCGAGAATATTTAGGTACAGAGCAAACAAGGAAACATAAAGAAAGAATTTCTAGTGACTGTTAAGGAAAATGTTGATGTTTCTCTTACTTGAGAGTCACCAGACGTGAAAGTACAGAGATCTCTATTAATAAAGAACTGTTTTAGGATACGTTTAGACTGACATATTTCATTGAGATCATAGCGAATCCACTCTTGGCGCCAAGGTGTATTGAGACGCATACCATGTACATGTACTCTTGCATCCATTATCACATTGGTTTCAGCAGAAATTGAAAAATCACTTGCTTTCTGATCTTTTTCATCGGTCAGGTGCCCATTAATATTGATGAGTTAATGATATTTTTCAAGAAATTAGTTTCTTTCATAGGCCACGATTTTGGAAAAGATTCAAACATTACAAGAGTTTTTCAGTCCCTTTTACTTTGATAGATTTATTTATCAATAGTTTTACAAATGAAGTAACTCTATCCTTCATTGTCATTAATCTAATTTAAGTTACCAGTTTTGACTAGATCGACCTGTTATCTGTGAAATAAATATAAATATGTCAACATGGAGATTAGTTTTATCATCGTTTTAATACGACTCCTTGTCTTTTGAACTCGATTTGCACAGATATCGACGATTGTACTACCACTTCTTGCGCGAGTACAGGAACTTGTATTGATGGAGTTGACACCTTTACGTGCCAATGTGATGCTGGCTACGAAGGGACTACCTGTGAAACAAGTAAGCTTTAAATTCTAAACAGATTACATACCTACATATATGCACTGATGATGTAAAACAAAATCCAATGAAATTCTTACTCGTTGCTCATCGAGAATATTTAGGTACAGAGCAAACAAGGAAACATAAAGAAAGAAATTTCTAGTGACTGTTAAGGAAAATGTTGATGTTTCTCTTACTTGAGAGTCACCAGACGTGAAAGTACAGAGATCTCTATTAATAAAGAACTGTTTTAGGATACGTTTAGACTGACATATTTCATTGAGATCATAGCGAATCCACTCTTGGCGCCAAGGTGTATTGAGACGCATACCATGTACATGTACTCTTGCATCCATTATCACATTGGTTTCAGCAGAAATTGAAAAATCACTTGCTTTCTGATCTTTTTCATCGGTCAGGTGCCCATTAATATTGATGAGTTAATGATATTTTTCAAGAAATTAGTTTCTTTCATAGGCCACGATTTTGGAAAAGATTCAAACATTACAAGAGTTTTTCAGTCCCTTTTACTTTGATAGATTTATTTATCAATAGTTTTACAAATGAAGTAACTCTATCCTTCATTGTCATTAATCTAATTTAAGTTACCAGTTTTGACTAGATCGACCTGTTATCTGTGAAATAAATATAAATATGTCAACATGGAGATTAGTTTTATCATCGTTTTAATACGACTCCTTGTCTTTTGAACTCGATTTGCACAGATATCGACGATTGTACTACCACTTCTTGCGCGAGTACAGGAACTTGTATTGATGGAGTTGACACCTTTACGTGCCAATGTGATGCTGGCTACGAAGGGACTACCTGTGAAACAAGTAAGCTTTAAATTCTAAACAGATTACATACCTACATATATGCACTGATGATGTAAAACAAAATCCAATGAAATTCTTACTCGTTGCTCATCGAGAATATTTAGGTACAGAGCAAACAAGGAAACATAAAGAAAGAAATTTCTAGTGACTGTTAAGGAAAATGTTGATGTTTCTCTTACTTGAGAGTCACCAGACGTGAAAGTACAGAGATCTCTATTAATAAAGAACTGTTTTAGGATACGTTTAGACTGACATATTTCATTGAGATCATAGCGAATCCACTCTTGGCGCCAAGGTGTATTGAGACGCATACCATGTACATGTACTCTTGCATCCATTATCACATTGGTTTCAGCAGAAATTGAAAAATCACTTGCTTTCTGATCTTTTTCATCGGTCAGGTGCCCATTAATATTGATGAGTTAATGATATTTTTCAAGAAATTAGTTTCTTTCATAGGCCACGATTTTGGAAAAGATTCAAACATTACAAGAGTTTTTCAGTCCCTTTTACTTTGATAGATTTATTTATCAATAGTTTTACAAATGAAGTAACTCTATCCTTCATTGTCATTAATCTAATTTAAGTTACCAGTTTTGACTAGATCGACCTGTTATCTGTGAAATAAATATAAATATGTCAACATGGAGATTAGTTTTATCATCGTTTTAATACGACTCCTTGTCTTTTGAACTCGATTTGCACAGATATCGACGATTGTACTACCACTTCTTGCGCGAGTACAGGAACTTGTATTGATGGAGTTGACACCTTTACGTGCCAATGTGATGCTGGCTACGAAGGGACTACCTGTGAAACAAGTAAGCTTTAAATTCTAAACAGATTACATACCTACATATATGCACTGATGATGTAAAACAAAATCCAATGAAATTCTTACTCGTTGCTCATCGAGAATATTTAGGTACAGAGCAAACAAGGAAACATAAAGAAAGAAATTTCTAGTGACTGTTAAGGAAAATGTTGATGTTTCTCTTACTTGAGAGTCACCAGACGTGAAAGTACAGAGATCTCTATTAATAAAGAACTGTTTTAGGATACGTTTAGACTGACATATTTCATTGAGATCATAGCGAATCCACTCTTGGCGCCAAGGTGTATTGAGACGCATACCATGTACATGTACTCTTGCATCCATTATCACATTGGTTTCAGCAGAAATTGAAAAATCACTTGCTTTCTGATCTTTTTCATCGGTCAGGTGCCCATTAATATTGATGAGTTAATGATATTTTTCAAGAAATTAGTTTCTTTCATAGGCCACGATTTTGGAAAAGATTCAAACATTACAAGAGTTTTTCAGTCCCTTTTACTTTGATAGATTTATTTATCAATAGTTTTACAAATGAAGTAACTCTATCCTTCATTGTCATTAATCTAATTTAAGTTACCAGTTTTGACTAGATCGACCTGTTATCTGTGAAATAAATATAAATATGTCAACATGGAGATTAGTTTTATCATCGTTTTAATACGACTCCTTGTCTTTTGAACTCGATTTGCACAGATATCGACGATTGTACTACCACTTCTTGCGCGAGTACAGGAACTTGTATTGATGGAGTTGACACCTTTACGTGCCAATGTGATGCTGGCTACGAAGGGACTACCTGTGAAACAAGTAAGCTTTAAATTCTAAACAGATTACATACCTACATATATGCACTGATGATGTAAAACAAAATCCAATGAAATTCTTACTCGTTGCTCATCGAGAATATTTAGGTACAGAGCAAACAAGGAAACATAAAGAAAGAATTTCTAGTGACTGTTAAGGAAAATGTTGATGTTTCTCTTACTTGAGAGTCACCAGACGTGAAAGTACAGAGATCTCTATTAATAAAGAACTGTTTTAGGATACGTTTAGACTGACATATTTCATTGAGATCATAGCGAATCCACTCTTGGCGCCAAGGTGTATTGAGACGCATACCATGTACATGTACTCTTGCATCCATTATCACATTGGTTTCAGCAGAAATTGAAAAATCACTTGCTTTCTGATCTTTTTCATCGGTCAGGTGCCCATTAATATTGATGAGTTAATGATATTTTTCAAGAAATTAGTTTCTTTCATAGGCCACGATTTTGGAAAAGATTCAAACATTACAAGAGTTTTTCAGTCCCTTTTACTTTGATAGATTTATTTATCAATAGTTTTACAAATGAAGTAACTCTATCCTTCATTGTCATTAATCTAATTTAAGTTACCAGTTTTGACTAGATCGACCTGTTATCTGTGAAATAAATATAAATATGTCAACATGGAGATTAGTTTTATCATCGTTTTAATACGACTCCTTGTCTTTTGAACTCGATTTGCACAGATATCGACGATTGTACTACCACTTCTTGCGCGAGTACAGGAACTTGTATTGATGGAGTTGACACCTTTACGTGCCAATGTGATGCTGGCTACGAAGGGACTACCTGTGAAACAAGTAAGCTTTAAATTCTAAACAGATTACATACCTACATATATGCACTGATGATGTAAAACAAAATCCAATGAAATTCTTACTCGTTGCTCATCGAGAATATTTAGGTACAGAGCAAACAAGGAAACATAAAGAAAGAAATTTCTAGTGACTGTTAAGGAAAATGTTGATGTTTCTCTTACTTGAGAGTCACCAGACGTGAAAGTACAGAGATCTCTATTAATAAAGAACTGTTTTAGGATACGTTTAGACTGACATATTTCATTGAGATCATAGCGAATCCACTCTTGGCGCCAAGGTGTATTGAGACGCATACCATGTACATGTACTCTTGCATCCATTATCACATTGGTTTCAGCAGAAATTGAAAAATCACTTGCTTTCTGATCTTTTTCATCGGTCAGGTGCCCATTAATATTGATGAGTTAATGATATTTTTCAAGAAATTAGTTTCTTTCATAGGCCACGATTTTGGAAAAGATTCAAACATTACAAGAGTTTTTCAGTCCCTTTTACTTTGATAGATTTATTTATCAATAGTTTTACAAATGAAGTAACTCTATCCTTCATTGTCATTAATCTAATTTAAGTTACCAGTTTTGACTAGATCGACCTGTTATCTGTGAAATAAATATAAATATGTCAACATGGAGATTAGTTTTATCATCGTTTTAATACGACTCCTTGTCTTTTGAACTCGATTTGCACAGATATCGACGATTGTACTACCACTTCTTGCGCGAGTACAGGAACTTGTATTGATGGAGTTGACACCTTTACGTGCCAATGTGATGCTGGCTACGAAGGGACTACCTGTGAAACAAGTAAGCTTTAAATTACATACCTACATATATGCACTGATGATGTAAAACAAAATCCAATGAAATTCTTACTCGTTGCTCATCGAGAATATTTAGGTACAGAGCAAACAAGGAAACATAAAGAAAGAAATTTCTAGTGACTGTTAAGGAAAATGTTGATGTTTCTCTTACTTGAGAGTCACCAGACGTGAAAGTACAGAGATCTCTATTAATAAAGAACTGTTTTAGGATACGTTTAGACTGACATATTTCATTGAGATCATAGCGAATCCACTCTTGGCGCCAAGGTGTATTGAGACGCATACCATGTACATGTACTCTTGCATCCATTATCACATTGGTTTCAGCAGAAATTGAAAAATCACTTGCTTTCTGATCTTTTTCATCGGTCAGGTGCCCATTAATATTGATGAGTTAATGATATTTTTCAAGAAATTAGTTTCTTTCATAGGCCACGATTTTGGAAAAGATTCAAACATTACAAGAGTTTTTCAGTCCCTTTTACTTTGATAGATTTATTTATCAATAGTTTTACAAATGAAGTAACTCTATCCTTCATTGTCATTAATCTAATTTAAGTTACAAGTTTTGACTAGATCGACCTGTTATCTGTGAAATAAATATAAATATGTCAACATGGAGATTAGTTTTATCATCGTTTTAATACGACTCCTTGTCTTTTGAACTCGATTTGCACAGATATCGACGATTGTACTACCACTTCTTGCGCGAGTACAGGAACTTGTATTGATGGAGTTGACACCTTTACGTGCCAATGTGATGCTGGCTACGAAGGGACTACCTGTGAAACAAGTAAGCTTTAAATTCTAAACAGATTACATACCTACATATATGCACTGATGATGTAAAACAAAATCCAATGAAATTCTTACTCGTTGCTCATCGAGAATATTTAGGTACAGAGCAAACAAGGAAACATAAAGAAAGAAATTTCTAGTGACTGTTAAGGAAAATGTTGATGTTTCTCTTACTTGAGAGTCACCAGACGTGAAAGTACAGAGATCTCTATTAATAAAGAACTGTTTTAGGATACGTTTAGACTGACATATTTCATTGAGATCATAGCGAATCCACTCTTGGCGCCAAGGTGTATTGAGACGCATACCATGTACATGTACTCTTGCATCCATTATCACATTGGTTTCAGCAGAAATTGAAAAATCACTTGCTTTCTGATCTTTTTCATCGGTCAGGTGCCCATTAATATTGATGAGTTAATGATATTTTTCAAGAAATTAGTTTCTTTCATAGGCCACGATTTTGGAAAAGATTCAAACATTACAAGAGTTTTTCAGTCCCTTTTACTTTGATAGATTTATTTATCAATAGTTTTACAAATGAAGTAACTCTATCCTTCATTGTCATTAATCTAATTTAAGTTACCAGTTTTGACTAGATCGACCTGTTATCTGTGAAATAAATATAAATATGTCAACATGGAGATTAGTTTTATCATCGTTTTAATACGACTCCTTGTCTTTTGAACTCGATTTGCACAGATATCGACGATTGTACTACCACTTCTTGCGCGAGTACAGGAACTTGTATTGATGGAGTTGACACCTTTACGTGCCAATGTGATGCTGGCTACGAAGGGACTACCTGTGAAACAAGTAAGCTTTAAATTACATACCTACATATATGCACTGATGATGTAAAACAAAATCCAATGAAATTCTTACTCGTTGCTCATCGAGAATATTTAGGTACAGAGCAAACAAGGAAACATAAAGAAAGAAATTTCTAGTGACTGTTAAGGAAAATGTTGATGTTTCTCTTACTTGAGAGTCACCAGACGTGAAAGTACAGAGATCTCTATTAATAAAGAACTGTTTTAGGATACGTTTAGACTGACATATTTCATTGAGATCATAGCGAATCCACTCTTGGCGCCAAGGTGTATTGAGACGCATACCATGTACATGTACTCTTGCATCCATTATCACATTGGTTTCAGCAGAAATTGAAAAATCACTTGCTTTCTGATCTTTTTCATCGGTCAGGTGCCCATTAATATTGATGAGTTAATGATATTTTTCAAGAAATTAGTTTCTTTCATAGGCCACGATTTTGGAAAAGATTCAAACATTACAAGAGTTTTTCAGTCCCTTTTACTTTGATAGATTTATTTATCAATAGTTTTACAAATGAAGTAACTCTATCCTTCATTGTCATTAATCTAATTTAAGTTTCAAGTTTTGACTAGATCGACCTGTTATCTGTGAAATAAATATAAATATGTCAACATGGAGATTAGTTTTATCATCGTTTTAATACGACTCCTTGTCTTTTGAACTCGATTTGCACAGATATCGACGATTGTACTACCACTTCTTGCGCGAGTACAGGAACTTGTATTGATGGAGTTGACACCTTTACGTGCCAATGTGATGCTGGCTACGAAGGGACTACCTGTGAAACAAGTAAGCTTTAAATTAAACAGATTACATACCTACATATATGCACTGATGATGTAAAACAAAATCCAATGAAATTCTTACTCGTTGCTCATCGAGAATATTTAGGTACAGAGCAAACAAGGAAACATAAAGAAAGAAATTTCTAGTGACTGTTAAGGAAAATGTTGATGTTTCTCTTACTTGAGAGTCACCAGACGTGAAAGTACAGAGATCTCTATTAATAAAGAACTGTTTTAGGATACGTTTAGACTGACATATTTCATTGAGATCATAGCGAATCCACTCTTGGCGCCAAGGTGTATTGAGACGCATACCATGTACATGTACTCTTGCATCCATTATCACATTGGTTTCAGCAGAAATTGAAAAATCACTTGCTTTCTGATCTTTTTCATCGGTCAGGTGCCCATTAATATTGATGAGTTAATGATATTTTTCAAGAAATTAGTTTCTTTCATAGGCCACGATTTTGGAAAAGATTCAAACATTACAAGAGTTTTTCAGTCCCTTTTACTTTGATAGATTTATTTATCAATAGTTTTACAAATGAAGTAACTCTATCCTTCATTGTCATTAATCTAATTTAAGTTACCAGTTTTGACTAGATCGACCTGTTATCTGTGAAATAAATATAAATATGTCAACATGGAGATTAGTTTTATCATCGTTTTAATACGACTCCTTGTCTTTTGAACTCGATTTGCACAGATATCGACGATTGTACTACCACTTCTTGCGCGAGTACAGGAACTTGTATTGATGGAGTTGACACCTTTACGTGCCAATGTGATGCTGGCTACGAAGGGACTACCTGTGAAACAAGTAAGCTTTAAATTACATACCTACATATATGCACTGATGATGTAAAACAAAATCCAATGAAATTCTTACTCGTTGCTCATCGAGAATATTTAGGTACAGAGCAAACAAGGAAACATAAAGAAAGAAATTTCTAGTGACTGTTAAGGAAAATGTTGATGTTTCTCTTACTTGAGAGTCACCAGACGTGAAAGTACAGAGATCTCTATTATATAAAGAACTGTTTTAGGATACGTTTAGACTGACATATTTCATTGAGATCATAGCGAATCCACTCTTGGCGCCAAGGTGTATTGAGACGCATACCATGTACATGTACTCTTGCATCCATTATCACATTGGTTTCAGCAGAAATTGAAAAATCACTTGCTTTCTGATCTTTTTCATCGGTCAGGTGCCCATTAATATTGATGAGTTAATGATATTTTTCAAGAAATTAGTTTCTTTCATAGGCCACGATTTTGGAAAAGATTCAAACATTACAAGAGTTTTTCAGTCCCTTTTACTTTGATAGATTTATTTATCAATAGTTTTACAAATGAAGTAACTCTATCCTTCATTGTCATTAATCTAATTTAAGTTACCAGTTTTGACTAGATCGACCTGTTATCTGTGAAATAAATATAAATATGTCAACATGGAGATTAGTTTTATCATCGTTTTAATACGACTCCTTGTCTTTTGAACTCGATTTGCACAGATATCGACGATTGTACTACCACTTCTTGCGCGAGTACAGGAACTTGTATTGATGGAGTTGACACCTTTACGTGCCAATGTGATGCTGGCTACGAAGGGACTACCTGTGAAACAAGTAAGCTTTAAATTCTAAACAGATTACATACCTACATATATGCACTGATGATGTAAAACAAAATCCAATGAAATTCTTACTCGTTGCTCATCGAGAATATTTAGGTACAGAGCAAACAAGGAAACATAAAGAAAGAAATTTCTAGTGACTGTTAAGGAAAATGTTGATGTTTCTCTTACTTGAGAGTCACCAGACGTGAAAGTACAGAGATCTCTATTAATAAAGAACTGTTTTAGGATACGTTTAGACTGACATATTTCATTGAGATCATAGCGAATCCACTCTTGGCGCCAAGGTGTATTGAGACGCATACCATGTACATGTACTCTTGCATCCATTATCACATTGGTTTCAGCAGAAATTGAAAAATCACTTGCTTTCTGATCTTTTTCATCGGTCAGGTGCCCATTAATATTGATGAGTTAATGATATTTTTCAAGAAATTAGTTTCTTTCATAGGCCACGATTTTGGAAAAGATTCAAACATTACAAGAGTTTTTCAGTCCCTTTTACTTTGATAGATTTATTTATCAATAGTTTTACAAATGAAGTAACTCTATCCTTCATTGTCATTAATCTAATTTAAGTTACCAGTTTTGACTAGATCGACCTGTTATCTGTGAAATAAATATAAATATGTCAACATGGAGATTAGTTTTATCATCGTTTTAATACGACTCCTTGTCTTTTGAACTCGATTTGCACAGATATCGACGATTGTACTACCACTTCTTGCGCGAGTACAGGAACTTGTATTGATGGAGTTGACACCTTTACGTGCCAATGTGATGCTGGCTACGAAGGGACTACCTGTGAAACAAGTAAGCTTTAAATTACATACCTACATATATGCACTGATGATGTAAAACAAAATCCAATGAAATTCTTACTCGTTGCTCATCGAGAATATTTAGGTACAGAGCAAACAAGGAAACATAAAGAAAGAAATTTCTAGTGACTGTTAAGGAAAATGTTGATGTTTCTCTTACTTGAGAGTCACCAGACGTGAAAGTACAGAGATCTCTATTAATAAAGAACTGTTTTAGGATACGTTTAGACTGACATATTTCATTGAGATCATAGCGAATCCACTCTTGGCGCCAAGGTGTATTGAGACGCATACCATGTACATGTACTCTTGCATCCATTATCACATTGGTTTCAGCAGAAATTGAAAAATCACTTGCTTTCTGATCTTTTTCATCGGTCAGGTGCCCATTAATATTGATGAGTTAATGATATTTTTCAAGAAATTAGTTTCTTTCATAGGCCACGATTTTGGAAAAGATTCAAACATTACAAGAGTTTTTCAGTCCCTTTTACTTTGATAGATTTATTTATCAATAGTTTTACAAATGAAGTAACTCTATCCTTCATTGTCATTAATCTAATTTAAGTTACCAGTTTTGACTAGATCGACCTGTTATCTGTGAAATAAATATAAATATGTCAACATGGAGATTAGTTTTATCATCGTTTTAATACGACTCCTTGTCTTTTGAACTCGATTTGCACAGATATCGACGATTGTACTACCACTTCTTGCGCGAGTACAGGAACTTGTATTGATGGAGTTGACACCTTTACGTGCCAATGTGATGCTGGCTACGAAGGGACTACCTGTGAAACAAGTAAGCTTTAAATTCTAAACAGATTACATACCTACATATATGCACTGATGATGTAAAACAAAATCCAATGAAATTCTTACTCGTTGCTCATCGAGAATATTTAGGTACAGAGCAAACAAGGAAACATAAAGAAAGAAATTTCTAGTGACTGTTAAGGAAAATGTTGATGTTTCTCTTACTTGAGAGTCACCAGACGTGAAAGTACAGAGATATCTATTAATAAAGAACTGTTTTAGATACGTTTAGACTGACATATTTCATTGAGATCATAGCGAATCCACTCTTGGCGCCAAGGTGTATTGAGACGCATACCATGTACATGTACTCTTGCATCCATTATCACATTGGTTTCAGCAGAAATTGAAAAATCACTTGCTTTCTGATCTTTTTCATCGGTCAGGTGCCCATTAATATTGATGAGTTAATGATATTTTTCAAGAAATTAGTTTCTTTCATAGGCCACGATTTTGGAAAAGATTCAAACATTACAAGAGTTTTTCAGTCCCTTTTACTTTGATAGATTTATTTATCAATAGTTTTACAAATGAAGTAACTCTATCCTTCATTGTCATTAATCTAATTTAAGTTACCAGTTTTGACTAGATCGACCTGTTATCTGTGAAATAAATATAAATATGTCAACATGGAGATTAGTTTTATCATCGTTTTAATACGACTCCTTGTCTTTTGAACTCGATTTGCACAGATATCGACGATTGTACTACCACTTCTTGCGCGAGTACAGGAACTTGTATTGATGGAGTTGACACCTTTACGTGCCAATGTGATGCTGGCTACGAAGGGACTACCTGTGAAACAAGTAAGCTTTAAATTACATACCTACATATATGCACTGATGATGTAAAACAAAATCCAATGAAATTCTTACTCGTTGCTCATCGAGAATATTTAGGTACAGAGCAAACAAGGAAACATAAAGAAAGAAATTTCTAGTGACTGTTAAGGAAAATGTTGATGTTTCTCTTACTTGAGAGTCACCAGACGTGAAAGTACAGAGATCTCTATTAATAAAGAACTGTTTTAGGATACGTTTAGACTGACATATTTCATTGAGATCATAGCGAATCCACTCTTGGCGCCAAGGTGTATTGAGACGCATACCATGTACATGTACTCTTGCATCCATTATCACATTGGTTTCAGCAGAAATTGAAAAATCACTTGCTTTCTGATCTTTTTCATCGGTCAGGTGCCCATTAATATTGATGAGTTAATGATATTTTTCAAGAAATTAGTTTCTTTCATAGGCCACGATTTTGGAAAAGATTCAAACATTACAAGAGTTTTTCAGTCCCTTTTACTTTGATAGATTTATTTATCAATAGTTTTACAAATGAAGTAACTCTATCCTTCATTGTCATTAATCTAATTTAAGTTACCAGTTTTGACTAGATCGACCTGTTATCTGTGAAATAAATATAAATATGTCAACATGGAGATTAGTTTTATCATCGTTTTAATACGACTCCTTGTCTTTTGAACTCGATTTGCACAGATATCGACGATTGTACTACCACTTCTTGCGCGAGTACAGGAACTTGTATTGATGGAGTTGACACCTTTACGTGCCAATGTGATGCTGGCTACGAAGGGACTACCTGTGAAACAAGTAAGCTTTAAATTCTAAACAGATTACATACCTACATATATGCACTGATGATGTAAAACAAAATCCAATGAAATTCTTACTCGTTGCTCATCGAGAATATTTAGGTACAGAGCAAACAAGGAAACATAAAGAAAGAAATTTCTAGTGACTGTTAAGGAAAATGTTGATGTTTCTCTTACTTGAGAGTCACCAGACGTGAAAGTACAGAGATCTCTATTAATAAAGAACTGTTTTAGGATACGTTTAGACTGACATATTTCATTGAGATCATAGCGAATCCACTCTTGGCGCCAAGGTGTATTGAGACGCATACCATGTACATGTACTCTTGCATCCATTATCACATTGGTTTCAGCAGAAATTGAAAAATCACTTGCTTTCTGATCTTTTTCATCGGTCAGGTGCCCATTAATATTGATGAGTTAATGATATTTTTCAAGAAATTAGTTTCTTTCATAGGCCACGATTTTGGAAAAGATTCAAACATTACAAGAGTTTTTCAGTCCCTTTTACTTTGATAGATTTATTTATCAATAGTTTTACAAATGAAGTAACTCTATCCTTCATTGTCATTAATCTAATTTAAGTTACCAGTTTTGACTAGATCGACCTGTTATCTGTGAAATAAATATAAATATGTCAACATGGAGATTAGTTTTATCATCGTTTTAATACGACTCCTTGTCTTTTGAACTCGATTTGCACAGATATCGACGATTGTACTACCACTTCTTGCGCGAGTACAGGAACTTGTATTGATGGAGTTGACACCTTTACGTGCCAATGTGATGCTGGCTACGAAGGGACTACCTGTGAAACAAGTAAGCTTTAAATTCTAAACAGATTACATACCTACATATATGCACTGATGATGTAAAACAAAATCCAATGAAATTCTTACTCGTTGCTCATCGAGAATATTTAGGTACAGAGCAAACAAGGAAACATAAAGAAAGAAATTTCTAGTGACTGTTAAGGAAAATGTTGATGTTTCTCTTACTTGAGAGTCACCAGACGTGAAAGTACAGAGATCTCTATTAATAAAGAACTGTTTTAGGATACGTTTAGACTGACATATTTCATTGAGATCATAGCGAATCCACTCTTGGCGCCAAGGTGTATTGAGACGCATACCATGTACATGTACTCTTGCATCCATTATCACATTGGTTTCAGCAGAAATTGAAAAATCACTTGCTTTCTGATCTTTTTCATCGGTCAGGTGCCCATTAATATTGATGAGTTAATGATATTTTTCAAGAAATTAGTTTCTTTCATAGGCCACGATTTTGGAAAAGATTCAAACATTACAAGAGTTTTTCAGTCCCTTTTACTTTGATAGATTTATTTATCAATAGTTTTACAAATGAAGTAACTCTATCCTTCATTGTCATTAATCTAATTTAAGTTACCAGTTTTGACTAGATCGACCTGTTATCTGTGAAATAAATATAAATATGTCAACATGGAGATTAGTTTTATCATCGTTTTAATACGACTCCTTGTCTTTTGAACTCGATTTGCACAGATATCGACGATTGTACTACCACTTCTTGCGCGAGTACAGGAACTTGTATTGATGGAGTTGACACCTTTACGTGCCAATGTGATGCTGGCTACGAAGGGACTACCTGTGAAACAAGTAAGCTTTAAATTACAGATTACCTACATATATGCACTGATGATGTAAAACAAAATCCAATGAAATTCTTACTCGTTGCTCATCGAGAATATTTAGGTACAGAGCAAACAAGGAAACATAAAGAAAGAAATTTCTAGTGACTGTTAAGGAAAATGTTGATGTTTCTCTTACTTGAGAGTCACCAGACGTGAAAGTACAGAGATATCTATTAATAAAGAACTGTTTTAGGATACGTTTAGACTGACATATTTCATTGAGATCATAGCGAATCCACTCTTGGCGCCAAGGTGTATTGAGACGCATACCATGTACATGTACTCTTGCATCCATTATCACATTGGTTTCAGCAGAAATTGAAAAATCACTTGCTTTCTGATCTTTTTCATCGGTCAGGTGCCCATTAATATTGATGAGTTAATGATATTTTTCAAGAAATTAGTTTCTTTCATAGGCCACGATTTTGGAAAAGATTCAAACATTACAAGAGTTTTTCAGTCCCTTTTACTTTGATAGATTTATTTATCAATAGTTTTACAAATGAAGTAACTCTATCCTTCATTGTCATTAATCTAATTTAAGTTACCAGTTTTGACTAGATCGACCTGTTATCTGTGAAATAAATATAAATATGTCAACATGGAGATTAGTTTTATCATCGTTTTAATACGACTCCTTGTCTTTTGAACTCGATTTGCACAGATATCGACGATTGTACTACCACTTCTTGCGCGAGTACAGGAACTTGTATTGATGGAGTTGACACCTTTACGTGCCAATGTGATGCTGGCTACGAAGGGACTACCTGTGAAACAAGTAAGCTTTAAATTCTAAACAGATTACATACCTACATATATGCACTGATGATGTAAAACAAAATCCAATGAAATTCTTACTCGTTGCTCATCGAGAATATTTAGGTACAGAGCAAACAAGGAAACATAAAGAAAGAAATTTCTAGTGACTGTTAAGGAAAATGTTGATGTTTCTCTTACTTGAGAGTCACCAGACGTGAAAGTACAGAGATCTCTATTAATAAAGAACTGTTTTAGGATACGTTTAGACTGACATATTTCATTGAGATCATAGCGAATCCACTCTTGGCGCCAAGGTGTATTGAGACGCATACCATGTACATGTACTCTTGCATCCATTATCACATTGGTTTCAGCAGAAATTGAAAAATCACTTGCTTTCTGATCTTTTTCATCGGTCAGGTGCCCATTAATATTGATGAGTTAATGATATTTTTCAAGAAATTAGTTTCTTTCATAGGCCACGATTTTGGAAAAGATTCAAACATTACAAGAGTTTTTCAGTCCCTTTTACTTTGATAGATTTATTTATCAATAGTTTTACAAATGAAGTAACTCTATCCTTCATTGTCATTAATCTAATTTAAGTTACCAGTTTTGACTAGATCGACCTGTTATCTGTGAAATAAATATAAATATGTCAACATGGAGATTAGTTTTATCATCGTTTTAATACGACTCCTTGTCTTTTGAACTCGATTTGCACAGATATCGACGATTGTACTACCACTTCTTGCGCGAGTACAGGAACTTGTATTGATGGAGTTGACACCTTTACGTGCCAATGTGATGCTGGCTACGAAGGGACTACCTGTGAAACAAGTAAGCTTTAAATTACATACCTACATATATGCACTGATGATGTAAAACAAAATCCAATGAAATTCTTACTCGTTGCTCATCGAGAATATTTAGGTACAGAGCAAACAAGGAAACATAAAGAAAGAAATTTCTAGTGACTGTTAAGGAAAATGTTGATGTTTCTCTTACTTGAGAGTCACCAGACGTGAAAGTACAGAGATCTCTATTAATAAAGAACTGTTTTAAGATACGTTTAGACTGACATATTTCATTGAGATCATAGCGAATCCACTCTTGGCGCCAAGGTGTATTGAGACGCATACCATGTACATGTACTCTTGCATCCATTATCACATTGGTTTCAGCAGAAATTGAAAAATCACTTGCTTTCTGATCTTTTTCATCGGTCAGGTGCCCATTAATATTGATGAGTTAATGATATTTTTCAAGAAATTAGTTTCTTTCATAGGCCACGATTTTGGAAAAGATTCAAACATTACAAGAGTTTTTCAGTCCCTTTTACTTTGATAGATTTATTTATCAATAGTTTTACAAATGAAGTAACTCTATCCTTCATTGTCATTAATCTAATTTAAGTTACCAGTTTTGACTAGATCGACCTGTTATCTGTGAAATAAATATAAATATGTCAACATGGAGATTAGTTTTATCATCGTTTTAATACGACTCCTTGTCTTTTGAACTCGATTTGCACAGATATCGACGATTGTACTACCACTTCTTGCGCGAGTACAGGAACTTGTATTGATGGAGTTGACACCTTTACGTGCCAATGTGATGCTGGCTACGAAGGGACTACCTGTGAAACAAGTAAGCTTTAAATTCTAAACAGATTACATACCTACATATATGCACTGATGATGTAAAACAAAATCCAATGAAATTCTTACTCGTTGCTCATCGAGAATATTTAGGTACAGAGCAAACAAGGAAACATAAAGAAAGAAATTTCTAGTGACTGTTAAGGAAAATGTTGATGTTTCTCTTACTTGAGAGTCACCAGACGTGAAAGTACAGAGATCTCTATTAATAAAGAACTGTTTTAGGATACGTTTAGACTGACATATTTCATTGAGATCATAGCGAATCCACTCTTGGCGCCAAGGTGTATTGAGACGCATACCATGTACATGTACTCTTGCATCCATTATCACATTGGTTTCAGCAGAAATTGAAAAATCACTTGCTTTCTGATCTTTTTCATCGGTCAGGTGCCCATTAATATTGATGAGTTAATGATATTTTTCAAGAAATTAGTTTCTTTCATAGGCCACGATTTTGGAAAAGATTCAAACATTACAAGAGTTTTTCAGTCCCTTTTACTTTGATAGATTTATTTATCAATAGTTTTACAAATGAAGTAACTCTATCCTTCATTGTCATTAATCTAATTTAAGTTTCAAGTTTTGACTAGATCGACCTGTTATCTGTGAAATAAATATAAATATGTCAACATGGAGATTAGTTTTATCATCGTTTTAATACGACTCCTTGTCTTTTGAACTCGATTTGCACAGATATCGACGATTGTACTACCACTTCTTGCGCGAGTA
Source organism: Strongylocentrotus purpuratus (assembly GCF_000002235.5). Lineage (NCBI taxonomy): Eukaryota > Metazoa > Echinodermata > Echinoidea > Camarodonta > Strongylocentrotidae > Strongylocentrotus > Strongylocentrotus purpuratus. The sequence goes on from NW_022145603.1 coordinate 4,182,245, forward strand.
CAGGAACTTGTATTGATGGAGTTGACACCTTTACGTGCCAATGTGATGCTGGCTACGAAGGGACTACCTGTGAAACAAGTAAGCTTTAAATTCTAAACAGATTACATACCTACATATATGCACTGATGATGTAAAACAAAATCCAATGAAATTCTTACTCGTTGCTCATCGAGAATATTTAGGTACAGAGCAAACAAGGAAACATAAAGAAAGAAATTTCTAGTGACTGTTAAGGAAAATGTTGATGTTTCTCTTACTTGAGAGTCACCAGACGTGAAAGTACAGAGATCTCTATTAATAAAGAACTGTTTTAGGATACGTTTAGACTGACATATTTCATTGAGATCATAGCGAATCCACTCTTGGCGCCAAGGTGTATTGAGACGCATACCATGTACATGTACTCTTGCATCCATTATCACATTGGTTTCAGCAGAAATTGAAAAATCACTTGCTTTCTGATCTTTTTCATCGGTCAGGTGCCCATTAATATTGATGAGTTAATGATATTTTTCAAGAAATTAGTTTCTTTCATAGGCCACGATTTTGGAAAAGATTCAAACATTACAAGAGTTTTTCAGTCCCTTTTACTTTGATAGATTTATTTATCAATAGTTTTACAAATGAAGTAACTCTATCCTTCATTGTCATTAATCTAATTTAAGTTTCAAGTTTTGACTAGATCGACCTGTTATCTGTGAAATAAATATAAATATGTCAACATGGAGATTAGTTTTATCATCGTTTTAATACGACTCCTTGTCTTTTGAACTCGATTTGCACAGATATCGACGATTGTACTACCACTTCTTGCGCGAGTACAGGAACTTGTATTGATGGAGTTGACACCTTTACGTGCCAATGTGATGCTGGCTACGAAGGGACTACCTGTGAAACAAGTAAGCTTTAAATTCTAAACAGATTACATACCTACATATATGCACTGATGATGTAAAACAAAATCCAATGAAATTCTTACTCGTTGCTCATCGAGAATATTTAGGTACAGAGCAAACAAGGAAACATAAAGAAAGAAATTTCTAGTGACTGTTAAGGAAAATGTTGATGTTTCTCTTACTTGAGAGTCACCAGACGTGAAAGTACAGAGATCTCTATTAATAAAGAACTGTTTTAGGATACGTTTAGACTGACATATTTCATTGAGATCATAGCGAATCCACTCTTGGCGCCAAGGTGTATTGAGACGCATACCATGTACATGTACTCTTGCATCCATTATCACATTGGTTTCAGCAGAAATTGAAAAATCACTTGCTTTCTGATCTTTTTCATCGGTCAGGTGCCCATTAATATTGATGAGTTAATGATATTTTTCAAGAAATTAGTTTCTTTCATAGGCCACGATTTTGGAAAAGATTCAAACATTACAAGAGTTTTTCAGTCCCTTTTACTTTGATAGATTTATTTATCAATAGTTTTACAAATGAAGTAACTCTATCCTTCATTGTCATTAATCTAATTTAAGTTTCAAGTTTTGACTAGATCGACCTGTTATCTGTGAAATAAATATAAATATGTCAACATGGAGATTAGTTTTATCATCGTTTTAATACGACTCCTTGTCTTTTGAACTCGATTTGCACAGATATCGACGATTGTACTACCACTTCTTGCGCGAGTACAGGAACTTGTATTGATGGAGTTGACACCTTTACGTGCCAATGTGATGCTGGCTACGAAGGGACTACCTGTGAAACAAGTAAGCTTTAAATTACATACCTACATATATGCACTGATGATGTAAAACAAAATCCAATGAAATTCTTACTCGTTGCTCATCGAGAATATTTAGGTACAGAGCAAACAAGGAAACATAAAGAAAGAAATTTCTAGTGACTGTTAAGGAAAATGTTGATGTTTCTCTTACTTGAGAGTCACCAGACGTGAAAGTACAGAGATCTCTATTAATAAAGAACTGTTTTAGGATACGTTTAGACTGACATATTTCATTGAGATCATAGCGAATCCACTCTTGGCGCCAAGGTGTATTGAGACGCATACCATGTACATGTACTCTTGCATCCATTATCACATTGGTTTCAGCAGAAATTGAAAAATCACTTGCTTTCTGATCTTTTTCATCGGTCAGGTGCCCATTAATATTGATGAGTTAATGATATTTTTCAAGAAATTAGTTTCTTTCATAGGCCACGATTTTGGAAAAGATTCAAACATTACAAGAGTTTTTCAGTCCCTTTTACTTTGATAGATTTATTTATCAATAGTTTTACAAATGAAGTAACTCTATCCTTCATTGTCATTAATCTAATTTAAGTTACCAGTTTTGACTAGATCGACCTGTTATCTGTGAAATAAATATAAATATGTCAACATGGAGATTAGTTTTATCATCGTTTTAATACGACTCCTTGTCTTTTGAACTCGATTTGCACAGATATCGACGATTGTACTACCACTTCTTGCGCGAGTACAGGAACTTGTATTGATGGAGTTGACACCTTTACGTGCCAATGTGATGCTGGCTACGAAGGGACTACCTGTGAAACAAGTAAGCTTTAAATTCTAAACAGATTACATACCTACATATATGCACTGATGATGTAAAACAAAATCCAATGAAATTCTTACTCGTTGCTCATCGAGAATATTTAGGTACAGAGCAAACAAGGAAACATAAAGAAAGAAATTTCTAGTGACTGTTAAGGAAAATGTTGATGTTTCTCTTACTTGAGAGTCACCAGACGTGAAAGTACAGAGATCTCTATTAATAAAGAACTGTTTTAGGATACGTTTAGACTGACATATTTCATTGAGATCATAGCGAATCCACTCTTGGCGCCAAGGTGTATTGAGACGCATACCATGTACATGTACTCTTGCATCCATTATCACATTGGTTTCAGCAGAAATTGAAAAATCACTTGCTTTCTGATCTTTTTCATCGGTCAGGTGCCCATTAATATTGATGAGTTAATGATATTTTTCAAGAAATTAGTTTCTTTCATAGGCCACGATTTTGGAAAAGATTCAAACATTACAAGAGTTTTTCAGTCCCTTTTACTTTGATAGATTTATTTATCAATAGTTTTACAAATGAAGTAACTCTATCCTTCATTGTCATTAATCTAATTTAAGTTTCAAGTTTTGACTAGATCGACCTGTTATCTGTGAAATAAATATAAATATGTCAACATGGAGATTAGTTTTATCATCGTTTTAATACGACTCCTTGTCTTTTGAACTCGATTTGCACAGATATCGACGATTGTACTACCACTTCTTGCGCGAGTACAGGAACTTGTATTGATGGAGTTGACACCTTTACGTGCCAATGTGATGCTGGCTACGAAGGGACTACCTGTGAAACAAGTAAGCTTTAAATTCTAAACAGATTACATACCTACATATATGCACTGATGATGTAAAACAAAATCCAATGAAATTCTTACTCGTTGCTCATCGAGAATATTTAGGTACAGAGCAAACAAGGAAACATAAAGAAAGAAATTTCTAGTGACTGTTAAGGAAAATGTTGATGTTTCTCTTACTTGAGAGTCACCAGACGTGAAAGTACAGAGATCTCTATTAATAAAGAACTGTTTTAGGATACGTTTAGACTGACATATTTCATTGAGATCATAGCGAATCCACTCTTGGCGCCAAGGTGTATTGAGACGCATACCATGTACATGTACTCTTGCATCCATTATCACATTGGTTTCAGCAGAAATTGAAAAATCACTTGCTTTCTGATCTTTTTCATCGGTCAGGTGCCCATTAATATTGATGAGTTAATGATATTTTTCAAGAAATTAGTTTCTTTCATAGGCCACGATTTTGGAAAAGATTCAAACATTACAAGAGTTTTTCAGTCCCTTTTACTTTGATAGATTTATTTATCAATAGTTTTACAAATGAAGTAACTCTATCCTTCATTGTCATTAATCTAATTTAAGTTACCAGTTTTGACTAGATCGACCTGTTATCTGTGAAATAAATATAAATATGTCAACATGGAGATTAGTTTTATCATCGTTTTAATACGACTCCTTGTCTTTTGAACTCGATTTGCACAGATATCGACGATTGTACTACCACTTCTTGCGCGAGTACAGGAACTTGTATTGATGGAGTTGACACCTTTACGTGCCAATGTGATGCTGGCTACGAAGGGACTACCTGTGAAACAAGTAAGCTTTAAATTCTAAACAGATTACATACCTACATATATGCACTGATGATGTAAAACAAAATCCAATGAAATTCTTACTCGTTGCTCATCGAGAATATTTAGGTACAGAGCAAACAAGGAAACATAAAGAAAGAAATTTCTAGTGACTGTTAAGGAAAATGTTGATGTTTCTCTTACTTGAGAGTCACCAGACGTGAAAGTACAGAGATCTCTATTAATAAAGAACTGTTTTAGGATACGTTTAGACTGACATATTTCATTGAGATCATAGCGAATCCACTCTTGGCGCCAAGGTGTATTGAGACGCATACCATGTACATGTACTCTTGCATCCATTATCACATTGGTTTCAGCAGAAATTGAAAAATCACTTGCTTTCTGATCTTTTTCATCGGTCAGGTGCCCATTAATATTGATGAGTTAATGATATTTTTCAAGAAATTAGTTTCTTTCATAGGCCACGATTTTGGAAAAGATTCAAACATTACAAGAGTTTTTCAGTCCCTTTTACTTTGATAGATTTATTTATCAATAGTTTTACAAATGAAGTAACTCTATCCTTCATTGTCATTAATCTAATTTAAGTTTCAAGTTTTGACTAGATCGACCTGTTATCTGTGAAATAAATATAAATATGTCAACATGGAGATTAGTTTTATCATCGTTTTAATACGACTCCTTGTCTTTTGAACTCGATTTGCACAGATATCGACGATTGTACTACCACTTCTTGCGCGAGTACAGGAACTTGTATTGATGGAGTTGACACCTTTACGTGCCAATGTGATGCTGGCTACGAAGGGACTACCTGTGAAACAAGTAAGCTTTAAATTATAAACAGATTACATACCTACATATATGCACTGATGATGTAAAACAAAATCCAATGAAATTCTTACTCGTTGCTCATCGAGAATATTTAGGTACAGAGCAAACAAGGAAACATAAAGAAAGAAATTTCTAGTGACTGTTAAGGAAAATGTTGATGTTTCTCTTACTTGAGAGTCACCAGACGTGAAAGTACAGAGATCTCTATTAATAAAGAACTGTTTTAGGATACGTTTAGACTGACATATTTCATTGAGATCATAGCGAATCCACTCTTGGCGCCAAGGTGTATTGAGACGCATACCATGTACATGTACTCTTGCATCCATTATCACATTGGTTTCAGCAGAAATTGAAAAATCACTTGCTTTCTGATCTTTTTCATCGGTCAGGTGCCCATTAATATTGATGAGTTAATGATATTTTTCAAGAAATTAGTTTCTTTCATAGGCCACGATTTTGGAAAAGATTCAAACATTACAAGAGTTTTTCAGTCCCTTTTACTTTGATAGATTTATTTATCAATAGTTTTACAAATGAAGTAACTCTATCCTTCATTGTCATTAATCTAATTTAAGTTTCAAGTTTTGACTAGATCGACCTGTTATCTGTGAAATAAATATAAATATGTCAACATGGAGATTAGTTTTATCATCGTTTTAATACGACTCCTTGTCTTTTGAACTCGATTTGCACAGATATCGACGATTGTACTACCACTTCTTGCGCGAGTACAGGAACTTGTATTGATGGAGTTGACACCTTTACGTGCCAATGTGATGCTGGCTACGAAGGGACTACCTGTGAAACAAGTAAGCTTTAAATTCTAAACAGATTACATACCTACATATATGCACTGATGATGTAAAACAAAATCCAATGAAATTCTTACTCGTTGCTCATCGAGAATATTTAGGTACAGAGCAAACAAGGAAACATAAAGAAAGAAATTTCTAGTGACTGTTAAGGAAAATGTTGATGTTTCTCTTACTTGAGAGTCACCAGACGTGAAAGTACAGAGATCTCTATTAATAAAGAACTGTTTTAGGATACGTTTAGACTGACATATTTCATTGAGATCATAGCGAATCCACTCTTGGCGCCAAGGTGTATTGAGACGCATACCATGTACATGTACTCTTGCATCCATTATCACATTGGTTTCAGCAGAAATTGAAAAATCACTTGCTTTCTGATCTTTTTCATCGGTCAGGTGCCCATTAATATTGATGAGTTAATGATATTTTTCAAGAAATTAGTTTCTTTCATAGGCCACGATTTTGGAAAAGATTCAAACATTACAAGAGTTTTTCAGTCCCTTTTACTTTGATAGATTTATTTATCAATAGTTTTACAAATGAAGTAACTCTATCCTTCATTGTCATTAATCTAATTTAAGTTTCAAGTTTTGACTAGATCGACCTGTTATCTGTGAAATAAATATAAATATGTCAACATGGAGATTAGTTTTATCATCGTTTTAATACGACTCCTTGTCTTTTGAACTCGATTTGCACAGATATCGACGATTGTACTACCACTTCTTGCGCGAGTACAGGAACTTGTATTGATGGAGTTGACACCTTTACGTGCCAATGTGATGCTGGCTACGAAGGGACTACCTGTGAAACAAGTAAGCTTTAAATTCTAAACAGATTACATACCTACATATATGCACTGATGATGTAAAACAAAATCCAATGAAATTCTTACTCGTTGCTCATCGAGAATATTTAGGTACAGAGCAAACAAGGAAACATAAAGAAAGAAATTTCTAGTGACTGTTAAGGAAAATGTTGATGTTTCTCTTACTTGAGAGTCACCAGACGTGAAAGTACAGAGATCTCTATTAATAAAGAACTGTTTTAGGATACGTTTAGACTGACATATTTCATTGAGATCATAGCGAATCCACTCTTGGCGCCAAGGTGTATTGAGACGCATACCATGTACATGTACTCTTGCATCCATTATCACATTGGTTTCAGCAGAAATTGAAAAATCACTTGCTTTCTGATCTTTTTCATCGGTCAGGTGCCCATTAATATTGATGAGTTAATGATATTTTTCAAGAAATTAGTTTCTTTCATAGGCCACGATTTTGGAAAAGATTCAAACATTACAAGAGTTTTTCAGTCCCTTTTACTTTGATAGATTTATTTATCAATAGTTTTACAAATGAAGTAACTCTATCCTTCATTGTCATTAATCTAATTTAAGTTTCAAGTTTTGACTAGATCGACCTGTTATCTGTGAAATAAATATAAATATGTCAACATGGAGATTAGTTTTATCATCGTTTTAATACGACTCCTTGTCTTTTGAACTCGATTTGCACAGATATCGACGATTGTACTACCACTTCTTGCGCGAGTACAGGAACTTGTATTGATGGAGTTGACACCTTTACGTGCCAATGTGATGCTGGCTACGAAGGGACTACCTGTGAAACAAGTAAGCTTTAAATTCTAAACAGATTACATACCTACATATATGCACTGATGATGTAAAACAAAATCCAATGAAATTCTTACTCGTTGCTCATCGAGAATATTTAGGTACAGAGCAAACAAGGAAACATAAAGAAAGAAATTTCTAGTGACTGTTAAGGAAAATGTTGATGTTTCTCTTACTTGAGAGTCACCAGACGTGAAAGTACAGAGATCTCTATTATAATAAAGAACTGTTTTAGGATACGTTTAGACTGACATATTTCATTGAGATCATAGCGAATCCACTCTTGGCGCCAAGGTGTATTGAGACGCATACCATGTACATGTACTCTTGCATCCATTATCACATTGGTTTCAGCAGAAATTGAAAAATCACTTGCTTTCTGATCTTTTTCATCGGTCAGGTGCCCATTAATATTGATGAGTTAATGATATTTTTCAAGAAATTAGTTTCTTTCATAGGCCACGATTTTGGAAAAGATTCAAACATTACAAGAGTTTTTCAGTCCCTTTTACTTTGATAGATTTATTTATCAATAGTTTTACAAATGAAGTAACTCTATCCTTCATTGTCATTAATCTAATTTAAGTTTCAAGTTTTGACTAGATCGACCTGTTATCTGTGAAATAAATATAAATATGTCAACATGGAGATTAGTTTTATCATCGTTTTAATACGACTCCTTGTCTTTTGAACTCGATTTGCACAGATATCGACGATTGTACTACCACTTCTTGCGCGAGTACAGGAACTTGTATTGATGGAGTTGACACCTTTACGTGCCAATGTGATGCTGGCTACGAAGGGACTACCTGTGAAACAAGTAAGCTTTAAATTCTAAACAGATTACATACCTACATATATGCACTGATGATGTAAAACAAAATCCAATGAAATTCTTACTCGTTGCTCATCGAGAATATTTAGGTACAGAGCAAACAAGGAAACATAAAGAAAGAAATTTCTAGTGACTGTTAAGGAAAATGTTGATGTTTCTCTTACTTGAGAGTCACCAGACGTGAAAGTACAGAGATCTCTATTAATAAAGAACTGTTTTAGGATACGTTTAGACTGACATATTTCATTGAGATCATAGCGAATCCACTCTTGGCGCCAAGGTGTATTGAGACGCATACCATGTACATGTACTCTTGCATCCATTATCACATTGGTTTCAGCAGAAATTGAAAAATCACTTGCTTTCTGATCTTTTTCATCGGTCAGGTGCCCATTAATATTGATGAGTTAATGATATTTTTCAAGAAATTAGTTTCTTTCATAGGCCACGATTTTGGAAAAGATTCAAACATTACAAGAGTTTTTCAGTCCCTTTTACTTTGATAGATTTATTTATCAATAGTTTTACAAATGAAGTAACTCTATCCTTCATTGTCATTAATCTAATTTAAGTTTCAAGTTTTGACTAGATCGACCTGTTATCTGTGAAATAAATATAAATATGTCAACATGGAGATTAGTTTTATCATCGTTTTAATACGACTCCTTGTCTTTTGAACTCGATTTGCACAGATATCGACGATTGTACTACCACTTCTTGCGCGAGTACAGGAACTTGTATTGATGGAGTTGACACCTTTACGTGCCAATGTGATGCTGGCTACGAAGGGACTACCTGTGAAACAAGTAAGCTTTAAATTCTAAACAGATTACATACCTACATATATGCACTGATGATGTAAAACAAAATCCAATGAAATTCTTACTCGTTGCTCATCGAGAATATTTAGGTACAGAGCAAACAAGGAAACATAAAGAAAGAAATTTCTAGTGACTGTTAAGGAAAATGTTGATGTTTCTCTTACTTGAGAGTCACCAGACGTGAAAGTACAGAGATCTCTATTAATAAAGAACTGTTTTAGGATACGTTTAGACTGACATATTTCATTGAGATCATAGCGAATCCACTCTTGGCGCCAAGGTGTATTGAGACGCATACCATGTACATGTACTCTTGCATCCATTATCACATTGGTTTCAGCAGAAATTGAAAAATCACTTGCTTTCTGATCTTTTTCATCGGTCAGGTGCCCATTAATATTGATGAGTTAATGATATTTTTCAAGAAATTAGTTTCTTTCATAGGCCACGATTTTGGAAAAGATTCAAACATTACAAGAGTTTTTCAGTCCCTTTTACTTTGATAGATTTATTTATCAATAGTTTTACAAATGAAGTAACTCTATCCTTCATTGTCATTAATCTAATTTAAGTTACAGTTTTGACTAGATCGACCTGTTATCTGTGAAATAAATATAAATATGTCAACATGGAGATTAGTTTTATCATCGTTTTAATACGACTCCTTGTCTTTTGAACTCGATTTGCACAGATATCGACGATTGTACTACCACTTCTTGCGCGAGTACAGGAACTTGTATTGATGGAGTTGACACCTTTACGTGCCAATGTGATGCTGGCTACGAAGGGACTACCTGTGAAACAAGTAAGCTTTAAATTCTAAACAGATTACATACCTACATATATGCACTGATGATGTAAAACAAAATCCAATGAAATTCTTACTCGTTGCTCATCGAGAATATTTAGGTACAGAGCAAACAAGGAAACATAAAGAAAGAAATTTCTAGTGACTGTTAAGGAAAATGTTGATGTTTCTCTTACTTGAGAGTCACCAGACGTGAAAGTACAGAGATCTCTATTATATAAAGAACTGTTTTAGGATACGTTTAGACTGACATATTTCATTGAGATCATAGCGAATCCACTCTTGGCGCCAAGGTGTATTGAGACGCATACCATGTACATGTACTCTTGCATCCATTATCACATTGGTTTCAGCAGAAATTGAAAAATCACTTGCTTTCTGATCTTTTTCATCGGTCAGGTGCCCATTAATATTGATGAGTTAATGATATTTTTCAAGAAATTAGTTTCTTTCATAGGCCACGATTTTGGAAAAGATTCAAACATTACAAGAGTTTTTCAGTCCCTTTTACTTTGATAGATTTATTTATCAATAGTTTTACAAATGAAGTAACTCTATCCTTCATTGTCATTAATCTAATTTAAGTTTCAAGTTTTGACTAGATCGACCTGTTATCTGTGAAATAAATATAAATATGTCAACATGGAGATTAGTTTTATCATCGTTTTAATACGACTCCTTGTCTTTTGAACTCGATTTGCACAGATATCGACGATTGTACTACCACTTCTTGCGCGAGTACAGGAACTTGTATTGATGGAGTTGACACCTTTACGTGCCAATGTGATGCTGGCTACGAAGGGACTACCTGTGAAACAAGTAAGCTTTAAATTCTAAACAGATTACATACCTACATATATGCACTGATGATGTAAAACAAAATCCAATGAAATTCTTACTCGTTGCTCATCGAGAATATTTAGGTACAGAGCAAACAAGGAAACATAAAGAAAGAAATTTCTAGTGACTGTTAAGGAAAATGTTGATGTTTCTCTTACTTGAGAGTCACCAGACGTGAAAGTACAGAGATCTCTATTTATAATAAAGAACTGTTTTAGGATACGTTTAGACTGACATATTTCATTGAGATCATAGCGAATCCACTCTTGGCGCCAAGGTGTATTGAGACGCATACCATGTACATGTACTCTTGCATCCATTATCACATTGGTTTCAGCAGAAATTGAAAAATCACTTGCTTTCTGATCTTTTTCATCGGTCAGGTGCCCATTAATATTGATGAGTTAATGATATTTTTCAAGAAATTAGTTTCTTTCATAGGCCACGATTTTGGAAAAGATTCAAACATTACAAGAGTTTTTCAGTCCCTTTTACTTTGATAGATTTATTTATCAATAGTTTTACAAATGAAGTAACTCTATCCTTCATTGTCATTAATCTAATTTAAGTTACCAGTTTTGACTAGATCGACCTGTTATCTGTGAAATAAATATAAATATGTCAACATGGAGATTAGTTTTATCATCGTTTTAATACGACTCCTTGTCTTTTGAACTCGATTTGCACAGATATCGACGATTGTACTACCACTTCTTGCGCGAGTACAGGAACTTGTATTGATGGAGTTGACACCTTTACGTGCCAATGTGATGCTGGCTACGAAGGGACTACCTGTGAAACAAGTAAGCTTTAAATTCTAAACAGATTACATACCTACATATATGCACTGATGATGTAAAACAAAATCCAATGAAATTCTTACTCGTTGCTCATCGAGAATATTTAGGTACAGAGCAAACAAGGAAACATAAAGAAAGAAATTTCTAGTGACTGTTAAGGAAAATGTTGATGTTTCTCTTACTTGAGAGTCACCAGACGTGAAAGTACAGAGATCTCTATTATAATAAAGAACTGTTTTAGGATACGTTTAGACTGACATATTTCATTGAGATCATAGCGAATCCACTCTTGGCGCCAAGGTGTATTGAGACGCATACCATGTACATGTACTCTTGCATCCATTATCACATTGGTTTCAGCAGAAATTGAAAAATCACTTGCTTTCTGATCTTTTTCATCGGTCAGGTGCCCATTAATATTGATGAGTTAATGATATTTTTCAAGAAATTAGTTTCTTTCATAGGCCACGATTTTGGAAAAGATTCAAACATTACAAGAGTTTTTCAGTCCCTTTTACTTTGATAGATTTATTTATCAATAGTTTTACAAATGAAGTAACTCTATCCTTCATTGTCATTAATCTAATTTAAGTTACCAGTTTTGACTAGATCGACCTGTTATCTGTGAAATAAATATAAATATGTCAACATGGAGATTAGTTTTATCATCGTTTTAATACGACTCCTTGTCTTTTGAACTCGATTTGCACAGATATCGACGATTGTACTACCACTTCTTGCGCGAGTACAGGAACTTGTATTGATGGAGTTGACACCTTTACGTGCCAATGTGATGCTGGCTACGAAGGGACTACCTGTGAAACAAGTAAGCTTTAAATTCTAAACAGATTACATACCTACATATATGCACTGATGATGTAAAACAAAATCCAATGAAATTCTTACTCGTTGCTCATCGAGAATATTTAGGTACAGAGCAAACAAGGAAACATAAAGAAAGAAATTTCTAGTGACTGTTAAGGAAAATGTTGATGTTTCTCTTACTTGAGAGTCACCAGACGTGAAAGTACAGAGATCTCTATTTATAATAAAGAACTGTTTTAGGATACGTTTAGACTGACATATTTCATTGAGATCATAGCGAATCCACTCTTGGCGCCAAGGTGTATTGAGACGCATACCATGTACATGTACTCTTGCATCCATTATCACATTGGTTTCAGCAGAAATTGAAAAATCACTTGCTTTCTGATCTTTTTCATCGGTCAGGTGCCCATTAATATTGATGAGTTAATGATATTTTTCAAGAAATTAGTTTCTTTCATAGGCCACGATTTTGGAAAAGATTCAAACATTACAAGAGTTTTTCAGTCCCTTTTACTTTGATAGATTTATTTATCAATAGTTTTACAAATGAAGTAACTCTATCCTTCATTGTCATTAATCTAATTTAAGTTACCAGTTTTGACTAGATCGACCTGTTATCTGTGAAATAAATATAAATATGTCAACATGGAGATTAGTTTTATCATCGTTTTAATACGACTCCTTGTCTTTTGAACTCGATTTGCACAGATATCGACGATTGTACTACCACTTCTTGCGCGAGTACAGGAACTTGTATTGATGGAGTTGACACCTTTACGTGCCAATGTGATGCTGGCTACGAAGGGACTACCTGTGAAACAAGTAAGCTTTAAATTCTAAACAGATTACATACCTACATATATGCACTGATGATGTAAAACAAAATCCAATGAAATTCTTACTCGTTGCTCATCGAGAATATTTAGGTACAGAGCAAACAAGGAAACATAAAGAAAGAAATTTCTAGTGACTGTTAAGGAAAATGTTGATGTTTCTCTTACTTGAGAGTCACCAGACGTGAAAGTACAGAGATCTCTATTATAATAAAGAACTGTTTTAGGATACGTTTAGACTGACATATTTCATTGAGATCATAGCGAATCCACTCTTGGCGCCAAGGTGTATTGAGACGCATACCATGTACATGTACTCTTGCATCCATTATCACATTGGTTTCAGCAGAAATTGAAAAATCACTTGCTTTCTGATCTTTTTCATCGGTCAGGTGCCCATTAATATTGATGAGTTAATGATATTTTTCAAGAAATTAGTTTCTTTCATAGGCCACGATTTTGGAAAAGATTCAAACATTACAAGAGTTTTTCAGTCCCTTTTACTTTGATAGATTTATTTATCAATAGTTTTACAAATGAAGTAACTCTATCCTTCATTGTCATTAATCTAATTTAAGTTACCAGTTTTGACTAGATCGACCTGTTATCTGTGAAATAAATATAAATATGTCAACATGGAGATTAGTTTTATCATCGTTTTAATACGACTCCTTGTCTTTTGAACTCGATTTGCACAGATATCGACGATTGTACTACCACTTCTTGCGCGAGTACAGGAACTTGTATTGATGGAGTTGACACCTTTACGTGCCAATGTGATGCTGGCTACGAAGGGACTACCTGTGAAACAAGTAAGCTTTAAATTCTAAACAGATTACATACCTACATATATGCACTGATGATGTAAAACAAAATCCAATGAAATTCTTACTCGTTGCTCATCGAGAATATTTAGGTACAGAGCAAACAAGGAAACATAAAGAAAGAAATTTCTAGTGACTGTTAAGGAAAATGTTGATGTTTCTCTTACTTGAGAGTCACCAGACGTGAAAGTACAGAGATCTCTATTTATATAAAGAACTGTTTTAGGATACGTTTAGACTGACATATTTCATTGAGATCATAGCGAATCCACTCTTGGCGCCAAGGTGTATTGAGACGCATACCATGTACATGTACTCTTGCATCCATTATCACATTGGTTTCAGCAGAAATTGAAAAATCACTTGCTTTCTGATCTTTTTCATCGGTCAGGTGCCCATTAATATTGATGAGTTAATGATATTTTTCAAGAAATTAGTTTCTTTCATAGGCCACGATTTTGGAAAAGATTCAAACATTACAAGAGTTTTTCAGTCCCTTTTACTTTGATAGATTTATTTATCAATAGTTTTACAAATGAAGTAACTCTATCCTTCATTGTCATTAATCTAATTTAAGTTACCAGTTTTGACTAGATCGACCTGTTATCTGTGAAATAAATATAAATATGTCAACATGGAGATTAGTTTTATCATCGTTTTAATACGACTCCTTGTCTTTTGAACTCGATTTGCACAGATATCGACGATTGTACTACCACTTCTTGCGCGAGTACAGGAACTTGTATTGATGGAGTTGACACCTTTACGTGCCAATGTGATGCTGGCTACGAAGGGACTACCTGTGAAACAAGTAAGCTTTAAATTCTAAACAGATTACATACCTACATATATGCACTGATGATGTAAAACAAAATCCAATGAAATTCTTACTCGTTGCTCATCGAGAATATTTAGGTACAGAGCAAACAAGGAAACATAAAGAAAGAAATTTCTAGTGACTGTTAAGGAAAATGTTGATGTTTCTCTTACTTGAGAGTCACCAGACGTGAAAGTACAGAGATCTCTATTTATAATAAAGAACTGTTTTAGGATACGTTTAGACTGACATATTTCATTGAGATCATAGCGAATCCACTCTTGGCGCCAAGGTGTATTGAGACGCATACCATGTACATGTACTCTTGCATCCATTATCACATTGGTTTCAGCAGAAATTGAAAAATCACTTGCTTTCTGATCTTTTTCATCGGTCAGGTGCCCATTAATATTGATGAGTTAATGATATTTTTCAAGAAATTAGTTTCTTTCATAGGCCACGATTTTGGAAAAGATTCAAACATTACAAGAGTTTTTCAGTCCCTTTTACTTTGATAGATTTATTTATCAATAGTTTTACAAATGAAGTAACTCTATCCTTCATTGTCATTAATCTAATTTAAGTTACCAGTTTTGACTAGATCGACCTGTTATCTGTGAAATAAATATAAATATGTCAACATGGAGATTAGTTTTATCATCGTTTTAATACGACTCCTTGTCTTTTGAACTCGATTTGCACAGATATCGACGATTGTACTACCACTTCTTGCGCGAGTACAGGAACTTGTATTGATGGAGTTGACACCTTTACGTGCCAATGTGATGCTGGCTACGAAGGGACTACCTGTGAAACAAGTAAGCTTTAAATTCTAAACAGATTACATACCTACATATATGCACTGATGATGTAAAACAAAATCCAATGAAATTCTTACTCGTTGCTCATCGAGAATATTTAGGTACAGAGCAAACAAGGAAACATAAAGAAAGAAATTTCTAGTGACTGTTAAGGAAAATGTTGATGTTTCTCTTACTTGAGAGTCACCAGACGTGAAAGTACAGAGATCTCTATTAATAAAGAACTGTTTTAGGATACGTTTAGACTGACATATTTCATTGAGATCATAGCGAATCCACTCTTGGCGCCAAGGTGTATTGAGACGCATACCATGTACATGTACTCTTGCATCCATTATCACATTGGTTTCAGCAGAAATTGAAAAATCACTTGCTTTCTGATCTTTTTCATCGGTCAGGTGCCCATTAATATTGATGAGTTAATGATATTTTTCAAGAAATTAGTTTCTTTCATAGGCCACGATTTTGGAAAAGATTCAAACATTACAAGAGTTTTTCAGTCCCTTTTACTTTGATAGATTTATTTATCAATAGTTTTACAAATGAAGTAACTCTATCCTTCATTGTCATTAATCTAATTTAAGTTTCAAGTTTTGACTAGATCGACCTGTTATCTGTGAAATAAATATAAATATGTCAACATGGAGATTAGTTTTATCATCGTTTTAATACGACTCCTTGTCTTTTGAACTCGATTTGCACAGATATCGACGATTGTACTACCACTTCTTGCGCGAGTACAGGAACTTGTATTGATGGAGTTGACACCTTTACGTGCCAATGTGATGCTGGCTACGAAGGGACTACCTGTGAAACAAGTAAGCTTTAAATTACAGATACATACCTACATATATGCACTGATGATGTAAAACAAAATCCAATGAAATTCTTACTCGTTGCTCATCGAGAATATTTAGGTACAGAGCAAACAAGGAAACATAAAGAAAGAAATTTCTAGTGACTGTTAAGGAAAATTTGATGTTTCTCTTACTTGAGAGTCACCAGACGTGAAAGTACAGAGATCTCTATTAATAAAGAACTGTTTTAGGATACGTTTAGACTGACATATTTCATTGAGATCATAGCGAATCCACTCTTGGCGCCAAGGTGTATTGAGACGCATACCATGTACATGTACTCTTGCATCCATTATCACATTGGTTTCAGCAGAAATTGAAAAATCACTTGCTTTCTGATCTTTTTCATCGGTCAGGTGCCCATTAATATTGATGAGTTAATGATATTTTTCAAGAAATTAGTTTCTTTCATAGGCCACGATTTTGGAAAAGATTCAAACATTACAAGAGTTTTTCAGTCCCTTTTACTTTGATAGATTTATTTATCAATAGTTTTACAAATGAAGTAACTCTATCCTTCATTGTCATTAATCTAATTTAAGTTACCAGTTTTGACTAGATCGACCTGTTATCTGTGAAATAAATATAAATATGTCAACATGGAGATTAGTTTTATCATCGTTTTAATACGACTCCTTGTCTTTTGAACTCGATTTGCACAGATATCGACGATTGTACTACCACTTCTTGCGCGAGTACAGGAACTTGTATTGATGGAGTTGACACCTTTACGTGCCAATGTGATGCTGGCTACGAAGGGACTACCTGTGAAACAAGTAAGCTTTAAATTCTAAACAGATTACATACCTACATATATGCACTGATGATGTAAAACAAAATCCAATGAAATTCTTACTCGTTGCTCATCGAGAATATTTAGGTACAGAGCAAACAAGGAAACATAAAGAAAGAAATTTCTAGTGACTGTTAAGGAAATTGTTGATGTTTCTCTTACTTGAGAGTCACCAGACGTGAAAGTACAGAGATATCTATTAATAAAGAACTGTTTTAAGATACGTTTAGACTGACATATTTCATTGAGATCATAGCGAATCCACTCTTGGCGCCAAGGTGTATTGAGACGCATACCATGTACATGTACTCTTGCATCCATTATCACATTGGTTTCAGCAGAAATTGAAAAATCACTTGCTTTCTGATCTTTTTCATCGGTCAGGTGCCCATTAATATTGATGAGTTAATGATATTTTTCAAGAAATTAGTTTCTTTCATAGGCCACGATTTTGGAAAAGATTCAAACATTACAAGAGTTTTTCAGTCCCTTTTACTTTGATAGATTTATTTATCAATAGTTTTACAAATGAAGTAACTCTATCCTTCATTGTCATTAATCTAATTTAAGTTACCAGTTTTGACTAGATCGACCTGTTATCTGTGAAATAAATATAAATATGTCAACATGGAGATTAGTTTTATCATCGTTTCAATACGACTCCTTGTCTTTTGAACTCGATTTGCACAGATATCGACGATTGTACTACCACTTCTTGCGCGAGTACAGGAACTTGTATTGATGGAGTTGACACCTTTACGTGCCAATGTGATGCTGGCTACGAAGGGACTACCTGTGAAACAAGTAAGCTTTAAATTCTAAACAGATTACATACCTACATATATGCACTGATGATGTAAAACAAAATCCAATGAAATTCTTACTCGTTGCTCATCGAGAATATTTAGGTACAGAGCAAACAAGGAAACATAAAGAAAGAAATTTCTAGTGACTGTTAAGGAAAATGTTGATGTTTCTCTTACTTGAGAGTCACCAGACGTGAAAGTACAGAGATCTCTATTAATAAAGAACTGTTTTAGGATACGTTTAGACTGACATATTTCATTGAGATCATAGCGAATCCACTCTTGGCGCCAAGGTGTATTGAGACGCATACCATGTACATGTACTCTTGCATCCATTATCACATTGGTTTCAGCAGAAATTGAAAAATCACTTGCTTTCTGATCTTTTTCATCGGTCAGGTGCCCATTAATATTGATGAGTTAATGATATTTTTCAAGAAATTAGTTTCTTTCATAGGCCACGATTTTGGAAAAGATTCAAACATTACAAGAGTTTTTCAGTCCCTTTTACTTTGATAGATTTATTTATCAATAGTTTTACAAATGAAGTAACTCTATCCTTCATTGTCATTAATCTAATTTAAGTTACCAGTTTTGACTAGATCGACCTGTTATCTGTGAAATAAATATAAATATGTCAACATGGAGATTAGTTTTATCATCGTTTTAATACGACTCCTTGTCTTTTGAACTCGATTTGCACAGATATCGACGATTGTACTACCACTTCTTGCGCGAGTACAGGAACTTGTATTGATGGAGTTGACACCTTTACGTGCCAATGTGATGCTGGCTACGAAGGGACTACCTGTGAAACAAGTAAGCTTTAAATTCTAAACAGATTACATACCTACATATATGCACTGATGATGTAAAACAAAATCCAATGAAATTCTTACTCGTTGCTCATCGAGAATATTTAGGTACAGAGCAAACAAGGAAACATAAAGAAAGAAATTTCTAGTGACTGTTAAGGAAAATGTTGATGTTTCTCTTACTTGAGAGTCACCAGACGTGAAAGTACAGAGATCTCTATTAATAAAGAACTGTTTTAGGATACGTTTAGACTGACATATTTCATTGAGATCATAGCGAATCCACTCTTGGCGCCAAGGTGTATTGAGACGCATACCATGTACATGTACTCTTGCATCCATTATCACATTGGTTTCAGCAGAAATTGAAAAATCACTTGCTTTCTGATCTTTTTCATCGGTCAGGTGCCCATTAATATTGATGAGTTAATGATATTTTTCAAGAAATTGTTTCTTTCATAGGCCACGATTTTGGAAAAGATTCAAACATTACAAGAGTTTTTCAGTCCCTTTTACTTTGATAGATTTATTTATCAATAGTTTTACAAATGAAGTAACTCTATCCTTCATTGTCATTAATCTAATTTAAGTTTCAAGTTTTGACTAGATCGACCTGTTATCTGTGAAATAAATATAAATATGTCAACATGGAGATTAGTTTTATCATCGTTTTAATACGACTCCTTGTCTTTTGAACTCGATTTGCACAGATATCGACGATTGTACTACCACTTCTTGCGCGAGTACAGGAACTTGTATTGATGGAGTTGACACCTTTACGTGCCAATGTGATGCTGGCTACGAAGGGACTACCTGTGAAACAAGTAAGCTTTAAATTACATACCTACATATTTGCACTGATGATGTAAAACAAAATCCAATGAAATTCTTACTCGTTGCTCATCGAGAATATTTAGGTACAGAGCAAACAAGGAAACATAAAGAAAGACATTTCTAGTGACTGTTAAGGAAATTTTTGATGTTTCTCTTACTTGAGAGTCACCAGACGTGAAAGTACAGAGATATCTATTAATAAAGAACTGTTTTAAGGATACGTTTAGACTGACATATTTCATTGAGATCATAGCGAATCCACTCTTGGCGCCAAGTGTATTGAGACGCATACCATGTACATGTACTCTTGCATCCATTATCACATTGGTTTCAGCAGAAATTGAAAAATCACTTGCTTTCTGATCTTTTTCATCGGTCAGGTGCCCATTAATATTGATGAGTTAATGATATTTTTCAAGAAATTAGTTTCTTTCATAGGCCACGATTTTGGAAAAGATTCAAACATTACAAGAGTTTTTCAGTCCCTTTTACTTTGATAGATTTATTTATCAATAGTTTTACAAATGAAGTAACTCTATCCTTCATTGTCATTAATCTAATTTAAGTTTCAAGTTTTGACTAGATCGACCTGTTATCTGTGAAATAAATATAAATATGTCAACATGGAGACTAGTTTTTCATCTGATTTTAATACCTATCTCAACTTCATTTTAGTTTATTTACTTTATTTAAGTATGTTTTGACAGTTTACAGATATCATTCCTTACTGATTTATTACCACTTCTTGTTCTGCGATAAACCTGTCAAATGGAAATTAATTTCATCCATTGTCTGAAACTCAATTTGCACCAACGAATGTGATCCAGTCTAGTGGAGGTGTACTGATGAAGTGAACAATAGTACTGCCTTTAGATTGCTAAACATTACAAACCTACATATATTTGGCATTAATCAATTGTCAAAGAAATTATAATGAAATTCTTATTCGTTACTCATCGTTTAGGAAACTATTTGAGTTAAATTCAGAGTCAACAAGTAAACAGACAAGAAATGCAATGATGTTTTCATCCTTTTCGGTTAAGAGAAAAAATCTCCTTTTGATTTCGAGTAGAAACGTACTAGAGGGCATGGTACCTCCAAGAGCAGATTTGATATCGTGATTACCACAGAAATCTCCATTAATCATGAATTGTTTTAGGAATGGTAAGACTGTTATAATTCATCCTTACCGTAGCCGTTTAACTTTTAGCGCCAAGATGTCTTGAAATTCAGACGATGTTTAGGCAATCTGTGCGTCCCTTTCGACTTTCATTTCACCTCAAAATGAAAAAATTTGCTTTAATGACCGTTTTGTTGTAGCAGGGGCACAACAATTGTGAGAAATGAATTTGTTCAAGATATATTTTCTTGAAGGTGCTTGTTCTTGGAGAAGAGTGAAACTGATGGAGTTTTTGTATACCTTTACAGGTAATTTATTTATCAATAGATTACAAATCTAGTAACATCTACCTTCAATTGTCGTTTCTCTTTAAGTTTCCATTTTGACTAGATGGACTTGTTATCTGTGAATAAATATAAATCTGTCAACATGAGAGATTAGTTTTTTTTTTTTTTAATTCATTCATTGTCTTTGAATCCATTTGCACAGATATCACGATTGTAATAAATTCATTGGAGAAAAAAGTCCCTGTTTTGATTGAGTTGAAACCTACAAAAAATGTGAATCCATGGTACCAAGAGTACAGATTTGAACATGTATACCTTTAAATTCCAAATCAGATTACAAACCTACATAGGTAAGACACTGATCATTCATCCTTATAGCCAATTAAATTTTAATAAGTAAGTCTATCTTGAAAATTTAGACAGAGTCAACAAGGTCCCAGACAAGACTTTCATTTTTCACCTTTTCGGTTATGAGAAATCTCCTTTTGATTTCGAGTAGAAACGTACAAAAAAAGGAGGGCAGGTACATCCAAGAGCAGATTTGATATCGTGATTACCACAGATCTCCATTAATCATGAATTGTTTTAGGTAATGGTAAGACTGTTATAATTCATCCTTACCGTAGCCGTTTAACTTTTAACACTAAGAGGTCTTGAAATTCAGACGATGTTTAGGCAATTTGTGCGTCCCTTTCGACTTTCATTTCACCTCAAATTAAAAAATTTGCTTTAATGACCGTATTGTTGTAGCAGGGGCACAACAAATTAAGTGAGACGATGAGATTTGTTCAAAAATATTAAGATTCTTGCTTAGTTTAGATTATAAAACTTTGATTGAAACAAATTTTAAGTAGTCGATTGGTTTTTACCTTTTTTCGTTTCAGTGATATTGTAATCAATACAAAGTATACATCTAGATGTAATCTTGTTGCTTTCCATTGTCGATTTATCTAAAATTCCACAATTTCCAGACTAGAATGGAGTTTTTACACCTGACGAATGAACATTAATATTCCTATCTCAACAAAGAAAATGCATTTCATCGATATTTAGTTTATTTACTTTATTTAAGTAATGTTTTGACAGTTTACCAAAGGATGTTTATCATTCCTTAACTGTCATTTATCTAAAATGCCAGTTTTTACTTAATTGTTCTGTTAGGGCGAAAAAATAGATAAACCTGTCAAATGGAGAATTAAGTCCCTTTTGTTCCATTCATTGTCTTTGAAACTCAATTTGCACAGATATCAACGAATGTGAATCCAGTCCGTGTTCTAGTGGAGAAGAGTGTACTGATGGAGTGAACATGTATGCCTGTACAGGTAAGCAAAATGGTCCAATCAGATTACAAACCTACATAGGTACACATTTGACATTAATCAATTGCTCGTTTCTCTTTAAGAAATCATATATAAAGAGCCAAAAAGTAATCATGAATAAGTATACAATCTGTCATTGATGAGAAAACCATTTAGTTTTTTTAATTCAGAGTCAACAAGGGTGTTACTACAGACAAGAGATGCAACAATGTTTTCATCCTTTTCGGTTCATTCATTATGAGAAAAAATTCTCTTTTTGATTTCGAGTATAAACGTACAAAAAAGGAGGGCATGGTACATTCAGACAATTCAGACGATGTATAGGCAATTTTTGCGTCCCTCTCGACTTTCATTTCACCTCCAAATGAAAGGTATTTGCTTTAAGCCATTACAGCATTAAGTTTGAGACGATGAGATTTGTTCAAAAATATTTTGCTTGCTAATTATCTTTTTCATCGGTCAGGGGCCCATTAATATTGATGAGTTAATGATATTTTTCAAGAAATTAGTTTCTTTCATAGGCCACGACTTTGGAAAAGATCCAAACATTAATAGAGATTTTTAGTTCCTTTTACTTTGATAGATTTAATTATCAATAGTTTTACAAATGAAGTAACTCTATCCTTCATTGTCATTTATCTAATTTAAGTTTCCAGTTACAGTGATTGTTGAGGAAACTCTTTGAGTTTTTTGTTACTTGACAGTTAACAGAAGTAAAAGTACAGACATACAGATTTGAACTTTGAAAGAAATATTCAGTCCATGTACTTGGTTTAATTTATTGACTTATAGTTTTACAAATGAGGTAACTCTTTCCCTGACCATTGTTAATCAAATTGAAGATACCACTTTTGACTTAATTTTTCTGTAATTCATCAAGTAAAGATGAATCTGTCAAAATGGGTGTGTTTTTTTTTTCGTTATCTTTATCAAAATCATTGACTTCTGAAATCAATTTTCACATGTTTAGGCGTTTGTATTGCCGATTCATGTATGTTCATCAATTAATCGATGAACAGTTCATATATTTAGATAAATATTCAAATTTGTATTTTTTTAATGCATTGTTTAGAGCGTATCTACATTGACTACGGCTCTTACCCCGACCGGTCACTGAGTTACTTTCAATACAACGTTCTTGCTTGGTACACTATAAGACTTGATACGGGGTTTCCTATCAGCTCCGGCCGGCTATACAACTACATCACTGTAAGTTTTACATTCAGCATTCAATATCGATGTGTCCTGGTATAGTGGTTCATTCACTTGACTCTGAAATCCAAGGGTTGAGGGTTCGAATCCAATCCCGGCACTAGCATCCTCTGGCAAGACATTTAATCATACTTGCAGGGCCCTAATAAATATTAGCATCGATGCTTATGAGGTTTTCATATTTTTATCATCAACCTCTTTCATTATTATTTCAGCTATTCAATGCTGCTTCATTCTTTAATTTTGTATTTCTATGTTCTTAGTAACACTATTATGTAAAGCACTACATTTACATAACCATCTCATTCAAAAAGATAATTGTAGGGTCTTTTTTTTAGAGATTAAGATAGGACATTTAGCCATGGGCTTCCTTTCAGTAAGGCCTTTGTTGCAGAGAGCTTTGATAGTAAAGTGCGGTTAATCCCACAACTCAGTACTCATTCATACCTCAGTCAACAGACCGAACAAAATATTGCATTGCCATTAATGGCCAAAAAACAATCGGTTCGGAGTCGATACGGGATCGGTTTAATGGTGTGACCAAGGTAATATGCATAACCGTTATCATCGAAAGAAAAGAAGTTTTCTTTTTTTCTGAGCATTTTCACCTCCTCTTTGTGTGCATCTTCTTTGATGTAGTTAATAAAGAGCATAATCTTGATGTCACCCACTCTAATATAAGATATATTTTCTCTTTGCCTTACTCGTACAGTTCACATCGACAGGAATGATCCATTTTTCGACCTACTCTCCACGCAGTTATACACTTTCCAAATACATCAACCCGTCTACGTTCAGTTTCTTCGATCAGCTCTATGCAGACCCTGCCATTGCGGTATTTGGTGCCCCGGTTGACCTCTACAGGGGTAACCCTAAGATCTACTACCAGGTGAGCATTCGTATACTTTCGTCCCACCTCCAAACCGACTGTATACCGATTGTTTATTTCCCATTCGAGGTAATGTAATGTCTTGTTCGGACTATAGTCGGCCTGGTGCTGGCCTCCTATAGGTGTGACTAAGGTATTAGCAAGTCCGTAACTACAATCTGCGCATATAGGCAGATAAGGGTAATTTGAACCAACTTTTTAAAACCCATCGAGTACGTTTGTACGCATTCTCTGATACACAGATGTAAATATTATACTCAAGAGGACAAACAAAAATATATTCATGAAGCACATCGATCACTTTCGCAGTGATTATTCTAAAATGCACAAAGTGGGACGTCTCCATGTGTAAAAAATCCAGGATTAATATGAGGTATTAATATTGTTATTAAAGGTTTTTATTATTATTATTAGTATTGTTGTTTTAATTCATTACTATTATCATTGTTATCAAACATACTTCTTGTTATTATTGTTATTATTGTCTGCATCGTCATTATAACTATTATGATGTTTTGTTTTACTAGTATGGAAACTCTGCTGCTCTGCTTGCAGCAGTGAAAGAAAGACTGTATGGAGCTCCGTCACTTCCGGCAGGATTAGAGTCCTCCCAGTTCATCAATGGAATCAACTTCATTCTTAAGGTCACGTGGGTTGATGTGCAGAATCCAGGATCAATCGCAGGACAGGAGGTGAATTTCACATCTAACACGTCGGCGTATCCAACATAGAGGGCAGATTTGAATTACTCCCTCTCCTTTCTGTCTTATAACCCCTACCCCCTCCCTCGTCACCTCCTCCCCCATGTCCTCCTATCTGTGTACTTATTTTATCACGTATCATGATTATACAATACTTGGTGAAGTCACTGCTTTTGTGTTGATGATCCACTACAATCTGTTCCAAGTTTCTTTCCTCTTTGGAGCATCGTGGTATATTAAAATAATTTTAGATTCATACGAGATGTCCCGGGTTCAATAATTGCATAGGTTGCTCTTTTCTTACATCCTCAGATAATTAAGGTGTTTTGAACGCATTTGTATCCTTCTTTCCACTTGTCTTTAATTTTTATCTGACAATGCTGGGGGAATAATAATTGCAGGACCCGCAGGAAGAGCAGTATTAATACTTACAACCTTATGTACACTCTTCCCTCCTTCAGACCAATACCTACCAAGCAATTCTCTTTACTGACGGCAGAAGAAGCGGTGTCTTGACGATGTATGAACAAGGAAGCTTTCAGTGGGATCCGTACTCTAAGGTTATACCTGCTAGGATTGGTTACAACATCAAACATGATAGACTGAATATCTACCAGGGAAACAATCCTGCTATACGGTACACAAGCTATCGCCCTGATCTCAGGATTGGCAACACCGGTCTCATGGTAAGGACTGTTTCCTTGAATATACTTGTAGTTAAGAATATCGTCATGTCAGGACGGCTGTCACGTCCCTTACATACATGTAACAACAGAAATCATGAGTAATTAGACAGTAAAGATTTGTACAATAAGAACAGCCTTGCTTTACGACACGCAATCAATTGTTAAGCAAACTGTAAGGACTATTAACTTGAATAAGTTAGTAATATCGTTATGTTTGGACGGTAATTATGTCTCTTACCTAAAATGATGAGATATGAATAAACAATATTAGGTAGAAAGTAGAATCACTATACTATGCGCTATATACGTCAGCTATTGCTCTGATCTTAGAATTACACTGGTCTCATAGTAAGTAACATTTCCCTGAATATAATTAGGAATGTCGTTATTTTAGGGTAGCTATTACGTCATTCCCCCCCCCCACCTTAAAAGTGAAATAAATCATAACAAATTATTGAAGCTTATTACAAATTACAAGAGCCCTGCTATATTATACAACCAAGATAATAATCATGATAATTATAATGATAATAATAATAATAATTACATGGATCACACCGTAGTTCAAACCATGTTTTGCTCATACGTACAGGGGAGAGACATCTATCGTCTTGACGCAAATCCTGACTGGTACGTCAACCCCCGCCGTTACTGTCAAGATTGGTACCTGGATGATCTCTCAAAGATATCATATGCACGGTGGGCACAGCCATGTCCTTGCACCCGCTGGCAGGCCAGGATCGATCGAAGGTTTACTCGATGCAACTATCCCTCCTACGGATATGGTTACGGATACGGGTTTAATTATGGCTACAGCTATGGGCTGCAGAGTTATAACTACGGTGAGCAGCATTGTTTTAATGTCACTTCATAATAATCATAACGGCCCCTGTAATTATAATTACATCAGCATTGCCAGGTATGTCCATTTACACATGTGCCGAGAGGGACAAATGTCGATAAAAATCCTTGTACACGGATGTAAACACCATACAATGAAGGATCAAAACCCAGGACCGTCTATCCAAAGGACGTTAGTGCCGGGCAAATTTCTGAATGGAAAATGAAATACCTAATTTAAATTTTCATTTCTATTTCAATTCCTTTTCATTCAGATCATTCCAATACCTCAACGTATCATTATGTCAACTACACAATCAAACTTTTCAATTGTTTCCTTCATACAGTTTCTTTCCTAATTTAGTCACATGACCAGTACCCGACTTCTTTTAACTACTATCGTAGCCAAAACTTCTGAACGGTGTGTGTGGGGGGGGGGGGGGGTGTTGACACCCAAACACCTTGGATTGGATAGGTCCAAGTTACGTGGATAATCTTCTATTTTTAGCAGATGATCAGGAGGGGCGGGGAGCATAGACCACTGTGCATTTCATTAACCATGTTTCCTCTCTGCATTCTGTTAACAGATGGAAGAGGAACGATCTGTTACCAGCCTAGATGGCCCTCATTTGGTGGTGGTGGATACCGTTGTACTTACGATCAGTCTGCTTTGAGCAGGGGTTATAGGGCCAGTCACTACCAAGCAGTCATGCCCTCCAATCGTCGATTCTTCTCTTATTACTATTATTCCCTTGATTACTATTATTCTTGGATTGGTGAGTACACCTAAATTCCTGTGATTCCAATTCACTAACGTTACATTGAAAGGCGTTGCAGGTAGGCCCATACGCGGGGGGTGGGGGTTAAACCCCACATCCCCTTTGAGATTGTTTATTTGTGTATTTTAGAGACCCCCCCCCCTTTTTTTTTTTTACCTAAAAAGGTGACCTTACCCCCCCCCCCCCCCCCCCCCTTGAAAAAATCCTGCGTACGCTACTGGTTGCAGGGATATGCAAGGTGAACATCTCAAAATGGTGTAAAAATCATAACCCAAAACTTTCCTTATAATAAAGTGGCAAAATGTTCATTATTCGCAAAAAGACAGTCATTTTTATTTTCAAGTTTGCATTTTTCAACTGGCAGTGTTTAATTCAACCCCATTTGTTGTGTACAAATTGGGCCTTCATTCTTTAATCATAGAAAATAAACCACAGAGTCATCTTAGATTGTGTACATACTTTCATAAACTCATCTTGCTCTTACAGTTTAATTTTGAGATAATTTATTGAAGGCTTGCTAATCTGTGACGTGGGCTTTTAAATGGAAACAATTTCTACAAGGGTGACGTCTG
This sequence comes from Strongylocentrotus purpuratus, assembly GCF_000002235.5. Taxonomy (NCBI): domain Eukaryota; kingdom Metazoa; phylum Echinodermata; class Echinoidea; order Camarodonta; family Strongylocentrotidae; genus Strongylocentrotus; species Strongylocentrotus purpuratus. The sequence goes on from NW_022145603.1 coordinate 4,210,441, forward strand.
GTTCTCTGTCTTTTATGTTTCCATGTGTGTTAGATGTGTTATGATAATCAATTCATTTGAAACATCCCCTAAAAGCATTTACTTATTTAATGCCAATAGTAATAAAACGTAAAATTAAAATTTAGATATTTCCTTGTTTTTTTCTTCTGAGCGTTTGTTTTAGTAATAAAACGTAATTGGACAACTGTACAAAACAAACTCTGGGACATTCGGCCACTATTAAATTTGCTAATTGTTATCTCACATGCACGCCCCTCTCTTTCTGTCCCTCCCCCCCCCCCCCTCCATCTCTCTTTTTCTCTTTTGTCTCTTTCTCCCTCTCTCGCTCTCTTCTTTCTCTGTCTTCTTTCTCAATCTCTTTTTGCCCTTTCTTAATGATCTCCTTTTCTAAACTCGTTTTCATTTATTCAGAGAGGGACGTCCTACCCCGTTTCTTCTGCTGTGGTCTGGCTGGAGGGAATTTCTGTAACCTTTACGAAAGTCGTCGTCCAAGATCTCACTGCTCGGGATATAGACGACCATGGTTCGGTAAGATTATGTCTAGGGTATTTCTACACGAATAATTAATAATCATAATCTAATTATCTTACAGTTGTACTCATATATATGCACATCATTGTTTTGTTTGGTTTGATATCCATATACATATATATTTGTTTTCAACTCCTAGCATTATTATATCAAATTGATAATTAGATAGGCCAATATGTTTTGATAAGGTGCATATACAGACACAATGCACATAGAAATTAAGGCTGTGCATTACCGTGTAATGAGGTATCGAGTACACTCCCAGGCATGTTTGTTTGTTTTTGAATTCGTGAATGTTTGTGTTTTTTCTGATTTTTTTTGTTTTTGTTGGTTGCCACCACCATACTACGTGAGATATGTATCTAATGGGGTGTTGCAAGAAAGTTGCGATTGATTGCAAGTTGCGCTTAACTGCAAGTTGCAAAATTTGCAACAGATATTTGCAATCGATTGCAACTCAAAGCTTGCAACGCCCCACTAGTCTCCTAAATTTCCTGGGATTTCGTTAGGATTTAATCTTGAAAAATTAAATTAATTTAACTAGATCTAGCTTTTGTTCATCCCCCCTCTCTCTCTCTCTCTCTCTCTCTCTCCCTCTCTTACTAATGGGACGTTGCAAGAAAGTTGAGTTGCGATCAATTGCAAATTTGCAATTAATCGCAAGAATTGCGCTTGATTTGGGTTATTTGCAATTGATTGCAACTTTCTTGCAACACCCCATAAGTCCGTCTCCGAAAACTCAAGCGATTAAACTTCGAGTTGCAGTTGAAGGCGCCGATTTAATCATAATAATAATAGTAAACAATGCTGTTTTTAAAACCGAAGATGACAGAAAAATCCATTTTCCTCCAAGTCCAAACAGAAATCCGGACATTTGGTCCCAGTTTCTGAGTGGTGAGTTGACAGTGATTGAGCTGGGAAACATTTTTACCCACGGTACAGTATTTTTTTTTTTACACGGCAGCGAGGGGAATTTTTAGATTAATTCCAATGAAACCGCTCGCGAAGAGTCTAGACTAGAACAAATTGGAGTACTAACAGTGCAGTGTATTAGAAAGGGAATTGTACTTAACATGTAGATCTAGAGAAGGAAACGATGAAAGACATCCAAAGGAAAACAAGAAAACAAAATAGATGTCTTATGCAATAAACAGTGACGGCAGTATAATATTATATGCGACACCATGGCGCAGAGAGCGTGAACATAATATACATGCCCTCGGCCACATACCAACAACACAGAGTACGGTACATGGACAACACAAGTCATAATCAGTACAGGCACTACAGACTAGACTCTCCGCGAGCGTTTTCATTGGAATTAATCGAGCTTTTCCCCTCGCTGCCGTGTAAATAAAAAATACGCGGCCTGGACAGTGCCAGACGCTGACAAAAAAAAAAGGCGGCGGAGTATTCTAGTACGAGAAATCGTACTCCAGTAGGCCTTGGGCACTTGTTCAGAAACCTATCCAAAATTTGACCCGTAACTCCGGCGTGGAGATACCCAAGACCTACTAGAGTCTAGACTAGACCCTATACCCAAAATACAGTAAATATTCATTAAATGTCCAAATAAAGATCATGAGTTAAAAATCGTTATGACTGTTTATTATTTGTTTCGTGTCAATTTTCTTGGTTTTTTTTGGAGTATTTTTCAGTTAAACATTGATAAGGTCTATTAGTAAACACCTTTTTACAGGTTTCACGGCAAACCGCTGCACAATTGGTTGCGGGCGGGCACGCGCCTGTGTGAGTTATCTACCATGTCTCAGATCCGGAGTTACGGGTCAAATTTTGAATACGTTTCTGAACAAGCGCCCTGAAATGGCCCCAGTAAGAAGGCTGGTAGGGGTTACATCATTCTGACAAAGATCTTGAATCAAATACCAATGCAAAATGAAATAAAAACAGTACATTATCTAATTATTTTATTAAGTCAAGTGACGAGACCCCAAAACATTGTGTTTCCTAATTAGAGCGCAGTTGCGTTTACCGGTAGGCTACCTCTGTTTGATTATTGGAGGAATTGCTTTGAAAAAAAAAATCATGTTGGGTTTGGTGATCCCATAGTATGCAGTTGCTTCTGCTTTGTTCTAAATGCAATAAGAAGTTTGATCGCGCCATCTCGATTCTTAACATTTCAGGATGGTTTTGGGGCGACCCGCACGTCAATACCCTTGACGGTAGGAAGTACACCTTCAATGGTCTTGGGGAATACACCACGATGTCTTACAGTCATGGTGACCCGTTCATACTGCAATCCAGAACTGGTAAGGCGTTTAACAACAGCATGCCTGTGGAACATGGGACAGTCTTCACAGGGTTCGCTGCAACACAAGACATCACTAAGGTAGGTGGTTCTGCCGGTGTCGCAGGCGATTTGTACTTAATCCCGGCAGAATGAATCTCCTAGCTGGAACTGATGGCATGTACCACCAGCGATAGCCCATCGGTCAGGTGATTCTGTTCTTGCGACAAGTACTTCAGATTTGTTTTCATCAAAGGTGCAGAGTTGTAGTAAGGGTGCAGTGTGCGATTTAGGGTCTAAACTAGGATTTTGGTTACTCTAGGAAATTCTACAGAGCTGCAACAGTCACATGTTGGTAAATCCTTCAGTAACTAAATTTACCAGAATATACATAATTCCTTATAACCTTAAACCAAATCCTAAAGCCTGTTGCACACAGATGACAAAACTCATGCCATCCGCTACTATCTCATTGTCTCCTCTCACCCTTCTCTCCCCTCTCCTTCTACATACATATTTTGTTTAAAGATTGGGTCATTTACTTTGCAAAATGCATACAATACAGCTCTTAGGTCACCATTTGAATTTGTGATAAATACTGTTTAATTTCAATTCAATGTTTGTTTTGCCATATTTGTGATAGGTCGAATTTCAGCTGAATTATAACAGGACAGAAATGAGTATTCTAATTAATGGTACTACCATCAATATGACGGAATTCCTAGAGGGTAAGTTTACATAATTGACTTTTAGATTTAATATAACATCTACAAAAACTTAACCCTATCTAGTCCAGAGGGGGGGGGGGGCTTTAGAATTTTTCGCGATAATTTTTTAACGCAAAAAAATCTTGCACTGATATTTTGTGACTCTTTTCTTTCGAGTCTTGCACATGTTTTGAAAGAAATTTCTCGAAAATCGGACCTACCATTACAAAGTCACGTGTCCTTTTGTCTTTGCATGTCAGCCCGAAAATCGCTCATTTTTGTGATTTGTGTACAAAACATATGGAAATATCATTTTTCAAATAAAGAGATAAAACATTGGTTATTTGGTCTTGTTTATAGTTTAGGTGTTTATTTTGGGGTCAAAATAGTTGAATTATAGTTGGAAATGAAATAAAACAACCAAAACTATGAAATACATAAGTTAAAGAAACAAAGAAATACATGAGAAATTATCAAAACAATAGATAACATAAGGAATAACCCTGCTTTTTCATTTTTTTGTGTTGTATTATTATTCCTAATGGTCTAAAAAATATATGTAGTGAGAAAGAATGCTTAAATATGAATAATGTCTGATTTATGGGCAAAAATGTGAATTTGATGACCTTATTTGCATACATTACCATAAATATGCAAATGAGTGAATTTTTCAAAAAATTAAAATTACCATAGTATTATATACACTTCACTTGACATGTATGCAAATTTTGGCGACGATCGGTCGTTTCACGGCCGAGATCGTAGGGGAGGGTTCTAAAAGCCCCCCCCCCCCCCCCCCGACTATGCAGTTTCAAAATAGCCCGGGCTAAATAGGGTTAAACGAGCAGTGGAGAGGCGATTTGTTTAACTCGTCAAGGCACCATGTTAAAGACAATGTTAAAGTCAATGGAGAAAGCGAGTTGTCAAAAGTCGCCAAATCGCCTTGTTTAAGCCGAGAAGGCAGCTGGTGAGAACTCACCAAGTTGCCTCCTTGCCTTCTCGATTCAAACAAGGTGCCGTGTCAGTTTTAAATACTCGCATTCTCGTCTTAAACATATATCGCCTTGGTGAGTTTTGACAACGTCCCTTCTCGCGATCTAATCCTTAACACATCGCCTTGGCGAGTTAAACAGATCGCCTCATCTATGTTCTGGATGTTCTTAGCGAGGATGTGACAGTCGTTCATTCTTTGAAGCTGTTCCATCGCTGGTACGGAAATGAACATCTCCTAACTGATATCATTATCAACCCAGATTGGTATTTAGAACCCAAATGTATTTTGTTAATGAAATGTAAATGTATTTGTTCACATACAGTACATGAAATTATGGATTTTATTTAATAGTTGATACGGCATTCATCCTATCCGGCTTTGAGCATTTAGGATTAAATTAAAAACAAGTCAAATGGATCCAAAAATGCAGATGCATTCGATCTGGATTATTCAGTTTTCATCCCATCCTCTATCTAAAACATAAATCAAACTACTCTTTCATCTCACATTCAGAGCACTTTTGCTCATTTAATTCAAATTCCATCCTATCCATCTTGGGACTTTGAACTAAATACCAAATGCATCCATTCTCAAAAATATAGATGGTATCGACTCACCGGATTCAACCTTCATCCTATCCGCGGAGAACGACACTGTCTCTGAAGGTGAGATTAAGGTCACAGCGCTGTTCCAACCAGAAGGCTATCCCAGTTCGTCCTTCACCGTGACCTTCAAGAACGGCCTCTTAGATCTGGGTGTCATGGTCCCTTCTGAGTATGCGCAGAACGGAACCGGGAGGGGTCTGCTCGGTAAGGCATTTTTTTTATTTCATCAGATTTTCTTTCTTTATTTCTTTATTATTATTATTCCTATATTTGTTAGGTGGTCTGTCATCGACAGACCACCTATTGATTTTGTCAGAATTTTCTTTGTTTTTTTATTTATTAGGTGGTATGTCATATTCGACAGATCACCTATTGATTTCATCAGAATTGTCTTCTATTTATTTTTATTTATTTCTCCGCATTTGCTTGAACAGTCATAGGTCATTGTCATAAGATGTGTCTCCAACATTTTCAAGTTCATCAGGTCATTGTGACGTCTACCAGGCGCCATTTTGTGAAATTTTCAGAAAATCAAGTCATGACCATATCTTCATTACGGAAAGTCATTTCTCAAACATATTTATCATGATCAAGGTAAATTTCTGTCCGGTCAATTTAAGGTCAATAAACGCCCGCGTCAGTGCTGGACTGCTTGCGAAATGTTGAAATGCTCAAAATCACTTTTTAATCAAATGAATTACGTTTCAGGCAATTTTAAGCATTTCAAAATTTTGCACGCGAGCATCATCATTCGTCATGGCCGTTTGCAACATAGAATCAATTTTTATGCCTCCGCTACGAAGTAGCCGGAGGCATTATGTTTTCTGGTTGTCCATCCGTCCGTACGTCCCGTTCTTGTGATCGCGTTATCTCAAGAACCGATTGATGAATTACCGCCAAACTTGGGTCATGTATGTATCTTGCAGAGCTAATGAAGTGATAAGATTAAGGGGTACGAGGTCAAAGGTCAAAGATCACAGGGTTCATTATGTATGCAAAAATAGTTTGTGATCGCGTTCTCACAAGAACCGATTAATGGATTACCGCCAAACATGGGTCATGTATTTATCTTGCAGAGCCAATGAACTGATAAGATTTTACTGTCATGAGGTCAAAGTTCAAAGGGTCATACACGTATATGAAAATAGCTTTTATTCACAATATTCTGAGAATGGATTACACTCAAATTTGAATTTTTAAACTAGCTTCTGTTTTTGTTTGTAAAATCGCTCTTTGCCGGAGGCATCATTTTGACTGCTTGCAGTCGAACATCCATAGGGTTCTTCATATTTGAATAGAGTATGAGTCAGCAATATAATTTCATGTCTAATTTCGCTATTAAGTATATCATGACATAATATTGGCCTTGGAACTCAAAATATGAATTTGCATATTATGATGTCAGCATATTTATGGAAAATTGATTATATTGATTGGGATCATGTCGAAATGTTTAATTGAAAGTTGAAATTGCGACTATGCCAAGGCCGTTTGTCAGCTTTGCATGTAAAGTATATGGGAAATATTTTGGTCTATTTGTTAAAACACTTGCCTCCCGTTCTGGCGACCCACGTTCAATTTCCAGTGGCTCAATTTTCCCTTTTAATTTTGTTGCTGTCATTTCATATTTGATTTTATCACCTTCTTCAACAATTATAACATATCATATACAATCACCAAAAATATGATAAAATGCCTAATTTGGCGTGTTATATTTATCGGAGAGGAATGTCAATAGTTTGCGTACATGGGAAATCTGATTCCTTGTAGTGTATTAAACCTATATAGGGTTAATCTTAAAGTCTGCTACAATATCAAATAGTCTTATTTCTATGATGCTAGCCTCCTTCCCAGACGTTTTTTATTTTCCATTTATTCAGCCTTCAGGTATATATTTTATTTATGCTGGAAATATTGAATGCCTTATTCTCAATGCATCTCTCTCTCTCAGTGGCGGATCCAGGGGGGGGGGGGGGCCCGGGCCCCCCCCCCCCCCTTGAGAAAAAAATCATGTTAAATCACGTGATTTTTACCTTTTTGGGGGTTGGGGCCCCCCCCCCCCCTGACGCTCAAGGGGGGGGGGTGCAAATCGAATTTTTTTTGAGGATCAAAAAAAAAAAAATGTGCTCACTGTAATATGTGATCTTATACATTGACTCAATGCTACATGCTATACACACATACACACAGTTAATGTACACTGTGGTGTATGGGCTCTTCTATACACAATATAACCAGTCATGCTGGATTGCAACTTCACTCTGATGTTTCTCTATGTGTCTTCATTTGAGTACTAACCATACAGCTAAACAACCCCACATTATATGGTGGCAGCGATATAGAACCTACTTGACAATATTTGTGAACTTTGCGTCATTTTGGAGAGATTTTGGAGGCCATCTTACTGACACACTGTCATGGGATCAACAGGTGCTCCTTTCTACAGTCCCATATGGTGGTTTTACTGTAAGTAAAATGTGCATTGATATTTGCATTGCTATTGGAGTTTGAGTAGCTGGTATGAACTATGAATGAATCATTTACACCCCGCATGAATTGGGAGGACCCCGACAGAGCCAATGCTGTTAAGATTTTTCATCAGCAGTGTGACTTATACTTCTCAGTCAAGAATGTTGCGATTGCTAAGCAAGTGGATCATGTTCTTTTGTTCACTGGTGCCACGGGTATCAAGCTTTACAACTCGTGGGGTCTGGAAGGTGAAGATAAGAAGAATCCAACTGTTGTTTGGGAGAAGTTCGAGACACAACTGCGGCCAAGGGCAAATTTCCGTGTAGCCAGGCTATACCTTCAGAAATATGTGCAGAAGGAGAGGGAAAGTGCAGATGATTATATCTCGCGCCTGAAGCTGCAGGCATATGACTGTGAATTTCGTGATGACACTGAGCTCCAAGAACGCATCATTGAGCAGTTCATCACAGGCACTAGATATCCTGAGCTCCAGAAAGATCTTCTAGGGAAGAACAAGTCCCTCACTCTTACACAGATGCTTGAGCTGAGTAGAACATTTGAAGCATCGCAGATGCACATGGCTCAACTAGCGCAAGTACAGACACATATTCAGCCTGCATCGATTGATGTAGTTCGTCGGAAGACTAACACTAGTAACAAGTGTCCTAATTGTGGTGGTAATCATGCTCGCAGTCCACGGGAAGCATGTCCGGCTTATGGCACCAAGTGTAACAGCTGTGGCAAGCTGAATCACTGGAGGAGTGTTTGTCGGTCTCCAGCTCCAAGTACACAGTGGTCTGGGAGATCTCCAGCTTCAAGTACCCAGAAGTGGAAGTCAGACGGGATGAGAGAACCATAATGAAACTGCGTTCGAAGGTTGACTCCGGTGCGGAGGGCAACACACTTCCTCTTCGGATGTTTCGTGGGATGTATCCTGGCCATCTCACTAAGGATGGAGTTCCTCACCCTCAATCAGTGCATAATTCAAGTGCACGGTTGTTTGCTTACAACGAAACACCAGTGATGCACTTCGGTTCGGTTCGGCTGCCCTGTCGTTTCAACAACTCAACTTGGCTTTATGCTACATTCTACATCGTTGAGTCCAGGGGTCCAGCGATTATCGGATGTGACACAGGCTTGAAACTGAAGCTGCTTACTCTACACACACGCATCAACGAGATCAAGCATTCAGCACAGATAAGCTCTACTGATGACCTAGTAAGGCAGTATCCAGACCAGTTTGACAAAATTGGCAACTTCCCAGGAGAATATCATATTGTTCTTGATCCAGACGTTCAGCCTGTTGTCCATGCTCCTAGACGGTGCCCAATCCACCTACGAGATGAACTGAAGCGTGAGTTTGATGACATGGAAGGTAATGGCGTGATCACTAAAGTCATTGAGCCTTCAGCATGGGTCAGCAGCATCGCTGTTTCAAGGAAGTCGAATGGCAAACTCCGTGTCTGCTTGGATCCCAAGGATCTCAACCGAGCTATTCGACGTTGCCATTATCGCACTATCACGACAGATGAAGTGATACACAAGCTATCAGGTGCTCGACACTTCAGCAAACTCGATGCCAAGAACAGTTATTGGTCTATCAAGCTCGACCATGACAGTTCACTTCTGACTACCTTCAACAGTCCCTTTGGACGGTACAGATATCTCAGGATGCCTTTCGGTCTAGCAATGTCTCAGGATGTATTCCAGCAGCGAATGGACGAAATCCTCGAAGGTTGCCCCGGCACAATAGGGATCGCTGACGATATTGTTGTGTTCGGCAAGAGTGAAGCAGAGCACGATCAGAATCTGCACCACCTCATGTCCAAAGCTGTGAAGTACGGTCTGCAGTTCAACAGTGGCAAGTGCAGCATCAAGGTCAACCAGATTTCCTTCTTCGGTATGATCTACGATGCAGATGGCGTCCATCCGGATCCTCACAAGGTCGAGGCAATCAAGTCAATGTCTCCACCTGAGAACAAGAGCCAGCTTCGTGAGTTCCTTGGTATGATAACCTACCTTAGCCCATTCATACCAAATCTTTCAGCCCAGACTGCAAGCCTACGTGGTCTTTTGAAGCAGGACGCTGAATTCCAATGGACTCCAACGCACCAGTCTGCCTTCAATGATTTACGTGACAAGGTATGTCACGATGCAACTCGGGCGTATTTCGATGTTAACAAGCCTACGGTACTGCAGGTAGATGCTTCTCTGCAGGGCTTGGGAGCGACTCTACTGCAGGATGGAAGGGTATCGCGTTTGCATCAAAGGCCCTCAGTGATGCAGAGACGAGGTACGCCAACATAGAGCGAGAGCTGCTTGCAGTGGTCTTCGGCTGTGAACGATTCCACATCTTCCTGTACGGGAAAAGTTTCATAGTTGAGACGGACCACAAGCCCCTGGAGATGATCCAGCATAAGCACCTGGCAGCGGCTCCACCTAGACTCCAGCGTATGCTCCTTCGTCTACAGCCATACAAGCTGACAATTGTCTACAAGCCTGGTAAGGATGTACCAGTAGCTGACTGCCTATCCAGACGTCCTCTTGGTCCTCCAGAACACATCCACCTTGACCTGCAAATCAACTTTGTACAGTTTGCTCCAGACCGTTTGAGTCAGTTGAAGGAGGAAACAGCCAAGAATGCAGAGTTTGCAGCACTACAGACGGTGATTGTGAAAGGGTGGCCAGAGAAGAGACGTGAGCTACCACGGCAGCTGCAGAGATACTGGGCCTTTCGAGATCAACTTGCAGTTGAGGATGGACTGATCCTGAATGGTGAACGAATCCTTATTCCACACTCCATGAGGGAGTACATACTGAGCAAGCTCCACGAAGGTCATCAAGGTATCGAGAAGACACGACTTCGGGCTAAGGCTTCTGTGTACTGGGAATCAATCAATGACGATATCGAGGTCCTGGTGAAAGGCTGCTCAGTCTGCCAAGAGTACAAGCCCTCGCAGCCCCATGAGACTCTTCTCCAGCACGAGATACCTACACGATCCTGGCAAGTCTTAGGTACAGACTTATTTCACTTTGAAGGGAACAATTATCTCATCATTGCAGATTACTTCTCGAAATTCCCTTTCATCCGGAAAATGCCTCAAGAGTGTACCAGTGCTGCAGTAGTCAATGCGACCCGTCAGGTGTTCGCAGAACAAGGAGTTCCAGAAAGAATCGTTAGCGACAACGGAAGACATTTTGACTCCTCAACATACAGAGACTTTGCTACACAGTGGGGATTCAGCCATGTTACATCCTCTCCCCACTACCCCAGGTCAAATGGCTTCATTGAGCGAATGATTCAAACTGTCAAGAATACGCTCAAGAAAGCTAAAGTGAGTGGTATCGACCCCAACATGGCTCTACTATGTATCCGTGCCACTCCAATTGACAGCCGCATACCAAGCCCAGCTGAGCTTCTTTACGGGAGGAAGATGAAGGACAACTTACCAACTCGAATCCGCAACAACTCCCCTGGTCGTGATGATGTTAACAATCGTATGCAGCTTCGACAGCAGAGCCAGAAGTATCATCACGACAAATCAGCCCATGACCTAGCACCACTCTCACCTGGGCAGCTTGTGAGAGTCCAAGACCAGACATCACGTCACTGGATAACAGCTACTGTTCGTGAGCAATGCCATGAGCCTAGGTCATATCTCGTCGAGACGCCTAATGGAAGGGTGCTACGCAGAAACCGGCAACACCTCGCTGATATTGAGCCCAGGCGTATCCATCATGATGAGGAGGTAACCAAGACACCCGATCCTCATACACGCGAAGAGATGACGCTTGATCCAACGCCCGACATCAGAGGTTCTTCTGCCCCAAACCCTGCCCCAAACCCTGTCCCAATCCCCAACCACCAGCAGACCACCCGCAGTGGCCGGGTAATCAAGAAGCCAGAAAAATTGACTTATTGATAGGACTTAATCTTTGGATACTTCAAGTTTGGACATTATGGACTCAGTTTATTGTTCTGTAAGGGGGATGTAATATGTGATCTTATACATTGACTCAATGCTACATGCTATACACACATACACACAGTTAATGTACACTGTGGTGTATGGGCTCTTCTATACACAATATAACCAGTCATGCTGGATTGCAACTTCACTCTGATGTTTCTCTATGTGTCTTCATTTGAGTACTAACCATACAGCTAAACAACCCCACATTATACTCACTACCCCCCCCCCCCCCCCCCCCCCCACTGAACGAATTTTTGGCCGGCGCGTTTTTCAAATTTCCGGGAGCAAAAAAAAAATAAAAAAATAAAAATAAAAATTGTGCTCTGTACCCCCCCCCCCCCCCCCCCCCCCCCCCCCCCCCCCCCCCCACTGAACGAATTTTTGGCCGGCGCGTTTTTCAAATTTTCGGGAGCAAAAAAAAAAAAAGTTGGGCCCCCTCCCCTTAGAAATCCTGGATCCGCGCCTGCTCTCTCTCTCTATCTCCCTCTCTCTGTCACCCTCTCCCTCTCTCTGTCACCCTCTCCCTCTCTTGCTCTGCCCCCTCTTCTCTTGCTCTCTCTCTCTCTCCCTCTGTCTCTGCCTCTTTTTCTCTCTCCATCTCTCCGTTAACAACAAAGATCCTTTGAAAAAAACAGGCAGACCACCTCATTCGTCTTCAAGGGACAAATTCTGATATCATTTATATTGCTTCTCTCCACCCAGGCGCGATGGCTCTGTGGTAGAGCAGTGGTCTCGTAAAGGGCAGGGCCGCGATTCGAAACCAATTGATGCGCTATAGTGCCGTTTAGTATGGCATTAATCTTCATTACCTCACTGTAGGTCCCTCAGGTAGGACTAATAGCCATTGATACCCTGGATGCTTGCAAGCGTACACTTGCTTTCTTAGCATGGGTACCCGGTATGATTAGAAAGTCATCGCTGTTGACTCAGCATTGTGAACGTCTGTAAAATACGACCTCAATCGTTATATCTTTCAAGCGCTTTCGTTAGGTATATGTAAAGGGCGTCTCTATATTTTTATAGGGAAAAATTGCAGAGAAATCTACTTCACAAGTAACTCTAAGCCTTTCCCTAATCTCATACCCTAACATTGTACTGCTTCTAACATTGCCTCTAACCCTAATCCGAAAGTCCATTTATCTGTTTTTCAATATGGGTGTCAGAAAACTTTGCTGTACGTTTTCAACATGCAATACCAAAAGGTCCTCAGAATGATTTCAGTTTTAAGGTTTTACAAATTGAAACAATGAAAAAAAAAAAAAATGTGATACTTTTTTTCTTTGTGTTGAAACAGGTAATGTAAATGGGAACAAATCAGATGATTTTCTGCTCAGAAATGGAACATTATTAATGGATCTGCCTGAGAGAAATTTAACAGACAGAGACATATTTCAGTTTGGACAGTCATGTAAGTATTCAAAAGAGTTTTATTGCCATACCATGTCTTAATGTTTATTGAGATCAATCCTAAATGTATTCAATATTATAAACTCAGTGTTTGTTGTGTGTTTTTTATTGTTGAGTAACAATTTGAGGCAGCATTTTGTCAGCGTGCCTTTTATCATTTGTATTTCTTTATCCTATTGTAGTATACAATTTATAAAGAGTACAGTGTGCTTTTTTAATGATTTTGTTTCACTATAAATGCTAAAATATATGTAGGACAGACTTCTCACACTTGTGGGCATGGTCTAGTGTATAGGGTGTAATGTATAAATCTCTCTCTTACAGTAATGAATTCATATTAACAGGGAATCAAAAGTAAAATAATTCAGGAGTATTTACGTAGAAAGCTCATTGTGTTGGCGTGAGCTGTTTCTTTTAAATAATGAATTTACCTCTAAACCTTTTTGCCCCCCCCCCCCCTCCAATTTTAAAATTATTTCATACATGTATTGTAGGTTTTTTGTCTTTATATTGTGTTTATCGCTGTATTTTATGATATCTTTAACTGATATATACTCAGTAATATAAATAATATAAATTATAATATTCGGGGAACTCTTTATTCAAGGCCACCATGGGCTTTTCCTTTGTTCTTCTATTTTATTTGAAGCTATTGTATTAACTGCACATTCTTTGTATATATACTTTTATGTTTATTTGCATTTGCTGTGTTTTTCATGAAAATTAAATGAATAAACGAACTCAAACTCAAACTCGAATAACACTATTTTGGGGGGATTCGTATCCAGTAGGACTTTAAATTGTGCATGATATTCTCCATCTAACTGATTAGATGGGCAGTAAAGAGAAAGGAAAACGAAAGGAACACCAAGGAAGAGGTTGATAGATTTTCTTTAGGAAGACGGTAGAGAAATTCATCTGATGATGATTGTGATGATCATGATGATGATGATGATGATGATTGTGATAATGATGATGATAATGATAATAATGATGATGATGTTAATGATGATGGTGATGATGTAGATTCTCCAGTCATGTAAGGAATACTGTATCTTCACTAATCTCCCATGAACTATTTGTTAACATTGATTTTGTTACTTCTCAGGGATGATCAGTGAAAACGAATCGCTGTTTGAATACGACGATGGGAATTGGAGTTACTACAATCCTAGCGACTACAAACCAATGTTCTTAGACGAGCTGCTCGCTCTCGACAACGACCGAACCGAGGCGGCAAGAGAGGCTTGCGGGGAGGACGAGGCGTGCCTGTTCGACTACCTCGCCGTGAGTCCTGAGATGGGTCAACAAACTATGACCACAGGGAACCAACTCGACAATGACCTCCTAAACCTTGGTGAGATGTGGCAATAGGCTGCACCGTTTTGATACTTTTGGGGGAGATCAGGAGATGTTTCGTAATCAACCCTGTTAGAATGCATGAAATTGTCACAATGGCTCAGTGGTAGAGCAGTGGTCTCGTAGCCGGGAGGTCCGGGGTTTGAAACCAAGTCGATGGCGCTAGTGCCCTTTGGTAAGGCATTAACCCTCATTACTAGGTCCACCTGAGAGGATTTAAAGCTGTTGGTCCCCTGATTGCTTACTAACAAGCATACACATGCTTTCGGCTTAGCAGTCATGTAAAACAAACAAACAAATGAGCAATTATCTCATAGAATATGAGACCAAGTCAGTGTGTTTAGAACACCGTGGCCAACCTTTTAAAGCTCGCGGGCCACAGTTAACGATCGACATAACCTGGCGGGCCGCAGGTAGTCTCCCCACCCCACCCCCCCCCCCCCCCTCTCAGGGTACTCAGATTTGGGTTGGACGGGGGTGTGCCGCTCAAGCCCCGAAACCCCTACCCATTCTTAGGAGTCATTAGTCTCGAAAAAATACAAATTTTTCACAATTTTCAGGTATTTTTCGGAATGTTTAAGGGCAAACACCCGAAAATTTTGAAAAAGGGACCCATTTTTAATGGTATTTTTGTTAAAAGGATTTTTTGTGAAAAAGTAACACGTTAGAGCGGCACGCCCCCGTATGTCCTCATGTGTGAGTACCCCCCCCCCCCCCAACACACACACACACACACACTCGCTCATGCAATATGTGTACACACACCTGCAATTTTCCAATAACAAACAAGCAAACAACAAAATCAGTGGGGAAAAAATCAGGCTTACTTTTTTAGTTTGATTTCGTGGTGACAAGTGAGCTAAAGTAGTTAACCTTTCTCTTCCTTGAAGAAATACTTCAGAGACCAATATGATTTAAAATTTCTGCCTTCATCAAAGACTTTCCTTTTCTTCGCAGGTCGATACCATTTTTGGTTGTTATTTCAAATAAAATCAAGGACACAGCGTAAAGAATATCCTAACTTTATTATTTGAACACTGTACATCTCATTGTACGCGGTGTATAGGGGAGGGGACTATCCAGTTTACTATTAAGATTCATGAGAAAATTCAACGGCGGGAGAAAAGGGTTGTAAGTTTCAAAACAAGTATGGCATTTCAAACATATTTCTTGATTCACAACATTTGTATATTTACAAACGTTACTGCATGCAAAAATTACAAACTTAAATAAACACGCGAGTGAAGTAAATGTCGTTATTGTAATGAAATGAGAGGGAATTTGAGGAGTTTTGTATCAACCACGTAACGAGTCAATATAACATCTTGTGAATGATGAAAACAAATTAAGAAAATAGAGATAGCTGTGTGTAAATGTTTTACCCTATTTCATCGCTGCTATGCAGCCCGCATTTCTTTTATGAACTATTTTTTTATAATTACTTTCTCAATGCTTCGCGGGCCTTTTGCCCCGAGTTATTCTTTTTTTCCCTTCTTAATCGTGACATATTAATTGATTAAAATATGGCTGCATTTTTGTTATACTTTTTAAATCCTATAGATAATTTTCCTCCGAACGTAACCAACGTGGTAGAGACTAGCGAGACAGATGCTTTACAAGAAGGGGAGGTTCTCTTCATGCAAGTGGGCGTGACCGTTACCTTGGAGATTTCTGCACATGACCCTAACGAAGATGATGAGGTATTCTTTACTTTCAACGATACAGCACCAGATGGCGCCAATATCAGCTCAGGTATGAACAAAAGAATTGCTTATGAACTTGTTTTTAAAATATCATAACAAATTATACTCTTTAAGATGATAGATCAGACTGATTATTTGTCAAACGATGAATCGCAATGCTAAATATGCAGATTGATCTTTTGATGAGTGCACCTTATACTGATCTCTCCTTTCCCTTTCCCCCTTCCGTCTCCTTATCTTTCTGATGCCTTCTCTCCTTAATTCACTTTCTTTGTGACTCCTCTCTGCCTCTCTCCTCCCTCTCATCCCACTCACTGTTTCCCCTCTCTCTGTTTCCCTCATAAAGATGGTATCTTGACCTGGACACCACCTGACCTGAATGTATCATCCATCGAAATCATTGTGATGGACAACCGAGGAGCAGAGACATCGCTGGCATACAGGGTCTTGATCTGCCGATGTGAGAACGAAGGCGTGTGTGACTTCGACAACCAAGCTGAGGGGCAGGATCTAAATGCCAACGGATTTGCGGTGAGTATATTGGTATAGCCTTTAGTTATACAACACATGCTCTGATTATTATGGAAGAAATATATTATCACTATATTTAATTACGTGTGGTAAATTCCCTATTAAACCCACTCCCCTCCCTTCTGAGCAAATCTACAAGTTGTTATGGCGTGAGGGGTTCAAATGAACTATCTGACCACTAAAACATAAACTCAGGTTATTGTGAAAATGAGGTAAAAAGGTACTGCACTTATAAATCCACGACCTGGACTATTTCCAAGTCACACCCCAATCACCTGACAAAATAACACACCCTCAACACTATAACAGGGACAATCCTAATTGCTTTTCGTGTTTCAACGGGTGAATTTCGCACAATCAGTGTGGGATGCGTGTAATGGAGGAGGAAAAAGATGATTGAAAAATACAAATATATAAAAATGGACAAAATCTGGACTAGACTTATACCATGCTTGGCTGTTTTGATCAATTTCCCCTTCACCGAATCTGGCTCCGTTTTCATATACATATACATATACATTCATTTACATATACATGATAAGCATGAATGTACTCATAACAATGTATTTACAGGTGGTCATGTGCAACTGTTCTGGTGGTTGGTCGGGTGATCATTGTGATGTAGACTATGATTCATGTGAGGGTATGCCCTGCTACGAGGGGGTTATCTGCTTCGATGAGCCCCCGTCTTCAGACGAAGAGTACACATGCGGCCCTTGTCCACCCGAGCTCTCAGGCGATGGTACCACTTGCTTTGGTGAGCTTGTTTTAAAGGGGCCAATCATACATATTCTTCTTTCTCCCCCTTTCTTTTCTTGCTGTGAATGTTGTGTTTTATGGGTATACTATATTTAAAAGTTTGGCTTTCAACACTACCTTTGTAAAGAGATATTACAAATAAAATGTTCTCATAGTGAAGGTACACAAGCAACTTGTGAGTAGACTGCTCGACCCAAATGCTAATATTTCACTGTAATCTTAATAGAAGCCACTAAACTGTAGAAGAATGCATTTAGAAGACATTTTAATAGTAAGTTAGTTTAAATAAATTTGATTTAAATTCAATCATACTCAGTAAAAATTATTGTGTTGGTTTCTTTTTCACGAGTTTAGCAGCGAATGTTGGACATTATCTCCTTCTGTCAAATGCAAAGGCATTGTATGATACGGATTATTCAAGTAGGGGATAAGCCATTTTCATATCAATTGTCCTTAAGTCTGGTTCATCTCATCTTTTACCATGTCTCTTTTTAGATTTCAATGAATGTGCTGATAACGATACGAATGACTGTGAACAGAATTGTGAAAACAATCTAGGTTCTTACACGTGTTCGTGTAACACCGGTTATATGCTTGCCATCGATCAACGTTCCTGTGACGGTAAGTAAACAAACAACTGCAAAATAATGATACTTAAGGGTGGCAGTGGGGTAATATATCGTGTTATCACGCACCCTATATTGATTAAGAATATCTTGTCAAACATAGAAGCTACCCCCTATAAACTATATACTGTTTGAAAGCTTTTACTCTGAAGAATAAGATAACAACCACAAAGCCATTCAACTTAGGCGAGGCGTCAAAAATATCGATACCAGCAGGCTGCCGCCTCACGTATTGGCGCATCGAGGCTGCAATTACGGCCGAAGCCTGGCTGGGGCAATTATTTTTCACTTATTAGCCCAGCCGGCTTGCGCCAGGCTGGGATCTGAGGCTCGGTTTCCATTCGAAAGGCGGTAGCCGGCGCATGCTTTTGAATGCCATTTCCTACCGCCAGCGGTAGCCGGCTGAGCTGATTTAAAAAATGCAGCCAGAACGCACAAGTGCAGTTAGCTGCCGCTGGCTGGTATATTTATTTTTGACGCCTCGCCTTATAATAAAAGTGGAATGAGAGATTTCCAAACAAAACAATTAGAGATTTTTCAGAAATAAAAACTGCAACCACTACTACTCAGAAGTGTACAGGTATATCACTTGTTGGATTTAAAGGTAGATAGTATGTTTATATAACTTGAATTTAATGATGGCTTTTTGAAAAAATTCTGCTGTTTTTACAGTGAGATAAAAGTGATTTGAAAAATCAGAAAACCTCATGAAAAATCAGAAAACCTCATGAAAAACAGAAATATTTTTGTTTACCATATAGGTACTCTTAAAAACTATCAACACATTTTTCTCCTTGAAATAAACATTTCCTCCAAATTTGAACAAAATTGAATGAATAGTTTTTAAGTTATAGCATTTTAAATTTGAAAATGATAAATGTTGGCGTTAAAATGTATGAAGAATATCAGTAGGTGTGCACTAAATATTCCATGGAAAAGAAAATTTGTTGCTTCTCCTAAATGATGACTGGAGAAGAAAGTGAAGCAGAAGTTAATATGTTTAGGAATTAAATGCTCACTTGATGCCTGTTTCAAAGATATTAGATGATAATGAATTAGTCATTGTACATTCCGGATCCATAACCACATCCATATTTGAGTAAATATTTCAACTTCCGGTTGATATAGTGCTTGACATCAATTACTTAATCCTTAATTAGACAAAGAAATACCTGTATACCTGTATCCCATAACATTGGTATTTTGAAAGCTTCCACTTCATACTAAACCAGGAAATGTAAAACTCTTTTTTTTTCTCATTTAATACCCCACTGCCTCCCTTAACCAGTATTTTGGACCATGTAAAGAGAGAAACAAACATAAAAATAATTCCTGACAAACAATCTCTGAAAAGTAAATAATTATAAGAGAAACAAGGCTGATGGTAAGGGTGTGGGCCCGTGTGTGTGTATGCGTGCGTGTATATGATATTTACCTGTTGTCCTAGGATTTTTTGGAACAGTCGCTCTCATAAAAACAAGTTTCTTAAATTTAAAAAAGTTGTCTTCCGGACAAAGGTTTATAATAGCATGTTTAAAGGGAAAGTTTACCCTGATATTAAGTTGGTTTTAATATAAGCAGAACAATGAAAGATATTCGTAAGTGAAAGTTTGAGCCAATAACCGGCAACTCTGTGACGTATCTTGCAAGGTCCCCTCCCATTCGCCATATGCTAAACAACTTCAATAAATTATATTTCCCTGAAGTAAATTTTTGATCATACATTCAGCCTAAATGTAATTCTGATTTTAATAAAAACTAACTTAATTTCAAGGTGGACTTCCCAACTCCATTTGTCAGAGGGAAGTAAGCATACGACCTAATTGATAATTCATCATTTCTTGTAACATTAACCGTAATCCTAATCTTTACCCAAATCTTAACTGTAAACCTACCCCTAACTTATCAATAGTCAAAACATTTTTGAACCACAACTTGAATACAAATCAACATAAACATATCATGGATTAACATTTACTGAATATATCATAAAGAAATTTCTCCATTGATTGACTGATTAAATGATTGGTTCATTTTTTAAAATTATAAGTGTGTTTACTTTATGGAATATGTGAGAGAGAGAGAGGATAACCCATTAAAGGTGATAATTGGTTTATTTCCAATAACCATTAGTATTGCATATGTTAGGAGAAATTTTAATGGAGCTTTAACATAAAAGTTTTTCTTCATGACATTTTTATATTTCAATACCAAAATTTTGTTTCATCTTATCACAGAGATAAGTGAATGTGATGAGGCCCTGATGGATTCCACTGCATTGAATTTAATGATGGCTTTTTGAAAAATTCTGCTGTTTTTACAGTGAGATAAAAGTGATTTGAAAAATCAGAAAACCTCATGAAAAATCAGAAAACCTCATGAAAAACAGAAATATTTTTGTTTACCGTATAGGTACTCTTAAAAACTATCAACACATTTTTCTCCTTGAAATAAACATTTCCTCCAAATTTGAACAAAATTGAATGAATAGTTTTTAAGTTATAGCATTTTAAATTTGATTGACTGATTAAATGATTGGTTCATTTTTTAAAATTATAAGTGTGTTTACTTTATGGAATATGTGAGAGAGAGAGAGGATAACCCATTAAAGGTGATAATTGGTTTATTTCCAATAACCATTAGTATTGCATATGTTAGGAGAAATTTTAATGGAGCTTTAACATAAAAGTTTTTCTTCATGACATTTTTATATTTCAATACCAAAATTTTGTTTCATCTTATCACAGAGATAAGTGAATGTGATGAGGCCCTGATGGATTCCACTGCATCTGTCAACTGCACATGCGAGCCTGGTTTTCAACTTGAAAATGGAACGTGTTCAGGTATGTTAGACAGGCCGTACCAGGATTCCAAGGGGAGCAACATGAGGTCAAGGATTATTTTTATAAATGGGGGTGGAGGTCCATAACAGATATGTGTCATGTTTTACCAGCCCTTCTAAACCTGGGTGAGGACAGACAAAAAAAAATATTTTGACTATGGTAGTTATAATTGTTATAACTGGCCATTAAAACAAGGAAGAGTGATGATTATAATCTGTAATCTTGTACTGACATGCAAACGAAACAAATTTCCAATCATTGGACAATAAATTTTGAATTGAATTGAATTGAGAGGCGGAGAGAGAGAGAGAGAGAGAGGGAGAGAGAATTTTAACAATGTGATAGAGCATTACAAATAAAAAGATTCTCCTTACAATATCCTTGAATTTAACAAATGATAAGTTCTCATTAAACCCAGTTCTATGACAACGACTTGTTAATATCAGATCTGCTTTCAACTGTTATGCCATTTTTATTTATAATTTTGACTTCAATTCTGTTATTTGACAAAGATTTCTTGTTACTCATCAGATTTTGATGAATGTGCATCTGATGTGGACCTATGCCCGCGTGATATATCAATCTGTTTCAACCTGCCTGGAGACTACAACTGCACCTGTCATTCAGGATACGACAATTCATCCCCTAAAGAGTGTCAAGGTATGAACTAGTAGCAGCTCAGTGGGGGAGGGGGGGTTCAGTTCCCTCTACAAAAATGCTTCAAGGCCCCTATTCTTGAATACTTTTGAATCTAAGCGATGCAATCAAAGCAAGATCCTCAAGACCCCAAGCCCCCAACCTCTAATAATATGTTTATTTACAATTCAATTTAATTGTAATTTAATACCACAAAAAAAACATACATACATAGCACTATAATTGTTAATAGATTACACAAAATAGAATACATGTCGGCCTGTCTACATTGGTACAACAATATAAAAGTTGCTTAGCAGATAGCGTGACCCTAATAAGTGGCCGGCCTAAAGATTATAATTAAAAGATAATTATCAGTACCAAGGATATGACAAAATACAACAACACAGGTTCAAAATATATATAACACAGTGCCTGGCATTTAATATTCCAGATAAATGGGAAGCGAATTCCAAATGATAGGTGCTTGGTACATAAAAGATTTTTGAGAAAAATGAATACACATATGTATAATTATAATAGCCGTGCCTGGTATTAACTTAATTAAAAACTCAGATTTTAAGTAATAAATAAGCCCAAGACAAAACATTTTTATTTATCACACCGCTTGTAAGTGAGCGTTTTAGTGAGGGAGAGACAATAGAGTAGAAGGTGAAAGAGAGAGTGAGACTGTGAGAATGAGATGGAGAGTCACAGAGAGAAAGAGAGGGAAGGATAAGGTGGGGGAGAAAATGTAGGTCACACATTGTGGTATGTGATCAGGTAGCAGAATGACACGAGAGGTTCACAGATTGTAACATTGCCAGATATGTGTGAGCATGGTGGAATATGTCAGAGCGTGAAAATAAAAAAGGAAAAAAACAGAAAAGATAAAAAAAAAAGGGAATAGTCATTGAATTTTCCATACAGGTTATAGGTTCATTTTAAAATAATTGATAGCTACCTTAATCCCTTAAACAAACTTTTCCTTTCATGTTAAAGCTGATATTCTAAGCAAATAAATGTCCCTTTATTTGGTACTTACGGCAAGCATATGTTATTTATAAGTTTTTCAATTACATAGTATATCACTAACAAATTCTGGCTACTCGAAATCCTTAATTGAAATGTCGGAAATATCCGCCTCTCTTTGCATAGAAAATCAGTCGCAGCGCTGGTATACTATATATATATATATATGACATCACGTCCGGAAAAAGAGTATATTCACGTACCCGGATGTGCCATAGAAAGCATGTGCAGAGACTCAGAGAGATACGATTTTCTGCTTTATTTTGTTTCAAAGGCTGAAAAGTCTAATAAATCATAATTCTATGTACAATTCTTTACCTTCCCTTAATATTTCATAGTATTAATATCAATTCCCCTTTTAAAAATTATTACATATACATGCCAACGATGTGCTATATTAGTCGATATTTTCACCATGTAATTTTTGTTTTGGTGTTGATTGTTGAAATCGGCCCAGGCACGGAGTGAACTGTAGCGCTGTCTGGTAAGTGGACTGATGCACAGTTCATTACCATACAGCGATATCCCGATGGTTTCTCCTTCCCTTTTCCCATGTCTTTCGCCTTCCTTGGCCCTGAAAATCCTTCATCTTCTTCCATGCTGTGCATTGTGCGATCTACCAATTATGACACCCTTAGTCACTGAGGAGCAGGTCTTTGTTAGTTGTTTTTCTTAGATGGTAACGTCGCTTTCATTCTCTTGCAATTGATGATAAACATAACTAGCGCACGTACGTTCCATCACAAGCAAGCCGCTCCTAGAGCAGCGGCCTGGTCTTACCTCCCGATTCTGCTCGCTTCACGAACGTTCGTGCAAGAGCCGCATCACTCGCGGATGACTATCGTTCGATCATTAGACGTTGTCAAAATATTATAGAGGAAGCGCGCTTGCATGATCTCGTTCAAGTTTGATATTTACAACATAAAATGTTTAACTGGTACTGTATCCTTTTTTGAGGCAGTCACACACATCTATGATAAGTACTATCATAGTTCTAGGCCTATTCGTTTTACAAAACTGCTCCTGTACCCTATCTGATGACAAGATAATGCATCCGCCTTTTCATACGTGCATGATTTACCTTATTTCCCAAGCAGTAAACTCGTCTGAAATCTCTATAAAAGGTGAATATGAGGATATAAAAAGAAATCAGCGACTGGAAAATGATGCTTCGTTATTCTTCATTCATCGGTCAAATGAAAACAGAAAATCCATCAAATATACCGGTACTCATTAACAACAACAAATCTAAGCTCTGACAGGATAGCATTTACGTAGATATATTATTGCCATTCACTCTCACTGAGCCCATGAGTCCTGTTCGTGACGTCACGGATAGAGGCCCGACTCTACATGCACTTCCGGGTTTCAGACTTAGATAGTTTGGTAGAGTTTACTCGCATAAAGTCACCATTCTAAACTTGTTTTTGTCAGTTGGACACCATTTAGTGTTATTCTGGAGGTTAAAAGCTTTCTATTGATGTAATTATCTTAATATTTGCGATTGTCTAATATCAACTTTAATGCTTCCTGTAACATGTCATCTCTCTCGTTCAATATACAACCTTGTTCTCCCTTTGTGCCCTTTTAAACAGATATCGATGAATGTGAATCGCGCACGGATGACTGCGAGTCCAGCCTACATCGTGTTTGCAGGAACACACCCGGTAACTTCTCGTGCGTGTGCAGTGAGAACACAGCAGAAATCAATGGAACCTGCCAAAGTATGAATCTATTTAGTTTGTTTTCTCAATGACCGGCTGGTACGAAATTACTGTGAAATATGTTTCGTATTTGGCAACATTTTGTATGCCCTGTATTCGGACTGAAAATTTTGATTCCCAATTTAGAGGGCAGATCCAAAATTAAAAAAATTATAACTCCCGTATAAGGCAACATAATTCGATGGGAACTGTCAAAGTATGAATCCCTTTTGTATTTGTTTTCCTCTCAGTTAAATCAAGCAATTTAAAATATTTGGGCTTATTCTCAAACTTAAATGTACTTTGTTAACCTTTTTTGTTTCATAGATACTTATAAGTATTTTGTTACTATTATAATTGATTTGTTCTATTATATATTGTAATAGTGTATGGTTTATACTTTTTTTTGGATGTTTGAGTGGAAAAAAGATTCAAATCAAATCAAATATATTTTCTAATCCAATTCAAAATAACCTGTCAATCACTTGTTGATTTAGCAACATATCTATGCCATGTTCTCCTAATGAAGACTTTAAGAGAAATTCAACTATAGGGCGGATCTGCATAGGGAGGGGGGAGGGTCAAAAATTGTGTTCATGTGCTTCGCTCGCCAGCAAGATGTGGAAACTTGAAAGATGATTTTCGAGGAAGAACTGTCTCCATCCCCTTAGATGAAAATGTATACAAACGACCTTTATTTTAAAGAAAGTAGTCTGATTAAAGATTAGATCATTATCCTACTAATTTAGCATAAGATTCCAATAACAGTGTATTTCTTGTGTTTTTAATTCTGTAATGGAATAGACGCGCTGTCGTTATCACTCAACGTTCGTCTTACATTCATCACTGGATTAAGCGTTGAATCTTATCCTTCTGTGGTCGAATCGCAAGAGAACCAGCGTCAGTTGGCCCAAGATGTAAGTTAATTTGGAGAAGTTCCAGAGAAATACAATTTAATCTGTCAATAAAGGTTCACTTATGAATCAAGAATCTTTTGTTTCTTAAACGTGAAAGTTAGTTGTTCACTACCTTTTTCTAAATCTGATAAATAACAATCATATAGAGTCAACTCAGATATGATTTTTTTTTTCTCAAACTGAATACACTTTAACTTAATAATACATTGATAGGATAACAGGCTATTCTGTGCAAATAAAGTTTCGCAAAACAAAAACAAATTCAACTAACGTGTGAATAAAATCTTCTTTTTTTAAAAGAGATTTTGAAGACGTTCTTCTTTTGAAACAAACAAAATTATTGTAAAAAGCATTTTTTGGGCTCATTTCAAACTCATCTAAAACTTTAGTCTTGTCAGAGCAAAATTCCCATTAAAGTTTAAATAATGAATTCATGGAATTGTGATTTATAAATCTTTTTGAAGGTTTGGCGTTACCTCAATACATCATCAGAATTGGGTGACGACATACTTCAGGCTGTGTCTGTGAAGAACTATACTGTGACCGGAACTTATGTTCTGGTGTCCTTCCGGGTCGACGTAAAACATGGTGCATCTTTGGATGATACCAGCCTAGAGCGGATTTTCATGGAATTGCTTCCTGGGTCACGACTTATTGCCCCAGATCATCAAGTCATGCAGGAGGGTAAGACGATACACTTATCTTAAACCTTAATAGCGCGGGGGTACTTTTTCTTTGACATCTCGCTCATACTTTAAGTCCCCTATTTGCAAAAATCGGGGGTACGGTTGCAGAGATATAGTACATATTCCTGACCAACGTCGCCAAAAAATGGCGGTTTCCATTGATCTTGTGTGTACAATGTATGGGTTTTACAAGAAGTGTTGTCCAAAAAATGCATTTTCTTTTTTCCTCAGATAACATCCCTTTTGACCATCATCAACTATTCTAGATAACAAAACAATGAAAAACTAAAGATTTGAAAACAAAGAAATACATAAAAATTCAGAAACAATCAGAGAAAAAGAAAAATTATCAATCTAAAAAAATGTTAGTGGACAAATAATTTCACATTTTTGATATTATTTAATTGTTCTAAATTTACAAAAATTAAGTAAAAAAGATTTCTGCCCTGACGTAATCAAAATAAGAAAATTCAGAATATTAGCATAATTAATGACAATTATAAATATGGAATTACAATACATGTCATTAATTTGACTAAGTTATCTCTTAGAATTTATGACAAGCTACAAACATGCCAAATTTGATTGCATTTTCTGCATAAATAGGGGGGGGGGCGGACTGGAAAAAATGAGAATTCCTTGAAAAGAATAACAATAGATATCATAAATGTGACTACCAGTATACAGTCTTGTAAAATACATGATGGGACACAGACACGCGAAGTTTGGTCAAAATCTGTCGATAAATATGTCGATAAAAACAAAAAAAATATAAAAAATTTAAATGTTAATACAAAAAAAAAATCATGAAAAAAAATAATGAAAAAAAAAAAATGACCCTCGGTAATGGTGTAATGTGTATAATTGGTGACATACAGTCCTCAAGAGGGCGACATGCATTGATCAAAAATATATTCATTTCACCAGCTGGTAAAATATAACCGGCCAGGAAAAAATTGATATCACGTGACAAGCTCTGGACCAATCACATCTCGGTATCTGTCTAAGCTATCTAATATATACATTTACAACACTCTGAAAATGGAAATTTAAGAAAAATGTGTCCCTTCAAGTTGAAGATTCGCCCTTCATACTCTTTTTCTTGAAACAATTTAAACTTTATTAATGAAAACCAGAATATTTTTTGTTCAGCTTTTCAATGATCATGTTTAATTATATAACTCATTGACGGAACCCCATGCAATGACACTAAGGTCTATTGGTTAATAATTATTTAATGCATGTGGAATATTTTAAATGTCCCCCTTTTCCTTTTGTAGATATCAACGAATGTGGTCTATCTTCAGATGTTTGCCGTAACGGAAACTGTACAAACACTGATGGAAGCTACTACTGCACTTGTAATGAGGGTTTCGAAGGAACAGGAAACGATTCTTGCTCAGGTAATTACTATTATACCATTAGTATAGTAGTAGTAGTAGTAGTAGTAGTAGTAGTATTAATAACAGTAGTTGCAGTCGTAGTATTGGTAGTCGTTGCTGTTGTTGTAAGTTATAATAGTAGTAGTAATATTAGTAGTAGTAGTAGTAATAGTTGTAGTAGTAGTAGTAGTAGTAGAAGTAGTCAGGGGCGTCAATGCATTTTATATTTAGGGGGCACTGAAATATGATTGTCTAAGTAGAGCAAGCAGAGCGTTAAACTCACTTCGCTCGCTCGCAAATAAATATTCAGCCCAACTGCAAAAGAATCATGTTTAGTATCTTGGACCATGTAAAGAGAGAAACAAACATTGAAATCATCCCTGATAATGTTATTAGAATGTAGGGTAGGGTATACACCAATGTCTAAAAAATATATATTTTCGCTTTTATGATTTCCCTTTGTAGGTGCCCCCTTTTTCCAGAAAATGTCCTTTTTGGTGCGCTTCCCTCCCCCACTTTGAAATACGCTCCGCCGCATCTGCCTCGACCTCATGCCGTTTAACGCTCTGCTTGCTTCGCTCTTGGGTTCTCAGACCTTAAAACGCATAGATTTTCTTCCATTTGTCAAACCAGTGTTGTTTCAGTGATACATAATTATACCCTACTTTACCTTGACGTTTTTTTTGATAGCCAGGCTTGCTAGCCTTTTACAATAGGCCTTTATTGAAATACTATTATTCTTATCAGGTGAATGAAATAATTTGTATTGAGGCACTTCACAAAGACTTATGCATTAAATTGGGTTACAGTACGAAAATGGTCCATTGTACGGCGATACAACTCTTCCGTCGAGTTTAGGGAACAAACGCTATTATGGCTGAGAACGGTCGTGAAAATCAACAAGACGGAGAAAATTCTGGTTAGCACATGCGCACATTGATTATTTTGCTCGGTTACCCTCGTATTTGCCTTCCGTCGTGTTTGCGGAAGTGCTGTATATACAGGTTACAAATGCAGACGGGAGCATAGTACAGGACAATCTCAGTTGAGTGAATTCTCCCATCTTTGCCTTCCGTCGCGTTGCTAAGGCGCCCTAGAATACACAGAATACTGATACTAGTGGTACTTCATTGGGAGCAGCGTAATCTGCGCTCGCCCATACTTTACCCTTGGCCACGTTCATTGTTCCGTTTACGTAACTTAGCTGTAGGTGGGCCTAAGACATAACTCTGTTCGTATATTCTATATACATGTAGGTCTAAAATACGTTGAAATATGTCTGTGTCATTTTTGTTTGTATATACCTTGTCAATACTAACAAACTAAAATTGTCAACATTTGCCAATAATCACAAGCTATTTATTGTGTTTCCCTTATCATCTTCCGCTCTAGAATCCTATCTTTTTTTCTTTTTTTGAGTGTCCTTTTCATATCTTTTACTTGTCTCCCTCTTCAAGATTTCTTTTGTTTTTGTAGGGTATTTATGCTATTTATTTTTTGTATGAATAAAAGAGAAAGTTTTATTCTCTCTCTTATAATATTGTTCACCTTCTTCTAGATAACCCTTTTGTGCTAAAGTATAATGTCCGATGTATATTATTTCTGTCAATAACGTATCATTTTATTTCCATGCAACATAGATTTACATTCAAATTCAAAACTTTTACCTTCTATAATTTTTGTACAGTAATATTCTTCTCATTTTGACATTATCAGCCGCTCGTTCTCTTTTTTCGTTCCCTATAATAAATATAAGGTAAAATGTGTACATCATCAGGGATATGTTATAATAATTTATCTCAAGGAGGGAATGATGTCGGCACATAACCAAATGGCGGAATAGAAAACAACATGAAAGATGAAGATGGAAAACGACATTGGCAGAAAGACAGAGAGAGAGAGAGAGAGACATACATACAGATAGACAGAGGGAGAGAGAGAGAGAGAGAGAAATAATAATTTCTCATGTCATTTTTTTGTCTGTGACATTTTACTAAATCTCATGTTTATTGTTCCTTTATCTTTCCATGATTGTTATATATTTGAATGAATGTTTCAGATAGGGTCATATTTGGTTCTGCGTTATAATTATGATCAGCTATTTTTGTTTAGGAGTATGTCAAAATGCGATCTCATTACAAATCTCGGAAGAGAAAACACTATGAGAGATGAAGATGGAAAACGACATTGAGCAAACGAGATTACCGGGGGTTAATGTTCAAGATTGTACATCATGCGCATAAACAAACATCAAGGAAAGGGTATTGTCGTTGGAGGTGGAACGTGCGTATCTCATTTAGGGTATCAAAAACATGAACATTTTTTAAGAAGAAAAATTGTTTAAATCGCACATCGCGTACGTTAAAGGGTACATTATTCATAAATCATGCTCACAAGATGTCGAGAATGAAATGAGCCCTATTTGAATGTTAAACCAGCATGCCGATAACACTGTTCAATTATTTGTTTGGAAAAATGCCATAATCGCGTGCAGAAAATTGCGGAAATCGAAATAGTAGTTCAGGGTATAGAAATTTTCTGAAATTAATGATAAATGACATAATTGTTTAGGGTAGGAAAACCTCCCAGAAATACTTGCTCAGGGTGTGATTTGGGGCTTCGATAAAATATTTGAAAGTCTGTGTATGTGCATGATGTGCACACTGTTGCAAAACGTGATGCACACTTGAAAGTTTGTCAAAGTGAGGCAAGGAATCTCACGATATGACCATTATCAGCTGCCGGGAATGAGGGGAACAAAATCAAACACTCAACCACTGTTGTGATTAATACGGTATACAAAATGCAAGGCTTCTAAAATGTGGGGGACATACCCTATTGTGTCCCTCTGCCTCCCCCCCCCCCCCCCCTGATTGACGCTAATAGTAGTAGTAGTAGTACAATAAACATATATACAATATCAAAGGAAAAAGCTGGGTCGCTCATATAATGCCATGCCAAGCCCGTCACGGCTGGTTTTCAATAGGATCCTTTTAATAAAAGAAATTACGAAGGTAAACATGATAATAATCAGTAGTTATATTAAATAATCTTTTTTCCTGTATTTCTTATTTTCTTTTAGATATCAATGAATGTCTCGGAGCTCACAATTGCAATCAGACATGCCTCAACTCAGCTGGAAACTTCTCGTGTTCTTGTCGTCCTGGGTTTGAGCTTCATGATGATGGGTTCACATGCAATGGTAAGTTTCTTTTACTTTTTTTTATTCAGAAAGCAAGAAATAAGTGAGGACAACAAAACAAGACAATGCAGAAGTTTCAACAAATGCTATATGAGCTATTAAATCTGAAATAAAAACCAATCAAAATAATTGCCAAGCTTTTCTTTTTAAGGCAATATTATACTCGGTCTTCTGCTTCATCATTTGATTGTTCCTGTTACAAACCATGATTAAAGCTATTCGCGTTGATAAAATCATGATTAAAGCTATTCGCGTTGATAAAATCATTTATCATGTTCCTGGCAATTAAATGCGAAAAGAAATTGTGAAACTTCTACACCCTTTTCAGTCTGTACCAACTAAAATATGTTGCGTGTAATGTAAACAAAGGAGGATGACTTTGAAATACTTTGCCCGAAGTTAAAATCAGTAGTCTGCGCATCTAGTGGACCCTTTCTACCATGTCTGCCAAGGCGATTTATGTGTTAGAGAATATTTCTTCCCACATTCATATGATACAAATGTGATAAAAAATATACAAGTTGTATGTAATCTTCCTAAACCCTCTCTATACTATGCTGTCACAAAAGAAAAGAAGACTTTATTTCAATTGACAGACTGCCAAGTAAAATTCAAAGATGGGAGGGTGTTCAATATTTGTGTGCAGTTCTGAGAGAAACTACACTCTTGATTTTGAGTTGACACATGGAAAATGGGAGTGTTCATCTAAAGGCTGGCTCACACTATGACGAATAGGAGGGTACCACAAGCTACGTTAAGCTGCGAATTGCAATTTTGAATTTCCTGCCAATCATCGTGTGTTGCCTTCAATTGTCGCTGACGAATCCGCTAGCGACCGCAGACCGCCGGAATTACCAGTCGCGTCCGTCTGCAAATATATCAAGTTAAAAATTTTGTGGCAGCAAAAAAATTGTTGTGATTCCATTCAGATTTCGTTGGAGACCTCAACCCTCATTTCCTTAACCCTATTTAGCCCGGGCTAGTTTGAAACTGCATATAATAACCAATGTTTTATCTCTTTATTTGAAAAATGAGATTTCCATATGGTTTGTACACAAATCACAAAAATGAGCGATTTTCGGGCTGACATGCAAAGACAAAAGGACACGTGACTTTGTAATGGTAGGTCCGATTTTCGAAAAATTTCTTTCAAAAGATGCGCAAGACTCGAAAGAAAAAAGCCACAAAATTTCAGTGCAAAATTTTCTTGCGTTAGCAAATGATTGCGGAAAATGTCGAGGGGGGGGGGGCTAAATAGGGTTAACCCTATTTAGCCCGGGCTATTTGGAAACTGCATAGCCAGACCCCCCCCCCCCCCCCTATGATCTCGGTCGTGAAACGGCCGATCGCCGCCAAAATTTGCATGCATGTCAAGTGAAGTGTATAAAATGCTATGGTAATTTCATTTTTTTTTGAAAAATTCACTCATTTGTATATTTATGGTAATTTATGCAAATATGGTAATAACATTCACATTTTTATCCATAAATCATATATTCTTCATATTTAAACATTTATTTTCCCTACATATATTATTAAGACCATTTGCGATAATAATACAGCCTAAAAAATTGGAAGAGCCAGGTTATTCCTTATGTTATCTATTGTTTTGATAATTTCTTATGTATTTCTTTGTTTTTTTAACTCATGTATTTTATTGTTTTTGTTGTTTTATTTCATTTCCAACTATAATTCAACTATTTTGACCCCAAAATAAACACCTAAACTATAAACAAGACCAAATAACCAATGTTTTATCTCTTTATTTGAAAAATGAGATTTCCATATGTTTTGTACACAAATCACAAAAATGGGCGATTTTCGGGCTGACATGCAAAGACAAAAGGACACGTGACTTTGTAATGGTAGGTCCGATTTTCGAAAAATTTCTTTCAAAAGATGCGCAAGACTCCAAAGAAAAAAGTCACAAAATGTCAGTGCAAGATTTGTTTGCGTTAACAAATTATCGCGAAAAATGTCGAGGGGGGGGGGGCTAGATAGGGTTAAAGTGGAAATTCAAAGAAACTCAAAAATATGTCAACTAATGTATCCCTTGAAACTGGTAAGCTAACAGATGGCCGTCGGACAAGTTTTAGGTCAACTACATATCGGGTGATTTATAAAATTACAAATACAACCACCTCCATAGCAGCTGGGATATATGAGAGATTCGCCAGAAACATAACAATGTTTTAATGACGTCACAATGTGGACCAATACTGCCCAAGCAGACGACATCCCGTAAAGAGTGAACATAATTGCAAAGCTATTATTTGTCAAATTATAGTGAGTTTAGTGTATATAAATGTGATGGCATTTCAAACTATTCAAAAGGGTATATGAAACCGATTCTGATAACTAAAATATTTTGATTGTAAATACACAGGATAGGGGTTAATTAACAATCAAAGAAAACCAGACTTTCAAGTTGAAAAAACCCTTTGTTCCCTCTTGAAACGCCGAACAACAGAAGCTAAATATACAATGGGGACTTATTTTGTTTACAAGCGACAGATTCCTTTATTTTTGTATCGCTGCATTTGTCATCAAAATAAAACCTTGCGCGGGTTTAGAGTGACGCAATAGATTATACATTTAGCCTGACGGTAGTGAAGTAAGAGAAAGAACTCAAGAGAAGATGAAAAAACAGGCACTGAAAATGTGTGAGATGTCATGGGACATCGTCTGCTTGTGCAAATCATGTCTATAATGTTATCTCACACATCTCAGCAGCGTTCGGAGAGCTCTTCAGGTTGCTATGCCGGAGCTGTATTTCAGCGTTTTTTTAATTTATAATAATCTTTACTTCGAATGTTTCCAAGCATTTTATTTTGATAACCTTGTCGGATCAAAGTTTCAACTGTGCAGTAATGAAAATAAAGTTAGTTTTTAAAATCAATGAATATCTACTTTAACGTTTCTATGCTGTGCGATTCCATCTTTAGTCATTTTGAGGTCGTCACAATTTTGTTGGTAGTCGTTGTTAACGACGGCAAGTGACGTCACATCTCGAACCCTGAAGACACATTGCGGCAAGTAACGAAAGTGTAACGACCTTGGCGTGACGATGGATTGCAATTTTCGGCCGAAGGGTGACGACTGTTGATGGCGGGTCGTTTCCAAGTACCTGCAACACTGCAACGGTGGTCTGCGATGGGTTATGATTTTGCAACGAAAGTCCACGATTTTTAAATTGTAGTGCGACTCTCCACGTTTTGTTACGTTAGTTAATTTCAATAGACTGTCCGGCTCGATGCAATTTTGAAGTTCATTTAAAAAGAAACTGTCAAAGCTGTTTCATCATCATGGAGGACGGAGCTAGGGTCAGGCTACAATATGCCTCGCCGCAACCTAGCGTCAACCGCCGTTCCTTTGCCACCAGCTAATCCGCTGCCAGCCGTCTGACCTCGTTCCTTGTTGCCGAGCTTCGTCGAGACATCGTCACTCGCCTCCATGACAACGTTTGACTTTGGTCGCTAGATTCCCTTCCCTGCCGCAGCCATTCGTCCCTTGCCTTCGTGTTGTCGCTGAAGGTCGTTTCTACCCGTTCTTGGTTTTCCCCTTTTGCCGTCGCTTTGCCGCCTAAATTTTGTGATTTTCATATCCGTCGCCTTGTGCGGGGTCTTTGCCGCTACTATGTGAGCCAGCATTTTAAGAGCAGAGTTGATATTGTAATTCCTTCAATAAATGACTTTATTTCACACATTGATACCATGACACGGACATTTCTGCGTCCATTTTACCCCTAAATGACACAGCATCCACTTTACTTACCCTCTTTTATAGCAGAGACACATCAAGGTTGTCAGACAATCAGATTTTGTTCGTAAAATTATTTCTTTCCAAGGCCTCAATGTTGAAATGATTCAAACATTAATAGAGATATTTGGTTATTTACTTCATTTTATTTATATATTGATAGTTTTTCAAATGAAGTAATTCATACCCCAAGTGTCATTGATTTGCATTATACCAGTTTTTACTTGATTTCCCTGTATCCACCTGTATCTGTCTTTTTAACTCAATTTACTCAGATATCGACGATTGTTCTACCACACCTTGTATGAATGGAGGGACTTGTGTTGATGGAGTAAACACCTTTACTTGTTCCTGTGTTGATGGCTATAACGGGAGTATGTGTGAAACAGGTATTAAAGCTGTTATGTCAAATCGGATTACTTACCTACATACATACACGTTTTCTATGTAGAGCAATTGATCCTTGCTTATAGAGAATAAAGGGAAATTAATGAACAAGCAAGTAAAAAGAAAAAACATTTAATCATTAGAGAGAAAATTTGTATACAGTTTTTCTTAATTCAATGTCAACAGAAGTGCAAGCACAGACACAAGACAGAGCGTGTTTCATATTTTGGTGCAGTTAAAGGGACCGTATCAGCAGTTTCCATGTGCAGAAGGCCATATTTCGCTGACACCAGACTTGGTGGATATACCATTAATGGGAGTACAAATCTACACACAGCAAAACCGTTGGCCAGTCAAGAATGCTCCCCTAATCTCTCGGATAATACTCGAGAGTTTTCGGGTAACGGGGGAAAGCAAAGCATTACATGAGGTCTAATGGTCATAAAACACAAGGCTAACCCGGGTGATTGACAACACCTGTTTTGGGCCGAACACCCGAACGGTGTCGAATTCCCCATGAGAGCTGACTACTGAGTGTCTTTAAGAGGGAATTTACACTCCTCTTGATTTTGAGTAGACACATGGGAAATGGGAGTGCATGGTCATTAAACCCTCAATGGCTCCGAGGGGGGGGGGGGGGACTAAATTAATCTTGCGCTGAAAATTCATGACTTTTTCTTTTACATCTGGTGCACATTTTAGGAAGGTCGTTTCTACGTGTTCTTGGTTTTCCCCTTTTGCCGTCGCTTTGCCGCCTAAATTTTGTGATTTTCATATCCGTCGCCTTTTGCGGAGTCTTTGCCGCTACTATGTGAGCCAGCATTTTAAGAGCAGAGTTGATATTGTAATTCCTTCAATAAATGACTTTATTTCACACATTGATACCATGACACGGACATTTCTGCGTCCATTTTACCCCTAAATGAAACAGCATTCACTTTACTTACCCTCTTTTATAGCCGAGACACATCAAGGTTGTCAGACAATCAGATTTTTTTCGTAAAATAATTTCTTTCCAAGGCCTCAATGTTGAAATGATTCAAACATTAATAGAGATATTTGGTTATTTACTTCATTTCATTTATATATTGATAGCTTTTCAAATGAAGTAATTCATACCCCAAGTGTCATTGATTTGCATATACCAGTTTTTACTTGATTTCCCTGTATCCACCTGTATCTGTCTTTTTAACTCAATTTACTCAGATATCGACGATTGTTCTACCACACCTTGTATGAATGGAGGGACTTGTGCTGATGGAGTAAACACCTTTACTTGTTCCTGTGTTGATGGCTATAACGGGAGTATGTGTGAAACAGGTATTAAAGCTGTTATGTCAAATCGGATTACTTACCTACATACATACACGTTTTCTATGTAGAGCAATTGATCCTTGCTTATAGAGAAAAAAAAGGTAAATTAATTAACAAGCAAGTAAAAAGAAAAAACATTTAATCATTAGAGAGAAAATTTGTATACAGTTTTTCTTAATTCAATGTCAACAGAAGTGCAAGCACAGACACAAGACAGAGCGTGTTTCATATTTTGGTGCAATTAAAGGGACCGTATCGGCAGTTTCCATGTGCAGAAGGCCATATTTCGCTGACACCAGACTTGGTGGATATACCATTAATGGGAGTACAAATCTGCACACAGCAAAACCGTTGGCCAGTCAAGAATTCTCCCCTAATATCTCGGATAATACTCGAGAGTTTTTGGGTAACGGGGGAAAGCAAAGCATTACATAAGGTCAAATGGTCATAAGACACAAGGCTAACCCTGATGATTGACAACACCTGTTTTGGGGTAAACACCCGAACGGTGTCGAAATCCCCATGAGAGCTGACTAGTGAGTGTCTTTAAGAGGGAATTTACACTCCTCTTGATTTTGAGTAGACACATGGGAAATGGGAGCGCATGGTCATTTAACCCTCAATGGCTCCGGGGGGGGGGGGGGACTTAATTAATCTTGCGCTGAAAATTCATGACTTTTTCTTTTACATCTGGTGCACATTTTAGGAAGGTCGTTTCTACCCGTTCTTGGTTTTCCCCTTTTGCCGTCGCTTTGCCGCCTAAATTTTGTGATTTTCATATCCGTCGCCTTTTGCGGGGTCTTTGCCGCTACTATGTGAGCCAGCATTTTAAGAGCAGAGTTGATATTGTAATTCCTTCAATAAATGACTTTGAGGCTGTTCACACCGCAATGAGATAGCGCGGTCTATCGAAAGCACCCCCTTTTTTCTAGCGCGCGCTAGACCGCGCTCTCTCTCGTGGACCACCCCCAAGAGGTGCTCCAATGGCACGCCGTTTTGGCTCGCCGTAGCTCGCTGTTGGGCGGACCGAAACGACGTTGTACCTTCCAAACCGCAGAGATAGCGCGGTCTAGCGCGCGCTTTCTCTGCCGGTGTGAACAGCCTCTTTACTTCACACATTGATACCATGACACGGACATTTTTGCGTCCATTTTACCCCTAAATGAAACAGCATTCACTTTACTTACCCTCTTTTATAGCCGAGACACATCAAGGTTGTCAGACAATCAGATTTTTTTCGTAAAATAATTTCTTTCCAAGGCCTCAAAGTTGAAATGATTCAAAGATTAATAGAGATATTTGGTTATTTACTTCATTTTATTTATATATTGACAGTTTTTCAAATGAAGTAATTCATACCCCAAGTGTCATTGATTTGCATATACCAGTTTTTACTTGATTTCCCTGTATCCACCTGTATCTGTCTTTTTAACTCAATTTACTCAGATATCGACGATTGTTCTACCACACCTTGTATGAATGGAGGGACTTGTGTTGATGGAGTAAACACCTTTACTTGTTCCTGTGTTGATGGCTATAACGGGAGTATGTGTGAAACAGGTATTAAAGCTGTTATGTCAAATCGGATTACTTACCTACATACATACACGTTTTCTATGTAGAGCAATTGATCCTTGCTTATAGAGAAAAAAAGGTAAATTAATGAACAAGCAAGTAAAAAGAAAAAACATTTAATCATTAGAGAGAAAATTTGTATACAGTTTTTCTTAATTCAATGTCAACAGAAGTGCAAGCACAGACACAAGACAAAGCGTGTTTCATATTTTGGTGCAGTTAAAGGGACCGTATCGGCAGTTTCCATGTGCAAAAGGCCATATTTCGCTTACACCAGACTTGGTGGATATACCATTAATGGGAGTACAAATCTGCACACAGCAAAACCGTTGGCCAGTCAAGAATTCTCCTCTAATCTCTCGGATAATACTCGAGAGTTTTCGGGTAACGGGGGAAAGCAAAGCATTACATAAGGTCTAATGGTCATAAAACACAAGGCTAACCCGGGTGATTGACAACACCTGTTTTGGGGTAAACACCTGAACGGTGTCGAATTCCCCATGAGAGCTGACTACTGAGTGTCTTTAAGAGGGAATTTACACTCCTCTTGATTTTGAGTAGACACATGGGAAATGGGAGTGCATGGTCATTTAACCCTCGATGGCTCCGGGGGGGGGGGACTAAATTAATCTTGCCTTGAAAATTCATGACTTTTTCTTTTACATCTGGTGCACATTTTAGGACCCTATTTACCAAAATTCGGATACGTTTGTAAAGATATAAAATATCATTAGTACCAAAATGTAGGCCCAGTGGCATTAATTTATTGTCTTTGGAACTCGCTCTCTGTACGCTTCGGGTATAAGTTCGTAAACTTTTAGAAACCTTGATTGTACTCTATCATCATCTGACACATCGGTCATTGACATCACTATTAATGTAGGCATCCCTAGCCTTACCGCTAAGCTTACTAGTATTCAGGTGAGCCCGTATTTCTGGATGCCACCCCATGCTTTGAGCTAATTTCTCAGTGTGGAAAGTACTTTTCCACTCCTTCCTCCTCGAATGGAAGGACCATTCTGACATTTTTTGCAATGTCAAAATGCCTATTAGCATTTCTCTTTTTTTTCTGTTCACGACAACCATTTTCTCTCTCTCCAACTCTAGCTCTTTTTTTCTCACTTCATCCGATACTAAAGACCTAGCCTAAGAATCTAATTCATTCATTTTTCATTTCATTTCATTTATTTAACCAGTATAAAAACAATTTACAATAAAAATACAATATACAATATACAATATAATGGTTAGGACCCCTAAGAAGCAGAAATCTGCTTGTAATCGGGGCCCTGCAAACAAACAATAACAAGATAATGCACATAAATTAACAATACAAAGTAAAGGACTTAAATAATACAAGTACGCACCCGTACATCAACACACACGCACGTTCATAAAGGTTACAGAGAAAGAATAGAAGGAAGCGAAAATAGGGCAGAAAGAGATAAAAGTAGAAAAAAGATGGGAAAGAGAAGTACTTACTCAAGCATGGATTGAAAAATACTTTTTTTATACATTGATTTAAATCTGGTAATTGTAGAACTGGATCTTAGGTCATAATTCAAGGAATTCCACTCCCGTACCCCAACAAATGATATAGAATTATACATTAAAGTTGAACGACAGAGTGGGTGATGTAAATTTAGACGTTGACGAGTGGGGTAATTGTGAACAGAAGAATTTGTTTGGAACATATTATTAAAAACAGATGGTAACAGGTTTTTATGAAATTTAAACATAAATATACATGTATTAAGTTTGATCAAATCATATACAGGAATAATTTTCAGTTTAATAAATAATGGTAAACTTGGAGACATATAATGACTATTTGTTATTAACCGAGCTGCACGTTTCTGTAACATATAAATCTTGAACAGTTTTGTTTTGTAAGTATTACCCCAAATGATATTGCAATAATTTAAGTGGGGAAGAAGTGTTGCATTGTAAATATTCATTAATATGTTCCTTGGGAGAAAATTCTTTAGTCTAGATAAAACACCAATACTTCTAGAAATTTTAGAACAAACATAATCAATATGACATTTCCAATCTAGAGTTTCTTCAATATTAGTACCTAAAAAAATAACACTTAGTTCTCGTTCAATATTTACATTCGCTATTTTAACAGGATTGGTGACATTTGGAACTTTCTTTTTCTTTGTGTGAAAAATTACATATTTTGTTTTTTCATAATTCAAAAATAATTTATTACATTTAAACCAATCATTCAATTTTATTAACTCTTCATTTAAATTAGAAACTAAGCATGCTACATTAGAATGAGAATAATATACAACCGTATCATCAGCAAATAATGAAAACATAAGTAATTTGGATGAACTGATTATATCGTTAATATATATGATAAATAAAAGTGGTCCGAGAACCGATCCTTGCGGAACTCCAGTATTTACATCCATATAATCAGATTCGACACCATCGACCATCACATATTGTTTTCTATTAAACAAATAATCAGAAAACCACTGATGAGGTATACCGCGTATACCGTAATGGTACAGTTTTTTAAGTAAAATATGGTGGTCGATGGTGTCAAATGCCTTAGATAGATCCATAAACAATCCATAACAAAACATTCCATTATTAATTTCATGCAGAATATTTTTAGTAAAATTCACAATACTCAGATCAGTGCTATGGTTTTTACGAAAACCAAACTGTTCTGAAATAAGAACATTATATTTCAGTAAATAATCATATAACCTTTTATGCATTACTTTTTCCAACAGTTTTGCAAAAACAGAAAGCAAGGCTATGGGTCTATAATTTTCTATATTTTTAACATCATTTTTTTTGTATAAGGGTACAATTTTGGCAACTTTTAATTTATCTGGGACGATTCCACTATTTAAAGATTTATTAAATATGTCACACAATGGATTAACAAAAAAATGAATACAATTTTTAACAACTTTAGGTGAAATGCAGTCAGGTCCACTTGACTTATCTATTTTTAACAGAGAAGACAGTTTGATAATTTCATGAATACTTGTTGATTTAACATAAAATGAATTTAAATTTGGGTTAACAAGGTATTTATCATAAGAGTAATTAGGTGTTTGAATCGATTTTGATAGTTGTTTACCTATGTCAATAAAAAATGTATTAAACTCTTTTGCAATATCTTTCCTACTACTCATTTTTATATTTCCGTGATACATATTTTGAGGTAGTTTATTCTGTTTCTTTTTGCCAAGTATCATATTGATCTGCGACCATGTTTTTTTCATATCATTCTTTAAGTTATAAAACAAAGACTCGTAATATTTCCTCTTTGACGCTCTTATGATATTTGTTAATTTATTTTTATAATCTAAATATTTTCTTTTATGATTGACACTAGGTCTTTTTAAGCTATTTTCATATAATCTATGTTTACGTTTCACTGAATTCAATATTACTTGCGTAATCCAAGGTTTCCGTAAATTACCATTGAGTTGTTTGACTAATTAAATAGGAAAACAGTTATTATAATTGGAATAGAATTTTGTAAAGAAGATATCATAAGAGTCATTTGCACTTTCACAAGTATAGACCTCTGACCAGTCAATGGATGATAAACTTTCTTTAAACATTGACATTGATGAATCATTAATAATGCGTCTTTTTATGTATTTGTTACCATTCTTTACAATTCTTTCACTTGCAATTGAAAATACTGGAAAATGATCTGATAGATCACTATAAATGAGTCCTGTATATTTTTCTTCCTGTATGGTATTTGAAAATATGTTATCTATCAAGGATGCCTTATTTTCAGTAATGCGAGTTGGCTTTGTTATTAAGGGAAGTAGATTAAAAGAAAGCATCATATCTAAAAAGTCATTTGTTTTATTATGGATACCATAATTAAGCAAGTTTACGTTAAAGTCCCCTAAAATATATAAGTCTTTCTTCTCACTTTCCAGTATTTCAAGAACACTTTGTATTTTCTCATTGAAACGAGATATGTCAGAATCTGGTGGACGATAAACGCAACCAACAACTATAGGTTTAGGTTTCTTACTTATTTCAACAAATATAGTTTCATAATTGCATTCAGAATAAGTAAATTCGGGTAGTACTTTGTAATTGAGATTATTTTTCAAATATAGTGCAACTCCGCCACCAGATTTTGAGGGTCTACACTTAGAAACAAGAAAATATCCGTCTAGGTTATACATATTAATATTTGTAGAAGAATTGAACCAAGTTTCAGTTATGGCAATGATATCAAATTCAAATTGAAGAGATGACAGAACAATCTGTAATTCATCAAAATGTTTCTTTAGGCTTCTAGCATTCAAATGGAGAAGTGACAGTTTAGAATTCAATTTACTAAATTTTAGACTAAATTCTTCACAAAATGTGTATTGACATGAATTTTTAAGTTCAAGTTCTAAATCAAAAAGGCTATGCACATCATATTTATTCATACAAAATGGGTTTAATTTCAATTGTAATAACTTGTCAATATCAATTCTCCTATTTAAATGGAAAAAGTCGTACATAGTCCAATAAAATTCATTATCATCATCTATATGGTTGAATGGAAAAATATTAGAAATACATTGAGTGCATAACCATGACTGAGTTGGAAAGAAGGAAGAAGAGATACCACAATGAACACATACACTCATTCGCACATTCACAAATTAACTTTCAATAAGTAGTTAATAATACATAAATACAGTAAAAATAACGAAGATAATTACAAAAAGATCTGTAATTAATCAAAGGGCATAGGCATAGAATATGAAAAATATCATATTTGCATGTAGTCAGTTTAATGTATATCAGTTTTCACATTAAACTGACATACATTAAACTGACTACATGCAAATATGATATTTTTCATATTTCTGGGAACCGAACAAATCTCCTCTGCCACCAGAAACTTGACAACGTTGTCCAAAAAAATCTGACTTCAGCATGTAGCGTTTGATACCTACAATCTCATGAGTTGCTACAACCAACAATTCATCTTTTGTTAACGAGTGTAATCATTCCATAGACGGATCCCTATTAAACAAACTCTCCCAACGAGAACTCGCTAGCCATCATGCAAAAACCAAGTTTTGTATTATGTAGAAAATTGTATTTCCTTTGTCCCTTTTCCAGTTTCATGCAGCCTGAAACAATACCTAGTGCCACCTTACAATTTTAAAGAAACAAATTCACAAAAATTGTTTTCTTGACCAATAAGTACCCAAAAATGAATTAAGCAAGGATGACATTAATTGCGTTGGTATTTACAGGATATAATGAATTTGAATTGATTTACAGAGATTGCAGAACTAAACAAAATAAATTATTACAATATTTTTTTATTTTTTAATATTTTTGGTCTCTTAAAATCTGTTGTGCCTTGCAATAATAGCATAGGGTTTTAACTTTTGCTCTGTCGATGTGATATATATGAGAGCCTATTAATATTTTTGTTTTTCTCTCATTTTTTGGGTAAGCTTTGACTAAACGTTTAATTTGCCAGTTTTCGCAAAACTCAAATTGGCAATTTGGTCTGTTGATTGAAATGTATTTACTATTTACATTCAACTGCAAAGAGAAATTGTCATTTTTAGGGAAAGAGTGTGTTCTGACAAAACACTGTTGCTTCAAAAGTCAACTTACATGTGTTTTTAGAAATGTATTTAGCGCGGAATGCAATACTGTGAAATTCAGATGTTGATCAGGTTGATATATATAGTTTTGTATTATGCAGAAAATTGTACTTTCTTTGTCTCTTTTCCAGTTCCATCAAGTGCCACAACCGTGCAGCCTACAGCAACACCTAGTGAAACTTCACAACTTGGTAAAAAATAGGTTTAATGAAACAAATTCACAAATATTAATGTCTTGACTGATTTGTTGAAAAAATAAGCAAGGATTGCAATATATGCAACAGTAGAGATGTAATGAATTTAAATTGATTTTATAGAAATAGTAGAAGAGATCAAACAAGTTGTTTTCACACAGTTTACTATTTCTGCGTTTAGTAAAATAAAGAAATAAAATGTGTGTTTTTTAAGGTCTCGAAGAAATATCAAAGGATATGTATATTGCTCAGCCTATGTCATATATAACAGAGCCTAGTTATATCCATTGTTTATGTTTTGTATCTTATATTTTCTTGATAAATTTTGTCTCAGCCAACAATATGTGATTGGAATAATTTTTTGAGATAGCAAACTTAGGTCACACGCAAGCTATGGTAACACCACCATTCATGAGTTTATCTAGGAAGCATTGTTTGTGTCTTAGTAAGATCTTGAAATTCATTAAAAACCCGTTGCACAGCAAAAGTTAAAGAGGCAATTTGACGACTGGACTTTATATTATTTGTGTGAAAGCATTGGACACATATTAAGAAAATTGTAAGTGTTTGAAATATGAGATCACCAAGTCTATGCAAACCTCAAATTGGCAATTTAGTTGGTGGATTGTGATGTTTTCACTATTTACCACCTACCTGGCTTCCACTGTCAGTTGCTGACAATTTGCGACCACATATCTGCACATCTTCATGTTTTCCTTCTCTATTTACAATCAACTTCAAAGAGCTTTGATATTTTCAAGGAAGGGGCTTGTCCTGACAAATAATCTTGCTTCAAAAGTGAACTTCCATGTATTATAGAAATGTATTTATCGTGGATCACAATACTGCAATATTCAGATGTTGATCAGGTTTATATATAGTTTTGTATTATGCAGAAAATGTTACTTTCTTTGTCTTTTTACCAGTTCCATCAAGTGCCACAACCATGCAGCCTACAGCAACATCTAGTGAAT
Organism: Strongylocentrotus purpuratus; assembly: GCF_000002235.5. Classification (NCBI taxonomy): domain Eukaryota; kingdom Metazoa; phylum Echinodermata; class Echinoidea; order Camarodonta; family Strongylocentrotidae; genus Strongylocentrotus; species Strongylocentrotus purpuratus. The sequence goes on from NW_022145603.1 coordinate 4,254,582, forward strand.
CCTCACAACTTGGTAAAGAAATAGGTTTAATGAAACAAATTCCCAAATATTGTTGTGTTGACCGATTAGTTAAACAAAAATGAATTAAGCAAGGATGGCATTACTTGATTTTGGTAAGGATATAATGAATTTGAATTGAGTTACAGAGATTGTAGAAGAGGTCAAATAAGCTGTCTCCACACAGCTTACCATTTATGTGTTGAAAAAAAATTATTACAATAGTTTTTTATTTTTAAATATTTTTTTGTCTCTTAAAATCTGTTGTGCCTTGCAATAATAGCATAGGGTTTTAACTTTTGCTCTGTCGATGTGATATATATGAGAGCCTATTAATATTTTTGTTTTAATCTCATCTTGTTTTTGGTAAGCTTTGACTAAACGTTTAATTTGCCAGTTTTCGCAAAACTCAAATTGGCAATTTGGTCTGGTGATTGAAATGTATTTACTATTTACATTCAACTGCAAAGAGAGTTTGTCATTTTTAGGGAAAGAGTGTGTTCTGACAAAACACTGTTGCTTCAAAAGTCAACTTACATGTGTTTTAGAAATGTATTCATCGTGGAATGCAATACTGCAATATTCAAATGTTGATCAGGTTGATATAAATAGTTTTGTATTATGCAGAAAATGTTACTTTCTTTGTCTCTTTACCAGTTCCATCAAGTGCCACAACCATGCAGCCTACAGCAACATCTAATGAAACCTCACAACTTGGTAAAGAAATAGGTTTAATGAAACAAATTTCCAAATATTGTTGTCTTGACCGATTAGTTAAACAAAAATGAATTAAGCAAGGATGGCATTACTTGATTTTGGTAAGGAAATAATGAATTTGAATTGAGTTACAGAGATTGTAGAAGAGGTCAAATAAGCTGTCTCCACACAGCTTACCATTTATGTGTTGAAAAAAAAATTATTACAATAGTTTTTTATTTTTAAATATGTTTTTGTCTCTTAAAATCTGTTGTGCCTTGCAATAATAGCATAGGGTTTTAACTTTTGCTCTGTCGATGTGATATATATGAGAGCCTATTAATATTTTTGTTTTAATCTCATCTTGTTTTTGGTAAGCTTTGACTAAACGTTTAATTTGCCAGTTTTCACAAAACTCAAATTGGCAAATTTGGTCTGTTGATTGAAATGTTTTACTATTTACAATCAACTGCAAAGAGAGTTTGTCATTTTAAGGGAAAGAGTGTGTTCTGACAAAACACTGTTGCTTCAAAAGTCAACTTACATGTGTTTTAGAAATGTATTTATCGTGGAATGCAATACTGCAACATTCAGATGTTGATCAGGTTTATATATAGTTTTGTATTATGCAGAAAATGTTACTTTCTTTGTCTTTTTACCAGTTCCATCAAGTGCCACAACCATGCAGCCTACAGCAACATCTAGTGAATCCTCACAACTTGGTAAAGAAATAGGTTTAATGAAACAAATTCCCAAATATTGTTGTGTTGACCGATTAGTTAAACAAAAATGAATTAAGCAAGGATGGCATTACTTGATTTTGGTAAGGATATAATGAATTTGAATTGAGTTACAGAGATTGTAGAAGAGGTCAAATAAGCTGTCTCCACACAGCTTACCATTTATGTGTTGAAAAAAAATTATTACAATAGTTTTTTATTTTTAAATATTTTTTTGTCTCTTAAAATCTGTTGTGCCTTGCAATAATAGCATAGGGTTTTAACTTTTGCTCTGTCGATGTGATATATATGAGAGCCTATTAATATTTTTGTTTTAATCTCATCTTGTTTTTGGTAAGCTTTGACTAAACGTTTAATTTGCCAGTTTTCGCAAAACTCAAATTGGCAATTTGGTCTGTTGATTGAAATGTATTTACTATTTACATTCAACTGCAAAGAGAGTTTGTCATTTTTAGGGAAAGAGTGTGTTCTGACAAAACACTGTTGCTTCAAAAGTCAACTTACATGTGTTTTAGAAATGTATTTAGCGCGAAATGCAATACTGTGAAATTCAGATGTTGATCAGGTTGATATATATATATAGTTTTGTATTATGCAGAAAATGTTACTTTCTTTGTCTCTTTTCCAGTTCCATCAAGTGCCACAACCATGCAGCCTACAGCAACATCTAGTGAAACCTCACAACTTGGTAAAGAAATAGGTTTAATGAAACAAATTCCCAAATATTGTTGTCTTGACCGATTAGTTAAACAAAAATGAATTAAGCAAGGATGGCATTACTTGATTTTGGTAAGGATATAATGAATTTGAATTGAGTTACAGAGATTGTAGAAGAGGTCAAACAAGCTGTCTCCACACAGCTTACCATTTATGCGTTGACAAAAAAAAATTATTACAATATTTTTTTATTTTTAAATATTTTTTTGTCTCTTAAAATCTGTTGTGCCTTGCTATAATAGCATAGGGTTTTAACTTTTGCTCTTTCGATGTGATATATATGAGAGCCTATTAATATTTTTGTTTTTCTCTCATTTTTTTGGTAAGCTTTGACTAAACGTTTAATTTGCCAGTTTTCGCAAAACTCAAATTGGCAATTTGGTCTGTTGATTGAAATGTATTTACTATTTACAATCAACTGCAAAGAGAGTTTGTCATTTTTAGGGAAAAAGTGTGTTCTGACAAAACACTGTTGCTTCAAAAGTCAACTTACATGTGTTTTAGAAATGTATTTAGCGCGAAATGCAATACTGTGAAATTCAGATGTTGATCAGGTTTATATATATATATATAGTTTTGTATTATGCAGAAAATGTTACTTTCTTTGTCTCCTTTCCAGTTCCATCAAGTGCCACAACCATGCAGCCTACAGCAACATCTAGTGAAACCTCACAACTTGGTAAAGAAATAGGTTTAATGAAACAAATTCCCAAATATTGTTGTCTTGACCGATTAGTTAAACAAAAATGAATTAAGCAAGGATGGCATTACTTGATTTTGGTAATGATATAACGAATTTGAATTGAGTTACAGAGATTGTAGAAGAGGTCAAACAAGCTGTCTCCACACAGCTTACCATTTATGCGTTGACAAAAAAAAATTATTACAATATTTTTTTATTTTTAAATATTTTTTTGTCTCTTAAAATCTGTTGTGCCTTGCTATAATAGCATAGGGTTTTAACTTTTGCTCTTTCGATCTGATATATATGAGAGCCTATTAATATTTTTGTTTTTCTCTCATTTTTTTGGTAAGCTTTGACTAAACGTTTAATTTGCCAGTTTTCGCAAAACTCAAATTGGCAATTTGGTCTGTTGATTGAAATGTATTTACTATTTACAATCAACTGCAAAGAGAGTTTGTCATTTTTAGGGAAAGAGTGTGTTCTGACAAAACACTGTTGCTTCAAAAGTCAACTTACATGTGTTTTAGAAATGTATTTAGCGCGGAATGCAATACTGTGAAATTCAGATGTTGATCAGGTTGATACATATAGTTTTGTATTATGCAGAAAATGTTACTTTCTTTGTCTCTTTTCCAGTTCCATCAAGTGCCACAACCATGCAGCCTACAGCAACACCTAGTGAAACCTCACAACTTGGTAAAGAATAGGTTTAATGAAACAAATTCACAAATATTAATGTCTTGACTGATTTGTTAAAAAAATAAGCAAGGATTGCAATATATGCAACAGTAAAGATGTAATGAATTTAAATTGATTTCATAGAAATAGTAGAAGAGATCAAACAAGTTGTTTCCACACAGTTTACCATTTCCGCGTTTAGTAAAATAAAGAAATAAAATGTGTGTTTTTTTAAGGTCTCGAAGAAATATCAAAGGATATGTATATTGCTCAGACTATGTCATATATAACAGAGCCTAGTTATATCCATTGTTTATGTTTTGTATCTTATATTTTCTTGATAAATTTTGTCTCAGCCAACGATATGTGATTGGAATAATTTTTTGAGATAGCAAACTTAGGTCACACGCAAGCTATGGTAACACCACCATTCATGAGTGTATCTAGGAAGCATTGTTTGTGTCTTAGTAAGATCTTGAAATTCATTAAAAACCCGTTGCACAGCAAAAGTTAAAGAGGCAATTTGACGACTGGACTTTATATTATTTGTGTGAAAGCATTGGACAAATATTAAGAAAATTGTAAGTGTTTGAAATATGAGATCACCAAGTCTATGCAAACCTCAAAGTGGCAATTTAGTTGGTGGATTGTGATGTTTTCACTATTTACCCACCTACCTGGCTTCCACTGTCAGTTGCTGACAATTTGCGACCACATATCTGCACATCTTCATGTTTTCCTTCTCTATTTACAATCAACTTCAAAGAGCTTTGATATTTTCAAGGAAGGGGCTTGTCCTGACAAATAATCTTGCTTCAAAAGTGAACTTCCATGTATTATAGAAATGTATTTATCGTGGATCACAATACTGCAACATTCAGATGTTGATCAGGTTTATATATAGTTTTGTATTATGCAGAAAATGTTACTTTCTTTGTCTTTTTACCAGTTCCATCAAGTGCCACAACCATGCAGCCTACAGCAACATCTAGTGAATCCTCACAACTTGGTAAAGAAATAGGTTTAATGAAACAAATTCCCAAATATTGTTGTCTTGACCGATTAGTTAAACAAAAATGAATTAAGCAAGGATGGCATTACATGATTTTGGTAAGGATATAATGAATTTGAATTGAGTTACAGAGATTGTAGAAGAGGTCAAATAAGCTGTCTCCACACAGCTTACCATTTATGTGTTGAAAACAAAATTATTACAATAGTTTTTTATTTTTTAATATTTTTGGTCTCTTAAAATCTGTTGTGCCTTGCAATAATAGCATAGGGTTTTAACTTTTGCTCTGTCGATGTGATATATATATGAGTGCCTATTAATATTTTTGTTTTTCTCTCATTTTTTGGGTAAGCTTTGACTAAACGTTTAATTTGCCAGTTTTCGCAAACCTCAAATTGGCAATTTGGTCTGTTGATTGAAATGTATTTACTATTTACAATCAACTGCAAAGAGAGTTTGTCATTTTTAGGGAAAGAGTGTGTTCTGACAAAACACTGTTGCTTCAAAAGTCAACTTACATGTGTTTTAGAAATGTATTTATCGTGGATTGCAATACTGCAATATTCAGATGTTGATCAGGTTTATATATAGTTTTGTATTATGCAGAAAATGTTACTTTCTTTGTCTTTTTACCAGTTCCATCAAGTGCCACAACCATGCAGCCTACAGCAACATCTAGTGAATCCTCACAACTTGGTAAAGAAATAGGTTTAATGAAACAAATTCCCAAATATTGTTGTCTTGACCGATTAGTTAAACAAAAATGAATTAAGCAAGGATGGCATTACATGATTTTGGTAAGGATATAATGAATTTGAATTGAGTTACAGAGATTGTAGAAGAGGTCAAATAAGCTGTCTCCACACAGCTTACCATTTATGTGTTGAAAACAAAATTATTACAATAGTTTTTTATTTTTTAATATTTTTGGTCTCTTAAAATCTGTTGTGCCTTGCAATAATAGCATAGGGTTTTAACTTTTGCTCTGTCGATGTGATATATATATGAGAGCCTATTAATATTTTTGTTTTTCTCTCATTTTTTGGGTAAGCTTTGACTAAACGTTTAATTTGCCAGTTTTCGCAAAACTCAAATTGGCAATTTGGTCTGTTGATTGAAATGTATTTACTATTTACAATCAACTGCAAAGAGAGTTTGTCATTTTTAGGGAAAGAGTGTGTTCTGACAAAACACTGTTGCTTCAAAAGTCAACTTACATGTGTTTTAGAAATGTATTTATCGTGGATTGCAATACTGCAACATTCAGATGTTGATCAGGTTTATATATAGTTTTGTATTATGCAGAAAATGTTACTTTCTTTGTCTTTTTACCAGTTCCATCAAGTGCCACAACCATGCAGCCTACAGCAACTTCTAGTGAATCCTCACAACTTGGTAAAGAAATAGGTTTAATGAAACAAATTCCCAAATATTGTTGTCTTGACCGATTAGTTAAACAAAAATGAATTAAGCAAGGATGGCATTACATGATTTTGGTAAGGATATAATGAATTTGAATTGAGTTACAGAGATTGTAGAAGAGGTCAAATAAGCTGTCTCCACACAGCTTACCATTTATGTGTTGAAAACAAAATTATTACAATAGTTTTTTATTTTTTAATATTTTTGGTCTCTTAAAATCTGTTGTGCCTTGCAATAATAGCATAGGGTTTTAACTTTTGCTCTGTCGATGTGATATATATATGAGAGCCTATTAATATTTTTGTTTTTCTCTCATTTTTTGGGTAAGCTTTGACTAAACGTTTAATTTGCCAGTTTTCGCAAAACTCAAATTGGCAATTTGGTCTGTTGATTGAAATGTATTTACTATTTACAATCAACTGCAAAGAGAGTTTGTCATTTTTAGGGAAAGAGTGTGTTCTGACAAAACACTGTTGCTTCAAAAGTCAACTTACATGTGTTTTAGAAATGTATTTATCGTGGATTGCAATACTGCGACATTCAGATGTTGATCAGGTTTATATATAGTTTTGTATTATGCAGAAAATGTTACTTTCTTTGTCTTTTTACCAGTTCCATCAAGTGCCACAACCATGCAGCCTACAGCAACATCTAGTGAATCCTCACAACTTGGTAAAGAAATAGGTTTAATGAAACAAATTCCCAAATATTGTTGTCTTGACCGATTAGTTAAACAAAAATGAATTAAGCAAGGATGGCATTACATGATTTTGGTAAGGATATAATGAATTTGAATTGAGTTACAGAGATTGTAGAAGAGGTCAAATAAGCTGTCTCCACACAGCTTACCATTTATGTGTTGAAAACAAAATTATTACAATAGTTTTTTATTTTTTAATATTTTTGGTCTCTTAAAATCTGTTGTGCCTTGCAATAATAGCATAGGGTTTTAACTTTTGCTCTGTCGATGTGATATATATATGAGAGCCTATTAATATTTTTGTTTTTCTCTCATTTTTTGGGTAAGCTTTGACTAAACGTTTAATTTGCCAGTTTTCGCAAAACTCAAATTGGCAATTTGGTCTGTTGATTGAAATGTATTTACTATTTACAATCAACTGCAAAGAGAGTTTGTCATTTTTAGGGGAAGAGTGTGTTCTGACAAAACACTGTTGCTTCAAAAGTCAACTTACATGTGTTTTAGAAATGTATTTATCGTGGATTGCAATACTGCAACATTCAGATGTTGATCAGGTTTATATATAGTTTTGTATTATGCAGAAAATGTTACTTTCTTTGTCTTTTTACCAGTTCCATCAAGTGCCACAACCATGCAGCCTACAGCAACATCTAGTGAATCCTCACAACTTGGTAAAGAAATAGGTTTAATGAAACAAATTCCCAAATATTGTTGTCTTGACCGATTAGTTAAACAAAAATGAATTAAGCAAGGATGGCATTACTTGATTTTGGTAAGGATATAATGAATTTGAATTGAGTTACAGAGATTGTAGAAGAGGTCAAATAAGCTGTCTCCACACAGCTTACCATTTATGTGTTGAAAAAAAAATTATTACAATAGTTTTTTATTTTTAAATATGTTTTTGTCTCTTAAAATCTGTTGTGCCTTGCAATAATAGCATAGGGTTTTAACTTTTGCTTTGTCGATGTGATATATATGAGAGCCTATTAATATTTTTGTTTTAATCTCATCTTGTTTTTGGTAAGCTTTGACTAAACGTTTAATTTGCCAGTTTTCGCAAAACTCAAATTGGCAATTTGGTCTGTTGATTGAAATGTATTTACTATTTACAATCAACTGCAAAGAGAATTTGTCATTTTTAGGGAAAGAGTGTGTTCTGACAAAACACTGTTGCTTCAAAAGTCAACTTACATGTGTTTTAGAAATGTATTTATCGTGGATTGCAATACTGCAACATTCAGATGTTGATCAGGTTTATATATAGTTTTGTATTATGCAGAAAATGTTACTTTCTTTGTCTTTTTACCAGTTCCATCAAGTGCCACAACCATGCAGCCTACAGCAACATCTAGTGAATCCTCACAACTTGGTAAAGAAATAGGTTTAATGAAACAAATTCCCAAATATTGTTGTCTTGACCGATTAGTTAAACAAAAATGAATTAAGCAAGGATGGCATTACATGATTTTGGTAAGGATATAATGAATTTGAATTGAGTTACAGAGATTGTAGAAGAGGTCAAATAAGCTGTCTCCACACAGCTTACCATTTATGTGTTGAAAACAAAATTATTACAATAGTTTTCTATTTTTTAATATTTTTGGTCTCTTAAAATCTGTTGTGCCTTGCAATAATAGCATAGGGTTTTAACTTTTGCTCTGTCGATGTGATATATATATGAGAGCCTATTAATATTTTTGTTTTTCTCTCATTTTTGGGGTAAGCTTTGACTAAACGTTTAATTTGCCAGTTTTCGCAAAACTCAAATTGGCAATTTGGTCTGTTAATTGAAATGTATTTACTATTTACAATCAACTGCAAAGAGAGTTTGTCATTTTTAGGGAAAGAGTGTGTTCTGACAAAACACTGTTGCTTCAAAAGTCAACTTACATGTGTTTTAGAAATGTATTTATCGTGGATTGCAATACTGCAACATTCAGATGTTGATCAGGTTTATATATAGTTTTGTATTATGCAGAAAATGTTACTTTCTTTGTCTTTTTACCAGTTCCATCAAGTGCCACAACCATGCAGCCTACAGCAACATCTAGTGAATCCTCACAACTTGGTAAAGAAATAGGTTTAATGAAACAAATTCCCAAATATTGTTGTCTTGACCGATTAGTTAAACAAAAATGAATTAAGCAAGGATGGCATTACATGATTTTGGTAAGGATATAATGAATTTGAATTGAGTTACAGAGATTGTAGAAGAGGTCAAATAAGCTGTCTCCACACAGCTTACCATTTATGTGTTGAAAACAAAATTATTACAATAGTTTTTTATTTTTTAATATTTTTGGTCTCTTAAAATCTGTTGTGCCTTGCAATAATAGCATAGGGTTTTAACTTTTGCTCTGTCGATGTGATATATATATGAGAGCCTATTAATATTTTTGTTTTTCTCTCATTTTTTGGGTAAGCTTTGACTAAACGTTTAATTTGCCAGTTTTCGCAAAACTCAAATTGGCAATTTGGTCTGTTGATTGAAATGTATTTACTATTTACAATCAACTGCAAAGAGAGTTTGTCATTTTTAGGGAAAGAGTGTGTTCTGACAAAACACTGTTGCTTCAAAAGTCAACTTACATGTGTTTTAGAAATGTATTTATCGTGGATTGCAATACTGCGACATTCAGATGTTGATCAGGTTTATATATAGTTTTGTATTATGCAGAAAATGTTACTTTCTTTGTCTTTTTACCAGTTCCATCAAGTGCCACAACCATGCAGCCTACAGCAACATCTAGTGAATCCTCACAACTTGGTAAAGAAATAGGTTTAATGAAACAAATTCCCAAATATTGTTGTCTTGACCGATTAGTTAAACAAAAATGAATTAAGCAAGGATGGCATTACATGATTTTGGTAAGGATATAATGAATTTGAATTGAGTTACAGAGATTGTAGAAGAGGTCAAATAAGCTGTCTCCACACAGCTTACCATTTATGTGTTGAAAACAAAATTATTACAATAGTTTTTTATTTTTTAATATTTTTGGTCTCTTAAAATCTGTTGTGCCTTGCAATAATAGCATAGGGTTTTAACTTTTGCTCTGTCGATGTGATATATATATGAGAGCCTATTAATATTTTTGTTTTTCTCTCATTTTTTGGGTAAGCTTTGACTAAACGTTTAATTTGCCAGTTTTCGCAAAACTCAAATTGGCAATTTGGTCTGTTGATTGAAATGTATTTACTATTTACAATCAACTGCAAAGAGAGTTTGTCATTTTTAGGGAAAGAGTGTGTTCTGACAAAACACTGTTGCTCCAAAGTCAACTTACATGTGTTTTAGAAATGTATTTATCGTGGATTGCAATACTGCAACATTCAGATGTTGATCAGGTTTATATATAGTTTTGTATTATGCAGAAAATGTTACTTTCTTTGTCTTTTTACCAGTTCCATCAAGTGCCACAACCATGCAGCCTACAGCAACATCTAGTGAATCCTCACAACTTGGTAAAGAAATAGGTTTAATGAAACAAATTCCCAAATATTGTTGTCTTGACCGATTAGTTAAACAAAAATGAATTAAGCAAGGATGGCATTACATGATTTTGGTAAGGATATAATGAATTTGAATTGAGTTACAGAGATTGTAGAAGAGGTCAAATAAGCTGTCTCCACACAGCTTACCATTTATGTGTTGAAAACAAAATTATTACAATAGTTTTTTATTTTTTAATATTTTTGGTCTCTTAAAATCTGTTGTGCCTTGCAATAATAGCATAGGGTTTTAACTTTTGCTCTGTCGATGTGATATATATATGAGAGCCTATTAATATTTTTGTTTTTCTCTCATTTTTTGGGTAAGCTTTGACTAAACGTTTAATTTGCCAGTTTTCGCAAAACTCAAATTGGCAATTTGGTCTGTTGATTGAAATGTATTTACTATTTACAATCAACTGCAAAGAGAGTTTGTCATTTTTAGGGAAAGAGTGTGTTCTGACAAAACACTGTTGCTTCAAAAGTCAACTTACATGTGTTTTAGAAATGTATTTATCGTGGATTGCAATACTGCAACATTCAGATGTTGATCAGGTTTATATATAGTTTTGTATTATGCAGAAAATGTTACTTTCTTTGTCTTTTTACCAGTTCCATCAAGTGCCACAACCATGCAGCCTACAGCAACATCTAGTGAATCCTCACAACTTGGTAAAGAAATAGGTTTAATGAAACAAATTCCCAAATATTGTTGTCTTGACCGATTAGTTAAACAAAAATGAATTAAGCAAGGATGGCATTACATGATTTTGGTAAGGATATAATGAATTTGAATTGAGTTACAGAGATTGTAGAAGAGGTCAAATAAGCTGTCTCCACACAGCTTACCATTTATGTGTTGAAAACAAAATTATTACAATAGTTTTTTATTTTTTAATATTTTTGGTCTCTTAAAATCTGTTGTGCCTTGCAATAATAGCATAGGGTTTTAACTTTTGCTCTGTCGATGTGATATATATATGAGAGCCTATTAATATTTTTGTTTTTCTCTCATTTTTTGGGTAAGCTTTGACTAAACGTTTAATTTGCCAGTTTTCGCAAAACTCAAATTGGCAATTTGGTCTGTTGATTGAAATGTATTTACTATTTACAATCAACTGCAAAGAGAGTTTGTCATTTTTAGGGAAAGAGTGTGTTCTGACAAAACACTGTTGCTTCAAAAGTCAACTTACATGTGTTTTAGAAATGTATTTATCGTGGATTGCAATACTGCGACATTCAGATGTTGATCAGGTTTATATATAGTTTTGTATTATGCAGAAAATGTTACTTTCTTTGTCTTTTTACCAGTTCCATCAAGTGCCACAACCATGCAGCCTACAGCAACATCTAGTGAATCCTCACAACTTGGTAAAGAAATAGGTTTAATGAAACAAATTCCCAAATATTGTTGTCTTGACCGATTAGTTAAACAAAAATGAATTAAGCAAGGATGGCATTACATGATTTTGGTAAGGATATAATGAATTTGAATTGAGTTACAGAGATTGTAGAAGAGGTCAAATAAGCTGTCTCCACACAGCTTACCATTTATGTGTTGAAAACAAAATTATTACAATAGTTTTTTATTTTTTAATATTTTTGGTCTCTTAAAATCTGTTGTGCCTTGCAATAATAGCATAGGGTTTTAACTTTTGCTCTGTCGATGTGATATATATATGAGAGCCTATTAATATTTTTGTTTTTCTCTCATTTTTTGGGTAAGCTTTGACTAAACGTTTAATTTGCCAGTTTTCGCAAAACTCAAATTGGCAATTTGGTCTGTTGATTGAAATGTATTTACTATTTACAATCAACTGCAAAGAGAGTTTGTCATTTTTAGGGGAAGAGTGTGTTCTGACAAAACACTGTTGCTTCAAAAGTCAACTTACATGTGTTTTAGAAATGTATTTATCGTGGATTGCAATACTGCAACATTCAGATGTTGATCAGGTTTATATATAGTTTTGTATTATGCAGAAAATGTTACTTTCTTTGTCTTTTTACCAGTTCCATCAAGTGCCACAACCATGCAGCCTACAGCAACATCTAGTGAATCCTCACAACTTGGTAAAGAAATAGGTTTAATGAAACAAATTCCCAAATATTGTTGTCTTGACCGATTAGTTAAACAAAAATGAATTAAGCAAGGATGGCATTACTTGATTTTGGTAAGGATATAATGAATTTGAATTGAGTTACAGAGATTGTAGAAGAGGTCAAATAAGCTGTCTCCACACAGCTTACCATTTATGTGTTGAAAAAAAAATTATTACAATAGTTTTTTATTTTTAAATATGTTTTTGTCTCTTAAAATCTGTTGTGCCTTGCAATAATAGCATAGGGTTTTAACTTTTGCTTTGTCGATGTGATATATATGAGAGCCTATTAATATTTTTGTTTTAATCTCATCTTGTTTTTGGTAAGCTTTGACTAAACGTTTAATTTGCCAGTTTTCGCAAAACTCAAATTGGCAATTTGGTCTGTTGATTGAAATGTATTTACTATTTACAATCAACTGCAAAGAGAATTTGTCATTTTTAGGGAAAGAGTGTGTTCTGACAAAACACTGTTGCTTCAAAAGTCAACTTACATGTGTTTTAGAAATGTATTTATCGTGGATTGCAATACTGCAACATTCAGATGTTGATCAGGTTTATATATAGTTTTGTATTATGCAGAAAATGTTACTTTCTTTGTCTTTTTACCAGTTCCATCAAGTGCCACAACCATGCAGCCTACAGCAACATCTAGTGAATCCTCACAACTTGGTAAAGAAATAGGTTTAATGAAACAAATTCCCAAATATTGTTGTCTTGACCGATTAGTTAAACAAAAATGAATTAAGCAAGGATGGCATTACATGATTTTGGTAAGGATATAATGAATTTGAATTGAGTTACAGAGATTGTAGAAGAGGTCAAATAAGCTGTCTCCACACAGCTTACCATTTATGTGTTGAAAACAAAATTATTACAATAGTTTTCTATTTTTTAATATTTTTGGTCTCTTAAAATCTGTTGTGCCTTGCAATAATAGCATAGGGTTTTAACTTTTGCTCTGTCGATGTGATATATATATGAGAGCCTATTAATATTTTTGTTTTTCTCTCATTTTTGGGGTAAGCTTTGACTAAACGTTTAATTTGCCAGTTTTCGCAAAACTCAAATTGGCAATTTGGTCTGTTAATTGAAATGTATTTACTATTTACAATCAACTGCAAAGAGAGTTTGTCATTTTTAGGGAAAGAGTGTGTTCTGACAAAACACTGTTGCTTCAAAAGTCAACTTACATGTGTTTTAGAAATGTATTTATCGTGGATTGCAATACTGCAACATTCAGATGTTGATCAGGTTTATATATAGTTTTGTATTATGCAGAAAATGTTACTTTCTTTGTCTTTTTACCAGTTCCATCAAGTGCCACAACCATGCAGCCTACAGCAACATCTAGTGAATCCTCACAACTTGGTAAAGAAATAGGTTTAATGAAACAAATTCCCAAATATTGTTGTCTTGACCGATTAGTTAAACAAAAATGAATTAAGCAAGGATGGCATTACATGATTTTGGTAAGGATATAATGAATTTGAATTGAGTTACAGAGATTGTAGAAGAGGTCAAATAAGCTGTCTCCACACAGCTTACCATTTATGTGTTGAAAACAAAATTATTACAATAGTTTTTTATTTTTTAATATTTTTGGTCTCTTAAAATCTGTTGTGCCTTGCAATAATAGCATAGGGTTTTAACTTTTGCTCTGTCGATGTGATATATATATGAGAGCCTATTAATATTTTTGTTTTTCTCTCATTTTTTGGGTAAGCTTTGACTAAACGTTTAATTTGCCAGTTTTCGCAAAACTCAAATTGGCAATTTGGTCTGTTGATTGAAATGTATTTACTATTTACAATCAACTGCAAAGAGAGTTTGTCATTTTTAGGGAAAGAGTGTGTTCTGACAAAACACTGTTGCTTCAAAAGTCAACTTACATGTGTTTTAGAAATGTATTTATCGTGGATTGCAATACTGCGACATTCAGATGTTGATCAGGTTTATATATAGTTTTGTATTATGCAGAAAATGTTACTTTCTTTGTCTTTTTACCAGTTCCATCAAGTGCCACAACCATGCAGCCTACAGCAACATCTAGTGAATCCTCACAACTTGGTAAAGAAATAGGTTTAATGAAACAAATTCCCAAATATTGTTGTCTTGACCGATTAGTTAAACAAAAATGAATTAAGCAAGGATGGCATTACATGATTTTGGTAAGGATATAATGAATTTGAATTGAGTTACAGAGATTGTAGAAGAGGTCAAATAAGCTGTCTCCACACAGCTTACCATTTATGTGTTGAAAACAAAATTATTACAATAGTTTTTTATTTTTTAATATTTTTGGTCTCTTAAAATCTGTTGTGCCTTGCAATAATAGCATAGGGTTTTAACTTTTGCTCTGTCGATGTGATATATATATGAGAGCCTATTAATATTTTTGTTTTTCTCTCATTTTTTGGGTAAGCTTTGACTAAACGTTTAATTTGCCAGTTTTCGCAAAACTCAAATTGGCAATTTGGTCTGTTGATTGAAATGTATTTACTATTTACAATCAACTGCAAAGAGAGTTTGTCATTTTTAGGGAAAGAGTGTGTTCTGACAAAACACTGTTGCTCCAAAGTCAACTTACATGTGTTTTAGAAATGTATTTATCGTGGATTGCAATACTGCAACATTCAGATGTTGATCAGGTTTATATATAGTTTTGTATTATGCAGAAAATGTTACTTTCTTTGTCTTTTTACCAGTTCCATCAAGTGCCACAACCATGCAGCCTACAGCAACATCTAGTGAATCCTCACAACTTGGTAAAGAAATAGGTTTAATGAAACAAATTCCCAAATATTGTTGTCTTGACCGATTAGTTAAACAAAAATGAATTAAGCAAGGATGGCATTACATGATTTTGGTAAGGATATAATGAATTTGAATTGAGTTACAGAGATTGTAGAAGAGGTCAAATAAGCTGTCTCCACACAGCTTACCATTTATGTGTTGAAAACAAAATTATTACAATAGTTTTTTATTTTTTAATATTTTTGGTCTCTTAAAATCTGTTGTGCCTTGCAATAATAGCATAGGGTTTTAACTTTTGCTCTGTCGATGTGATATATATATGAGAGCCTATTAATATTTTTGTTTTTCTCTCATTTTTTGGGTAAGCTTTGACTAAACGTTTAATTTGCCAGTTTTCGCAAAACTCAAATTGGCAATTTGGTCTGTTGATTGAAATGTATTTACTATTTACAATCAACTGCAAAGAGAGTTTGTCATTTTTAGGGAAAGAGTGTGTTCTGACAAAACACTGTTGCTTCAAAAGTCAACTTACATGTGTTTTAGAAATGTATTTATCGTGGATTGCAATACTGCAACATTCAGATGTTGATCAGGTTTATATATAGTTTTGTATTATGCAGAAAATGTTACTTTCTTTGTCTTTTTACCAGTTCCATCAAGTGCCACAACCATGCAGCCTACAGCAACATCTAGTGAATCCTCACAACTTGGTAAAGAAATAGGTTTAATGAAACAAATTCCCAAATATTGTTGTCTTGACCGATTAGTTAAACAAAAATGAATTAAGCAAGGATGGCATTACATGATTTTGGTAAGGATATAATGAATTTGAATTGAGTTACAGAGATTGTAGAAGAGGTCAAATAAGCTGTCTCCACACAGCTTACCATTTATGTGTTGAAAACAAAATTATTACAATAGTTTTCTATTTTTTAATATTTTTGGTCTCTTAAAATCTGTTGTGCCTTGCAATAATAGCATAGGGTTTTAACTTTTGCTCTGTCGATGTGATATATATATGAGAGCCTATTAATATTTTTGTTTTTCTCTCATTTTTTGGGTAAGCTTTGACTAAACGTTTAATTTGCCAGTTTTCGCAAAACTCAAATTTGCAATTTGGTCTGTTAATTGAAATGTATTTACTATTTACAATCAACTGCAAAGAGAGTTTGTCATTTTTAGGGAAAGAGTGTGTTCTGACAAAACACTGTTGCTTCAAAAGTCAACTTACATGTGTTTTAGAAATGTATTTATCGTGGATTGCAATACTGCAACATTCAGATGTTGATCAGGTTTATATATAGTTTTGTATTATGCAGAAAATGTTACTTTCTTTGTCTTTTTACCAGTTCCATCAAGTGCCACAACCATGCAGCCTACAGCAACATCTAGTGAATCCTCACAACTTGGTAAAGAAATAGGTTTAATGAAACAAATTCCCAAATATTGTTGTCTTGACCGATTAGTTAAACAAAAATGAATTAAGCAAGGATGGCATTACATGATTTTGGTAAGGATATAATGAATTTGAATTGAGTTACAGAGATTGTAGAAGAGGTCAAATAAGTTGTCTCCACACAGCTTACCATTTATGTGTTGAAAACAAAATTATTACAATAGTTTTCTATTTTTTAATATTTTTGGTCTCTTAAAATCTGTTGTGCCTTGCAATAATAGCATAGGGTTTTAACTTTTGCTCTCTCGATGTGATATATATATGAGAGCCTATTAATATTTTTGTTTTTCTCTCATTTTTTGGGTAAGCTTTGACTAAACGTTTAATTTGCCAGTTTTCGCAAAACTCAAATTGGCAATTTGGTCTGTTAATTGAAATGTATTTACTATTTACAATCAACTGCAAAGAGAGTTTGTCATTTTTAGGGAAAGAGTGTGTTCTGACAAAACACTGTTGCTTCAAAAGTCAACTTACATGTGTTTTAGAAATGTATTTATCGTGGATTGCAATACTGCAACATTCAGATGTTGATCAGGTTTATATATAGTTTTGTATTATGCAGAAAATGTTACTTTCTTTGTCTTTTTACCAGTTCCATCAAGTGCCACAACCATGCAGCCTACAGCAACATCTAGTGAATCCTCACAACTTGGTAAAGAAATAGGTTTAATGAAACAAATTCCCAAATATTGTTGTCTTGACCGATTAGTTAAACAAAAATGAATTAAGCAAGGATGGCATTACATGATTTTGGTAAGGATATAATGAATTTGAATTGAGTTACAGAGATTGTAGAAGAGGTCAAATAAGCTGTCTCCACACAGCTTACCATTTATGTGTTGAAAACAAAATTATTACAATAGTTTTTTATTTTTTAATATTTTTGGTCTCTTAAAATCTGTTGTGCCTTGCAATAATAGCATAGGGTTTTAACTTTTGCTCTGTCGATGTGATATATATATGAGAGCCTATTAATATTTTTGTTTTTCTCTCATTTTTTGGGTAAGCTTTGACTAAACGTTTAATTTGCCAGTTTTCGCAAAACTCAAATTGGCAATTTGGTCTGTTGATTGAAATGTATTTACTATTTACAATCAACTGCAAAGAGAGTTTGTCATTTTTAGGGAAAGAGTGTGTTCTGACAAAACACTGTTGCTTCAAAAGTCAACTTACATGTGTTTTAGAAATGTATTTATCGTGGATTGCAATACTGCAACATTCAGATGTTGATCAGGTTTATATATAGTTTTGTATTATGCAGAAAATGTTACTTTCTTTGTCTTTTTACCAGTTCCATCAAGTGCCACAACCATGCAGCCTACAGCAACATCTAGTGAATCCTCACAACTTGGTAAAGAAATAGGTTTAATGAAACAAATTCCCAAATATTGTTGTCTTGACCGATTAGTTAAACAAAAATGAATTAAGCAAGGATGGCATTACATGATTTTGGTAAGGATATAATGAATTTGAATTGAGTTACAGAGATTGTAGAAGAGGTCAAATAAGCTGTCTCCACACAGCTTACCATTTATGTGTTGAAAACAAAATTATTACAATAGTTTTCTATTTTTTAATATTTTTGGTCTCTTAAAATCTGTTGTGCCTTGCAATAATAGCATAGGGTTTTAACTTTTGCTCTGTCGATGTGATATATATATGAGAGCCTATTAATATTTTTGTTTTTCTCTCATTTTTGGGGTAAGCTTTGACTAAACGTTTAATTTGCCAGTTTTCGCAAAACTCAAATTGGCAATTTGGTCTGTTGATTGAAATGTATTTACTATTTACAATCAACTGCAAAGAGAGTTTGTCATTTTTAGGGAAAGAGTGTGTTCTGACAAAACACTGTTGCTCCAAAGTCAACTTACATGTGTTTTAGAAATGTATTTATCGTGGATTGCAATACTGCAACATTCAGATGTTGATCAGGTTTATATATAGTTTTGTATTATGCAGAAAATGTTACTTTCTTTGTCTTTTTACCAGTTCCATCAAGTGCCACAACCATGCAGCCTACAGCAACATCTAGTGAATCCTCACAACTTGGTAAAGAAATAGGTTTAATGAAACAAATTCCCAAATATTGTTGTCTTGACCGATTAGTTAAACAAAAATGAATTAAGCAAGGATGGCATTACATGATTTTGGTAAGGATATAATGAATTTGAATTGAGTTACAGAGATTGTAGAAGAGGTCAAATAAGCTGTCTCCACACAGCTTACCATTTATGTGTTGAAAACAAAATTATTACAATAGTTTTTTATTTTTTAATATTTTTGGTCTCTTAAAATCTGTTGTGCCTTGCAATAATAGCATAGGGTTTTAACTTTTGCTCTGTCGATGTGATATATATATGAGAGCCTATTAATATTTTTGTTTTTCTCTCATTTTTTGGGTAAGCTTTGACTAAACGTTTAATTTGCCAGTTTTCGCAAAACTCAAATTGGCAATTTGGTCTGTTGATTGAAATGTATTTACTATTTACAATCAACTGCAAAGAGAGTTTGTCATTTTTAGGGAAAGAGTGTGTTCTGACAAAACACTGTTGCTTCAAAAGTCAACTTACATGTGTTTTAGAAATGTATTTATCGTGGATTGCAATACTGCAACATTCAGATGTTGATCAGGTTTATATATAGTTTTGTATTATGCAGAAAATGTTACTTTCTTTGTCTTTTTACCAGTTCCATCAAGTGCCACAACCATGCAGCCTACAGCAACATCTAGTGAATCCTCACAACTTGGTAAAGAAATAGGTTTAATGAAACAAATTCCCAAATATTGTTGTCTTGACCGATTAGTTAAACAAAAATGAATTAAGCAAGGATGGCATTACATGATTTTGGTAAGGATATAATGAATTTGAATTGAGTTACAGAGATTGTAGAAGAGGTCAAATAAGCTGTCTCCACACAGCTTACCATTTATGTGTTGAAAACAAAATTATTACAATAGTTTTCTATTTTTTAATATTTTTGGTCTCTTAAAATCTGTTGTGCCTTGCAATAATAGCATAGGGTTTTAACTTTTGCTCTGTCGATGTGATATATATATGAGAGCCTATTAATATTTTTGTTTTTCTCTCATTTTTTGGGTAAGCTTTGACTAAACGTTTAATTTGCCAGTTTTCGCAAAACTCAAATTTGCAATTTGGTCTGTTAATTGAAATGTATTTACTATTTACAATCAACTGCAAAGAGAGTTTGTCATTTTTAGGGAAAGAGTGTGTTCTGACAAAACACTGTTGCTTCAAAAGTCAACTTACATGTGTTTTAGAAATGTATTTATCGTGGATTGCAATACTGCAACATTCAGATGTTGATCAGGTTTATATATAGTTTTGTATTATGCAGAAAATGTTACTTTCTTTGTCTTTTTACCAGTTCCATCAAGTGCCACAACCATGCAGCCTACAGCAACATCTAGTGAATCCTCACAACTTGGTAAAGAAATAGGTTTAATGAAACAAATTCCCAAATATTGTTGTCTTGACCGATTAGTTAAACAAAAATGAATTAAGCAAGGATGGCATTACATGATTTTGGTAAGGATATAATGAATTTGAATTGAGTTACAGAGATTGTAGAAGAGGTCAAATAAGTTGTCTCCACACAGCTTACCATTTATGTGTTGAAAACAAAATTATTACAATAGTTTTCTATTTTTTAATATTTTTGGTCTCTTAAAATCTGTTGTGCCTTGCAATAATAGCATAGGGTTTTAACTTTTGCTCTCTCGATGTGATATATATATGAGAGCCTATTAATATTTTTGTTTTTCTCTCATTTTTTGGGTAAGCTTTGACTAAACGTTTAATTTGCCAGTTTTCGCAAAACTCAAATTGGCAATTTGGTCTGTTAATTGAAATGTATTTACTATTTACAATCAACTGCAAAGAGAGTTTGTCATTTTTAGGGAAAGAGTGTGTTCTGACAAAACACTGTTGCTTCAAAAGTCAACTTACATGTGTTTTAGAAATGTATTTATCGTGGATTGCAATACTGCAACATTCAGATGTTGATCAGGTTTATATATAGTTTTGTATTATGCAGAAAATGTTACTTTCTTTGTCTTTTTACCAGTTCCATCAAGTGCCACAACCATGCAGCCTACAGCAACATCTAGTGAATCCTCACAACTTGGTAAAGAAATAGGTTTAATGAAACAAATTCCCAAATATTGTTGTCTTGACCGATTAGTTAAACAAAAATGAATTAAGCAAGGATGGCATTACATGATTTTGGTAAGGATATAATGAATTTGAATTGAGTTACAGAGATTGTAGAAGAGGTCAAATAAGCTGTCTCCACACAGCTTACCATTTATGTGTTGAAAACAAAATTATTACAATAGTTTTTTATTTTTTAATATTTTTGGTCTCTTAAAATCTGTTGTGCCTTGCAATAATAGCATAGGGTTTTAACTTTTGCTCTGTCGATGTGATATATATATGAGAGCCTATTAATATTTTTGTTTTTCTCTCATTTTTTGGGTAAGCTTTGACTAAACGTTTAATTTGCCAGTTTTCGCAAAACTCAAATTGGCAATTTGGTCTGTTGATTGAAATGTATTTACTATTTACAATCAACTGCAAAGAGAGTTTGTCATTTTTAGGGAAAGAGTGTGTTCTGACAAAACACTGTTGCTTCAAAAGTCAACTTACATGTGTTTTAGAAATGTATTTATCGTGGATTGCAATACTGCAACATTCAGATGTTGATCAGGTTTATATATAGTTTTGTATTATGCAGAAAATGTTACTTTCTTTGTCTTTTTACCAGTTCCATCAAGTGCCACAACCATGCAGCCTACAGCAACATCTAGTGAATCCTCACAACTTGGTAAAGAAATAGGTTTAATGAAACAAATTCCCAAATATTGTTGTCTTGACCGATTAGTTAAACAAAAATGAATTAAGCAAGGATGGCATTACATGATTTTGGTAAGGATATAATGAATTTGAATTGAGTTACAGAGATTGTAGAAGAGGTCAAATAAGCTGTCTCCACACAGCTTACCATTTATGTGTTGAAAACAAAATTATTACAATAGTTTTCTATTTTTTAATATTTTTGGTCTCTTAAAATCTGTTGTGCCTTGCAATAATAGCATAGGGTTTTAACTTTTGCTCTGTCGATGTGATATATATATGAGAGCCTATTAATATTTTTGTTTTTCTCTCATTTTTGGGGTAAGCTTTGACTAAACGTTTAATTTGCCAGTTTTCGCAAAACTCAAATTGGCAATTTGGTCTGTTAATTGAAATGTATTTACTATTTACAATCAACTGCAAAGAGAGTTTGTCATTTTTAGGGAAAGAGTGTGTTCTGACAAAACACTGTTGCTTCAAAAGTCAACTTACATGTGTTTTAGAAATGTATTTATCGTGGATTGCAATACTGCAACATTCAGATGTTGATCAGGTTTATATATAGTTTTGTATTATGCAGAAAATGTTACTTTCTTTGTCTTTTTACCAGTTCCATCAAGTGCCACAACCATGCAGCCTACAGCAACATCTAGTGAATCCTCACAACTTAGTAAAGAAATAGGTTTAATGAAACAAATTCCCAAATATTGTTGTCTTGACCGATAAGTTAAACAAAAATGAATTAAGCAAGGATGGCATTACTTGATTTTGGTAAGGATATAATGAATTTGAATTGATTTACAGAGATTGTAGAAGAGGTCAAACAAGCTGTCTCCACACAGCTTACCATTTATGCGTTGACAAAAAAAAATTATTCAACATTTTTTTATTTTTAAATATTTTTTTGTCTCTTAAAATCTGTTGTGGCTTGCAATAATAGCATAGGGTTTTAACTTTTGCTCTGTCGATGTGATGTATATGAGAGCCTATTAATATTTTTGTTTTAATCTCATCTTGTTTTTGGTAAGCTTTGACTAAACGTTTAATTTGCCAGTTTCGCAAAACTCAAATTGGCAATTTGGTCTGTTGATTGAAATGTATTTACTATTTACAATCAACTGCAAAGAGAGTTTGTCATTTTTAGGGAAAGAGTGTGTTCTGACAAAACACTGTTGCTACAAAAGTCAACTTACATGTGTTTTTAGAAATGTATTTAGCGCGGAATGCAATACTGTGAAATTCAGATGTTGATCAGGTTGATATATATAGTTTTGTATTATGCAGAAAATTGTACTTTCTTTGTCTCTTTTCCAGTTCCATCAAGTGCCACAACCATGCAGCCTACAGCAACACCTAGTGAAACCTCACAACTTGGTAAAGAATAGATTTAATGAAACAAATTCACAAATTTTAATGTCTTGACTGATTTGTAAACAAAATAAGCAAGGATTGCAATATATGCAACAGTAAAGATGAAATGAATTTAAATTGATTTTATAGAGATAGTAGAAGAGGTCAAACAAGTTGTCTCCACACAGTTTACTATTTCCGCGTTTCGAAAAAAAAGAAATAAAATGTGTGTTTTTTTAAGGTCTCGAAGAAATATCAAATGATATGTATATTGCTCAGCCTATGTCATATATAAGAGAGCCTAGTTTTATCCATTGTTTATGTTTTGTATCATATATTTTCTTGGTAAATTTTGTCTCAGCCAACAATATGTGATTGGAATAATTTTTTGAGATAGCAAACTTAGGTCACACGCAAGCTATGGTAACACCACCATTCATGAGTTTATCTAAGAAGCATTGTTTGTGTCTTAGTAAGATCTTGAAATTCATTAAAAACCCTTTGCACAGCAAAAGTAAGAGAGCAATTTGACGTCTGGACTTTATATTATTTGTGTGAAAGCATTGGACAAATATTAAGAAAATTGTAAGTGTTTGAAATATGAGATCACCAAGTCTATGCAAACCTCAAATTGGCAATTTAGTTGGTGGATTGTGATGTATTCACTATTTGCCCACCTACCTGGCTTCCACTGTCAGTTGCTGACAATTTGCGACCACATATCTGCACATCTTCATGTTTTCCTTCTCTATTTACAATCAACTTCAAAGAGCTTTCATATTTTCAAGGAAGGGGCTTGTCCTGACAAATAATCTTGCTTCAAAAGTGAACTTCCATGTATTATAGAAATGTATTTATCGTGGATCACAATACTGCAACATTCAGATGTTGATCAGGTTTGTATATAGTTTTGTATTATGCAGAAAATGTTACTTTCTTTGTCTCTTTTCTAGTTCCATCAAGTGCCACAACCATGCAGCCTACAGCAACATCTAGTGAAACCTCACAACTTGGTAAAGAAATAGGTTTAATGAAACACATTCCCAAATATTGTTGTCTTGACCGATTAGTTAAACAAAAATGAATTAAGCAAGGATGGCATTACTTGATTTTGGTAAGGATATAATGAATTTGAATTGAGTTACAGAGATTGTAGAAGAGGTCAAACAAGCTGTCTCCACACAGCTTACCATTTATGCGTTGACAAAAAAAATTATTACAATATTTTTTTATTTTTAAATATTTTTTTGTCTCTTAAAATCGGTTGTGCCTTGCAATAATAGCATAGGGTTTTAACTTTTGCTCTGTCGATGTGATATATATGAGAGCCTATTAATATTTTTGTTTTAATCTCATTTTTTTTTGGTAAGCTTTGACTAAACGTTTAATTTGCCAGTTTTCGCAAAACTCAAATTGGCAATTTGGTCTGTAGATTGAAATGTATTTACTATTTACAATCAACTGCAAAGAGAGTTTGTCATTTTTAGGGAAAGAGTGTGTTTTGACAAAACACAGTTGCTTCAAAAGTCAACTTACATGTGTTTTAGAAATGTATTTAGCGTGGAATGCAATACTGTGAAATTTAGATGTTGATCAGGTTTATATATAGTTTTGTATTATACAGAAAATTGTACTTTCTTTGTCTTTTTTCAGTTCCATCAAGTGCCACAACCATGCAGCCTACAGCAAAACCTAGTGCAACCTCACAATTAGGTAAAGAGATAGGTTTAATAAAACAAATTCATAAATATTGTTGTCTTGACCGATTAGTTAAACAAAAATGAATTAAGCAAGGATGGCATTACTTGATTTTGGTAAGGATATAATGAATTTGAATTGATTTACAGAGATTGTAGAAGAGGTCGAACAAGCTGTCTCCACACAGCTTGACATTTTGGAACTTGTAAATATATATATATATATGCTTAAATGTGAAATTCAAAGGAAATCCCAAAATGTGAACTAATGTATTACTAGAAACTGGTAAGCTAACAGATGGCCATAGTACAAGTTTTAGGTCAACTACATATTGGATGATTTATAAAAATACAAATACAACCACCTCCATAGCAGCAGGGATATACGAGAGATTCGCCGGAAAAATAAACAATGTTTTTCTGACGTCACTATATGGACTAATACTGCCCAAGCAGACGACATCCCATAAAGAATGAACATAATTGCAAAGCTATTATTTGTCAAATGATTATGAGTTTAGTGTATATAAATGTAAGGGCATGTTAAACCATTCAAAAGGCGATATGACCCGATTCTGATAACTAAAATCTTTTGCTTGTAAATACATCTGATAGGGGTTAATTAACATTCAACATTCATTTTTTGTAATATTCTCATGTAATCTAACACTGCGATCTCAAAGACTTCAAAAATGTAATCAACCTTTTCCCGATCAATAGCAGATTTCTGCACAATGCAATCTCATGTCCAGAACTCAACCATTGAAGTAAGCAATTGCAAATGACCATCAATATCAGCATCATTATTTATTATTATTATTTTCATTATTAATATCATTATTATCATTGTTAATAGTATAACCATTTTTATTAAAGTAAGATTGTATTCACATTTTTTATTTTAACACTTTTCCATAGATGAGTGTGCGACAAATACAAGTCTCTGTAATAATGGAAGATGTGTCAACTTGGATGGATCATACACTTGTGTCTGCAACGATGGGTTCACATTAGTCAATGCAAATTCTTGCAATGGTATGTGTAAATACAAATTTTCCTTTTTCGATGGCATACGGAATAATGTAGGTTCTATAACCAACTTTGTAAAATAGAAAAAACAGAAAGATAGAAACAAACAAAGTAATATCAAGTTCATTCATGCAGAAATGAATGAAGGCATGATTTATTATCCAAATAAAATTTGTTTTAGCTTTGGTGCAAGTGATTTCATACTTACATACTTCAAACGTGTGTAACCACTTTTCAAATTAAACCAACAAAATATGGGGAGCATTCAAATTCGTGCCAGACAGAATGTGGTAGTAATTTGGCCATTTAGTCTGGTGAACAGGCATGCATTTGTGAAATATGTTCAATATATTTCATCTAATGTTAATTGGTCAAACATAATATAAACAGTTATAGCCCAGTCATACCAAGACGTTTTAGAGAAAATTATAGCTAGCGTATGAAATTTCATGAAATAATGTCAAAACGTCGGCGTATGCCCCGTAAAACATTGAAAATTCTGCAGAATGAATAATTTGGGCGTATGCATAACGTAATTGAACGTATACATATCGTATGTCTAACCTATTAGTAACCTATCACTAACTTATGACAGTGTATGACAGCGAATCACAGCGTATGGTCAGGTCATGTCTAGCATTCTCGACCTACTATGCCCAACGTATGAGTAGCTTATGAGAAAACTATGCGCAGCGCTCGGCGTGTTGCCGAAGATCATGTGACGTTCTGCATAAATATGGCGCCGATTTCTACAGTACCGCATTTATACAGTAGTCGGCGAGCTATCAACATCAAAATGGCACCCAAGAAATCGCAAAAGACAGCAACCAAGAAGTCTGTCAGTAGCCGAGGTAGAGGCAAGAAGAACCCATCTATGCCATCATCCTCACCTTCATCCTCACCGCCATCGTCTAAAGCAGCCGATTCACTTCCTCATGATATCCCTGCTGTGCCCCATACCGGCCGCTCGCAATCACCATGCTCTCCATCTCGTCCTTCCGATGATGGTTTCCGTGCCTCCCGTGCCTCTTCTGTTGACTCAGTTGCTGCATCTGTTGCCTGAAGCTCTTTGCTCCCTGTCAGTAAAGATGAGGAGCTCATGCTTGAATTCCTCCAAGACAATCCTGTCCTCTGGAACATGAAGTTGACGAACTACAGGAGGACTGACAAGACAAACAAGATATGGGATGACCAGGCACAGCAGATGGGCAAGAACTCCTCAGGGGATGGTTTAAGTCACTCAGAGACAACCACACACGCCTTGACAGGAAGAAGAGTGGAGATGGTGCCCCTGAGCTCACTGAGAGGGAAGAGTGGATCATGGCAAAGTTTGGATTCCTGAAAACCGTCATCCGACACCGTCCTGAGCCTTGCAAAAGTGTAAGTATAAACAAGTTTACTATTTGGGAGGCCTTGTTCTTTTAAAGGCGATTCAATTTGCATATATTTTTCGTACCACCTACAGCTTCCATACTTGCACAAGATGATTATGACTAGCTTGCCTACTTGTTCAGCTTCATCGACTTAGCCAATTCCACCGCTAAGTTTTCGTATTTAATTGTTTATGTCCTCGTTCCGGGGATAGCTGCCACACTCTGATGGCTATTGTTTCGTATTTGTCTTTGCAGGTGAAGGCCACTATTGTTTATGTCCTCGGTCAGGGGATAGCTGCCACACTCTGATGGCTATTGTTTCGTATTTGTCTTTGCAGGTGAAGGCCACTATTGACTCACTTGTCGGAGACCTAGGTGCTGCTGAGGCTGCCTGTGCCGAGCGGCAAATTGGTCCAAAGGAGGCTGACATCATCCATACCATCCCTTCAGCCTCACGGCGCAAGCGGGATGACAACGGCGCTGTCCTGGAATCCCTCCAGAAGAGAGTGCAGGAGTCTGGTGAGATCCTCAAAGGCCTCAGCGATGCACACCAGCAGCCACCTACGTCCGTGAAAGCTTGATCAGCATGTCCAAGCCCAAGTTCAGGAAGCCAAGATCAGCTATCAACAAGATACTGTCGCGGTCGATGGAGGAGGACAGTGATGATGACATCCCAAGTTTCATGGGAGGCCCCGCCATGCCTGAACCACTACCTCACAGCTCGACACCATCCTCGTATTCTGTCTCATCACCATCCTGAGATGTATCAACCACCTCCCCCACATGTGGAGACACAAGGCACCACCTGCTTCAGTCTGGGGTTCACAGACACATGAACACATGCAGCAAACAATGCAGTATCAGCAGCGTTTTGCTCCGAAAATGATGCCCCCTCCTCCCTCTACCTGCAAACCAGCAGCAGCAACAATAGCATCATCAGCACACTTCCACCTCGGTGTCTGCGGCTTTGGGATCGGCTGACCAGAGCTCAACCCCCCTTCAAGACAGCCCTAACCTTTCGACCATGTCCAACCTTTCTGGATTGAGTGGATTACTCGTGGTGTGGAGTTGGAGGATGTGGATATGAAAACACCACCACCAGCAAAGAAATAACCATCAGTGACTGTACCGACTGTTGTGCCATCCTAGAGATGAGCAGTGACTGTGTTTTATATGATGTTCCATTATTACCCTCATTACCATGATTATCATATGCCAATCTTATTGATCAGTTGATCATTTCAATAAAAGTTTAATAAGTTCTAAGTTTCAAGTTTTATTTATCTTTCTTTCATAAGACACATTACAAATATGACATGAATATAATAATTTGACAGAATATGGCGTTACAATATAAACTATTTATATACTAATCAATAATTATGAATATACAATATTCGGAAAATAGTATCAATTCTTCAAAGTTCATAAAAGATTTTTGTGAAATGCATGGGGGAAATCATGTTTTGGGGGATAAAAAGGCAAATTAATGGGATTAAACTATATAAAGCAATTGATAAATAGTGAGGACATGACGTCACAAACTGATAACCAAATTGGTAATTTGTGTTGTAATTTCCATTGTTCCATAGTTTTACATCCTTTTTCAAAAATTCATAACTTTCTTTTTAGTTCTCTGATTTTGCTCAAAACTTTTTTTCATCGGTTTGTCTGATTTTTCTGCTTCTATTGAAAGTAAGTTATTTTTGTAGTGGACTTGTACTTTAAGTCATGTATGTATATTGCAGAGCCAATGAACATATGAGATGTTGGGCTTACAAGGTCAAGGGTCAAATGTCACATGACTCGTTATGTATGCAAAAATAGCTTGTGATCGCGTTTTCTCAAGAACAAATTAATGGATTACCGCCACACTTGGGTCATGTATGTATCTTGCAGATCCAATGAACTGATAAGATGTTGGGGTCACGATGTCAAAGTTTATCTTGCAGAGCCCATGACCTGATAAGATTTTAGGGTAATGAGGTCAGAGGTCAAATATCAAAGGGTCATACATGTATATGGAAAATGGCTTGTAATCACCATATTCTGAGAACGTGTTAATGGATTACAATCAAGCTTGAATTTTCAAAATTGCTTCTATTTTGGTTTGTAAAATCGCTCTATGGCGGAGGCATCATTTTCGACTGCGCGTAGTTGAAGATCCATCTAGATGTTCATGTGTTTTCTCGAACTCAAAAATGTAAACTTTTAAGGTGTCATTTCCCTCAGAAATGTAAATCGGGCCAAAAAAAAAAATTATGTATTTATCAACATATAAAACTTGGTATTTAAGGGTATGAATAATTTAGATCTTAACTGTACAAGTACATGAATGAAAATTAATTGATACAACTCCTTATGAATCATCCGACTAGGCTGGTCTTGCAAATATTTTACACATTCCATGCGTATTATGAAAATCTTGTTTGATGTAAGTACGCAAACGAGTGTATTAATTATTTTTGTTCATGGACGAAACACATTAAAATATCCATACATATTTTGACTTCATGCCATTTTTTTCTTTCTCTGTATATCCAGCTCTCTCAAGCAGTCTGTTCACTAGTCGAGTGACTGTGCAGATTACAGGACAAAGTCTGAATGGTCAAGCCCTAACGTATACACCAGAATTAACCAATAGGTCATCGGCCAAATTCATGGAATATGAAGTTGCATTCTGTTACATTGTAAGTATATCTTTCTTCACCAGTAAATGCTAGAAAATTGATGACAATTTTGTAGACGTAAATATGTAAAAGTGGGTGCCTCTTCAGCTTGTAAATCCAACAATCTACATACACACCATCGCATTAAGATGTTTGTACATATGTCAGAAAGTACAGTGGTCTTCTGGAACTTTGTAATAAAGTGATGGTTCCTTCTGAAAAGTGCTACATGTAGATCCATTACAAACAAGAGAGAATATACTTGTAGTCCTTTGTTTGGCCTCGGTCACTGAGGGTGTTGCGGAAGGCATTGTTGTATCGACTTGCCCGTACGTCTAACAAATGACAAATGTGTACACGAAAATAGTGATAAATGATTAGTTGCAATTAAATAGCTTTAATTTGAGAATGGCATATTGTACTGCATGAGAGTCAACTTTTTGTGGAAGATTTTTGCTCATGTATAATGTGTACTACCTAGCATTCTGGATCTAAAGATAAAACAAAAATGTCTCTAAGAGGAGACGCTGTACTACTATGGCTTAATAATGATCATTTTAATGATTCCAGAACCTCACAGTGTGCCTTAATTTCTCTGAACTACATAATCAATCTTTCTCTATTAATTAGTTTAATTAATTTGTCAGTGCATGACTGGAACTGTACTTTTATCTATGAAAACAATAAAAGTATGAACTACATTATGTATCTTAGCTCATTCTGATTGTTGTTTTCTCTACTTTCTCATTTAACAGTTCAGCCAATATGTAAGGGTACAGTTAGGTTCTCAACTTGTCGGTGATAATTGCATAGTGCTGTCATTCCGCCAAGGTAGTGTAGTCGGTGACCTGCAAATGGAACTTGCGGCTGACAGCCAAAGTGTAGCAGATGGGCTTGCTGTGACTTTATCTGCCTTATCTACCAACATTGATCAAAACTTATCAGCTAATGGTCAAACTCTGGTAGTATCTATATCGGCAAATGGTAAGTGTAAAAGACAGCCTTTTGTCACCTGCCATTCTTCTCTTAAGGCACCTTTACAACAGGATATTGTATTACAAAATATACTTTTTTAGTTGTCAAAACAAATGATTTTGTTGTTTGTGACTGGTTATCTTGAAATGAGTATCTTTCAGTTGTCTGCAATGTATAAAAAGCTATTTTCACAAAAGACATAATCGACAAGTCAATTTCAGATACGTTTTCAATTAGAAAATAGTATAGCCTTGCAACTGTGAATAAATAGTTTGTGAATTTAAATTGATGGTTCTAAATTATTTGCAATATTAGTAATCAACAAGTGACATATTGGTATGTTGTTTTCAAGAAACAAACAATAAATAGTGTTTGTTCACAAATTTGTTTGTGACAAATAATTTAAGCCTTCAAATTATGATATCTTGGAGTGACTTGCATTTTAATCGATGGGTATGTTATCATTCAATATCAAATTAGAGATGGTTATGTATCAATACCAAGGCAAGAAAATGCATGAAGTTTGCGCACATGGAGTTTGACATTCTGTGCAGTCAACCATGAAAAGTTGTACCAATAGAAGCAGGAGGAATGACTCTAGTGCTATATGTTTTATCACAATATTTTATACTCATATTTCAATAACTTAGGCAATTTAATTTTGTTTCACATATAGCTGTCGTAGCACATGAAGTATTAAGACAACTGTTTAATCATTATTATCATTTTGTT
This sequence comes from Strongylocentrotus purpuratus, assembly GCF_000002235.5. NCBI lineage: Eukaryota > Metazoa > Echinodermata > Echinoidea > Camarodonta > Strongylocentrotidae > Strongylocentrotus > Strongylocentrotus purpuratus. The sequence continues at coordinate 4,285,735 of NW_022145603.1, forward strand.
CATATTAAAGCAGTTATAGAGCTCTTGTCCTTCTACTGTCTAAACTTTATAAATAAAAAATAACGAAAAAATAAGTTGCTCAGTTATCAGAAGAAAATTAAATCATTCGTATATCTTTGAAATGAACAGTTCAGTGCGATCAAACAAACTGCCAGAACGGTGGGACATGTACTTCTTCTGGACAGCCTTGCAATTGCCCAACTGGTTTTACAGGAGATCTTTGCCAGAATGGTAAGTTCAATGTTGATCCTCACATAATGTCGGTTCAGACTATGGTTCTATGTTTATAATTATTATGACAAACTTTTAATCAAATAGATTGTGTTATTCTGTTTTTGTGTGTGTTTGTATTCTCCCTCTCACTCACTCTTCCTGGGCATATATATTTATTAATATATATATATATACGGTATAACAAGAAATAGATGTTAGGGTACTCTCTTTTCTTTGCACAGTCACAACTGATTTCGCGTACATGTCCACATATATTTCATCTGGTCTTGTTTTTCATAATCTCATATTTGATCCATTTTTTCCAGCTTCTCAAGGATTGTCGAATGGAGCCATCATTGGTATTGCTCTCGGAGTATTTGGTTCTGTTCTCGTCCTCGTAACCTGTGTCTGCTGCGTTTTCATGCAAGGTGTCAGACGAAATCAAGCAACAAAAATGATGCTCGCGTGAGTATTACAATAAACTTACAAATCAGCAAGTTCCAAGCTATTATTTCCCATACGTTACCCACTACATCTATGATTTCAGTACATCTGACTGTAGCAAGATGGTAGGTTTACTAGAGCTTGAATCAGACAAAACAAAAAATTAAAATGTATGTTAATGTTGAAAATTACATGATGACGATGCCATAATACACTCCAATAATACTTAGTAAAGTATGGGACCTATATGTATTTTGAACTTGCCTTAGATGTATCTAGAGGTGCCTTGCTAAGTGGTATAACTCTTATTGACATGTGTATGCATGATAATTAGAAATTATCTACCTATCCATCTATCTATCAATCTGTCTACTTATATGTAGATACCTCTATCAACCTGTCTACATTTATTTATATAATTATAAACCTTTATCCACCTTTCTATTCATCTGCCTACCTGTCTATCTATCTATCAATCTATCCGACTCTGTGTGACCACAGATCCCTCTCGATTCTCTTTGAGATGCAGTGAACCACTGGATTGGACCATCACAGTTCTCAGTGATGGTCTTCTGTCTCTGCATATTTTGTAAATTTTGTGATGCTATTACTCACAATGTTAACACTGGCAGGAATTGATTCCTTGAAATGCTAGAGTGACGTATGGCATCATACTCGGGAGCGCCAGGAGTGTCACGTATGACAGACATGAGCGCTATACAAGAACCCACTATTATTATTATTATTATTATTATTATTATTATTTATTTTTATTTTTTTATTATTTTTACTTATAACAAAAATATATAACAATGTTTTGTTTTATTTTGTTTTCAGTGAAGAACGGTATGTCGATTCGAGCAGACAAAATAGAAGCTTCTACGGAAACGAATCTTTCAATGGTTCTGAGGAGTACGATTCCCTTGAAGGACGCCGGTATGCAGTTGGTCAAGCATTGGATCGACTACGCAGAACTGATGCGCCGGTATAAACAGTTTCCTTGTCCATATGTTTAAAGGGATATTTGAGTTCTGTTTTCAGACAGCAAATGCCTTTAAAGTGCATGGTTATTGCTCTAATTCTTATCTATGACATTTGTAGTGTCCTTTTAGAACCTAAAATTGCTATGAAGATAATTTTAGATCCCAAAATGTGTGAAATTTAGCCAATACGATCGTACCAATTTACATGAGCCGGCTAATTGTGGGTAATATAAGCAACACGAAAATGCCAACAAAAAACCAACATCGGCATTGGCTGAAATATGACATAAAAGGCGTTATTTCGTTTTTTCCACGTTTTTTTCAAATTTTTCAAAATATCTAATATGTGTGGTGGTACACAAGTATTAGAAATCGTTATATTTCAGCTGTCTCTGAACCGATTTTGATCAAACAAAGATGATTTTGTCATTTAAATATTATGTTCTTTTAAATTTGACACTCAGTTTTTAATTATCTTACAAACAATATTTTGTGTAGCGCCCTCTGCAACAGAACTCAACTATCCCTTTAACGCTATATATACCACACAAATAATCTCCCTCTTCAACATATATTTATCATGTAATAAATATACCAAAGGCTTTTCATAATTTACAAAATAGCTGAACATTGTAGTTTTCACACACCTGCATATACATCGCTTGTATAGGAAATGTATTACCATCCTTACAACACCATACTTGCCTCCTTTAAACGATGTCATGCATGATATTTATCGAGAAATGAAAATGTGTTTCAATTTAGTTTTTTTACATTTACATTCCTCATTTGTTTACTACTGTTTCATATTCATAGAGAGAAGCCAGAAGTGTTCCTATACAAAATATGCAATTTTCTCAAAACAATTATAGTAATTGCTTAATGTTTATAATGCATGATGGTGGGGCAATGTGTGCTTGAAATTAAATGATTCTTTATGCAACATATAAAATGAATTTGACCCCGACACAGCAAGGGTTATCAACATGAAAATAAATAGTGAAAACAAAACAACCAAGAAAATCATCAAGGCGTGGATGGTGAATGTGCACCACTCCCCCCCCCCCCCCCCCCCCCATCCCGTACTTATAACCTCCAGGACATATACCACTGCTTGAAATACCCACGTAGATATCAAAATCTGAATATCAGTAGGGAATTATATTCAGCTTGACAATGAATGATCACATTGAATAGACCATTTTACTAACTCTTTCAATTTATACACGTTTCTTCTCCCCATTACCAGCCATTCCGTTCACCTGCTAATAATTGCATCTCTATGAATGGGATACACTTTGCTTACATTATTTCGTGCTATGTTGGTAAATCCATGGGCAAGTTTTTGAGTAGTCAAGAAAAACATTGTTTAAAAAGTATGCATAAACAGGTCTAGTGAATTTTTTTTTATTTATTTTTTTTTAATTCAAGATACAACTAGATTCTTCATTATCTGTTTTTAATCAGTATACTTTTCGATTTAATGATTTTATAGATTATGTTTTGAAAGAAAAAGAAATTATCAAGTCTTTTATTATTGTTTGTCTTCCCAACAGCATCATGAAGATCGCAATTTCAGGACTCCCTATGTGGTAGATGGGAGTGAAACGGTATGTAGAAGATTATTTGCATTTGACAATGCTCTGCATTCGTAGTGTCATTTATCAGGAGAGTTTGGCCAACCATATTTGAGTTGGGCGAACCATTTATGAGTTTGGCAAAGCATTGCAAATACTGCTATGATGGGCAGACACTGAACAAAAATACACTATGTTCTGACCAACTGAAATCAAGTTGATCAAACTATTGTATATATGGCTCTGAGTTCTTGTAATATGGTATGCCACCTATCAGATGTCATGGGCCAATTTATGACTTCTGGGCTCGACATAAAACTTTTCACCCACTGTTTGTGGACATTTGATGCATACAGAGTCATCGAATGAAGAACCTTGGAACGTGTCAACTCCTTTCTCCCAAGAACTATACAAGATTGGCATAAGTTACCCCTTTAAATTGGTGGGAAAGTTAATCTGCCTTTTCAAAATTCTTTATGTATTTTGTAGTGTTAATTTAAGTAATGATAACGATCTTGGTTTGTAATAGGGCTTGATACATTGGCAATGTCTCTAAGCACTTTATTGTTATAGTATTACCATTGGTCATTGGATTTAGGCTTGCCTGCACCCAATGCATGCAAATGTAGGCACATTCTCCTGAGGTGCCAACAGCCCAGCCAAGTGCCATTTTACAGAAAACCACAATGCTAAGCAAATTGCAGTGACTTTCGCATCATGCCTGGTACCCATTTAATACCTGAGTAGAGATTAGTAAATGTGGATTAATTCCAGTCAAAGGACATTATTGCTTGGCTTGGATTCGAACCCTCAACCCTTGGATTAAAATTCAATTGAATGGACCACTATACCACGACACCTCCACTTTGACCGTCTTAGGAAAATGACCCATTCCCAGTCTTAATATACTGGAATTACTTTTAATTAATTAATATGTTATTTTACAATGCTTGTCATGTCACATTTGTGTCCTTTCTCTAACCCCTCATTTATTATTTCTATTTAAGAGTGCTCTGATCACCAGAAAATAGATTATTTTATATGTTACTAGTTCCATGTTGTATCACTTGATTCCAAATATGAGTTTTAGAGATATTACTTTAAATATTTTAACTTAAATTATTATAACACTCTCAATTCATATACAAGAAATTTGTGAGTACACTATGGAGTATGCAGTGCACCCTCAGCACTCGCTTCTAATAGGGCTCACACGGAACCAAAGTCCAACTTGGGTTCCACATGCACTGTTTTATATCCTTACCTTTTAACCGTGAATCCATTAGATGCCTGGTTAAATGTTGAAGTTTGATTTATTAATTTTAGCAATACATAACTTATTTGTGTTAAGTGATTGGTACACTTTAATACCAAAGGATATGTATTTTCTTTCAAACTTTGATTTTCTGTTTTGTTCTACTCTTCTTTATTACAGTACAACGGTGTGGAGCGAAATCCAATGCATGATTGATCACCAAGAAACTTACCTTCGGACAAAGAACGAATATGACAACGGAAAAGAATTTAGTGAATTAGTTACGTCTTATGGATAGATGGGTTCTCTTCTGGATAGGCTAAATATCAAAGTGTATACAATCATATTATTAGATTAAGTAAGGGCTTACTTGCATTTTACAGATTGACTGATTTAATTGATGTAATCATTCCAAGTCTCTGTTTAAACAACCATACTATTTTATCAATTAACGGCTTACTTGCATTTGACCGATTGGCTAATTGAATCGATGTAATCATGTTAAACTCACATCATTTTAAAAAGACTGTTTTTCAGCAAGTCTGTGTTACAAACATAAAACTGATGTTATATAGATCAAATCGGATATATGTACATGAATTAATTTAATGTAATTTACTGTATCTGTGAATATATAAGGGCTTCATTGTTAATCTAGAAATGGTTTGATATCATATCTTTATTGATCAAGTAATTTATATTCACGTTACAACATATTATAAATGTGGTAAAACATGATTTCACCCAAACTGTTATCTAAAGAGCCGATTCCTATCACATGCTTTTAACGTGTACCAATTTTAAGTATTTAAATAGTACAAATTTTCTATAGTTTTATTTCAATTGCTTATGGTAGCGGGAGTATAATACATTCTTTAGCATTCTGATTTTGTATGAATAGATTAAATGCATATGATGTAGAAAAGAGAGCTATCAAGTAAACAGAATAGTATGATCATATGGGATCAATCCATGGCGCTAAAACAGTACGAACAGTAATTTTGGATCTTTCCTTTATGAATATAAATAACAATATTTACCTGTGACATTTTTGCCAGGCAACAAAGTAACCCCCTTGATAGGCTAAATATCAAAGTGTATACAATCATACTATTATATTAATTAAGGGCTTACGGTATTTGCATTTAACCGATTGACTGAATAAATTGATGTAATCATGCTTAGTCTCTGTTACAAACGATCATACTATTATACTAATTAAGGTTTACTCAAATCAGTCTAAAAATACTGCTTGTCAGCAAGTCTTTGTTGAAAACATAAAACTAATGATATAGAAATATTTGAAGGTAAATATAAAAATGAATTGAATACGATTTTCTGTATCTGTGATTGTATAAGGGCTGCATTGTTAATCAGGACGGGTTTGATATCATATATGTATTGATCAAGTAATTTATGTTTATCTCACAAAATATCATGAATGTGGTAACATATGCTTTTTCCTTAACTGTTATTTAAATAGCTGATTCCTATCTCTTGCTTTTAATGCGGATCAATTTTAAGACTTTAAATAGTACAGTTTTTCTATATTTTTAGTTCAAATGCTTATGTTAGCGGGGAGTATACCATCCCCCTCTTTTTCTCTCTTTATATATATATATATATATATATATTAAATAAATACTCTTTTTAATTGATATGGTTTTGTATGAATAGATTTAATTGCAAATTATGTAGAAAAGGGCTATCAAGTACCCAGAATAATGTGATCATATAGGGTAAATACATAGCACTAAAACAATACGAACAGTAACTTTAAATATTTCCTTCATGAATAAAAAAAACAATATTGTTTACCTCTTGCACTTGTACTTGTAATATTTTTGTCACGTACCAAATTAATCCACATCCCCCCCCCCCCCCCCCCCCCCACTACCAGGAATAGTTTTGATCCCACTTGCTTGACTTGCAATTCAAGGATTGTGTATTAAACAAGGACTTGTTTGTTTAGTTAATTAATTAAAAGGTTATGCTGATTATATGAAGATTAAGGGAAGTGTAACCAAAACTTTCACGTAGGTCCTTTCTCTTGGTTAGGAACATGTCGCTTCAATAATGATGTGGAAATGAATTGGGTTGGGAAAAAAAGACATGAATGTACGTACGATGTATTGAAACAAAGCAGACCTGCAATGGATGCGTCATGAAGAACAATGACAAGTAAATTTATTATGCACACATACTTTCTTTTGTCTCATTGCCATGGGAAAATATGAATTATTATTTTCTAAACATGTAATATATATTTTGTTTAATGTCTATATTCATGTTCCTGCAAAGCAATTCATCATACAGTACTAGAGTTATACCCCTTATAAGTCTTTCATGTTTCAAGGATGTATGTTTTTTTTATATATTTTTGTTCGTATGATATATTTTTGTATTGATATGTATTTTTCATTAGAGATCACTAGTAATTGTAATAAAAGTTCCAATAGGGAAGACTGCTGAATAGTTATTTGAGTCCATGTGTGATTCATACGGTATATGTTTTCAATACAGACAATTTAAGACGTGTGTGTATACTATTATTATCATCATCATCATTTTCATTTTTAATTATTATCAACATTCATCATCATTAATATCAGGATTGTTGTTATCAAAATTATCACTATTTATTATTATCAACATTCACGGCTGATAAATGAGGAAACGACAAACTGTTCGAATTATGTACTTTCCGTGGCTTTATTTAACATTGGTTACTGACAAGTTTACATGTATCATTTAACCATGGCGGTACATGAATTCACACCAATATTAGATTTGAAAATCCAATTAACCCATACACAAGGCGTTTTGGCGTGCGCCTGTAATCCAGCTAAAAGTGGAAGTTACAAACTGATTCAGACGAGGACGCAGGTTCGAAACTGTCCTTCGGATGGTGACGTTTAAAGGTCGGTCCTTAAGCGTAAATAATCATATCTGATTGATACACGTCTGTAAAACCCAACAAACATAGACACACACACACACACACACAGAGCTAGTGCTGGAATATCTATGCTGAAAATGAGGAAAATCTGCACCCCATACCAGGCGGCTCAGGGGTTTTAAATTATCGTCAGATGAGCATATTTTATACCTTATTTGTGACACTGGCAGGTCACGAATTGGCGTGGGTCCAGGGGGCAGAGCCCCCCGTAGCTCAGGGGTTTTGGGCAATAAATTACTGTCAGATGAGCATGATTTTATACCTTATTTGTGACACTGGCAGGTCACGAATTGGCGTGGGGTCCAGGGGGCGGGTCCCCCGAAGCTCAGGGGTTTTGGGGCAATAAATTACTGTCAGATGAGCATGATTTTATACCTTATTTGTGACACTGGCAGGTCACGAATTGGCATGTGGTACAGGGGGTGGAGCCCCCGGAAGCTCAGGGGTTTGGGGCAATAAATAACAATCAGATGAGCATATTTTTATGTCTATTTGTGACACTGGCAGGACAGAAATTGGTGTTGGGTCCAGAGGGGGGAACCCCAAGAAGCCCAGGGGTTTTATACATTAAAATATCGTCAGATGAGCATGATTTTATACCTTATTTGTGACACTGGCAGGTCACGAATTGGCATGTGGTCCAGGGGGCGGAGCCCCCGGAAGCTCAGGGGTTTAGGGCAATAAATAACGGTCAGATGAGCATATTTTTATACCTTATCTGTGACACTGGCAAGACACAAATTGGTGTAGGGTCCAGGGGGCTCGTGGCAAGTCAGACGAAAATCCAATTGAAACCAATTGAACACCAATTGAATTTTCAATTGGTTTCAATTGGTTCCAATTGGTTCTAATTGGTTTCAATTGGTCTCAATAGGTTTTAACAGGTTTCAATGGGACTTTAATAGGACTTCAGATGGTTTCAATTGGTCCAGATTGTCCCTATTGGACCAATTGGACCCATTGGCCTAGGCCCCATTAGACTTTATTGGGGCTCCAATTGGTTTCAATTGGACCAATTGGCCTGAAGTTGGACTTCAATTGGTCCAATTGAAACCAATTGAAAACCTTTTAAGGTCTAGTGGGGCCGATTGGTCTAATTAAAACCCCATTAAAGTCTAATAGGGCCAATTGAAACCAATTGAAACCAATAGGACCAATGTTAAATAGAAACCAATTGGACAAATAATAGAAACCAATTGGGGTAACCAAAAGATTATTTTGTCTGATCATGTTACAATTACATTCACGTTTTAGCAATAAATATATTGACTATAATTATGATTACTAACCAAGAAACAATATACATATTTATGTGAACGAGCCTGTGTAACTTTAAATGTTACTCTTGAATACACTTCAAATGATCCATGTGATGAAGTTAATACAATTGAGAATAGAAAATACCTTTTGGTGGACAGTTGCCAATATCGATTATGAAGTATCAGTTTATCACTGATTCTTCTAACTGGATCGATTCACCAATTGAATCCCTTACATGTATCAGTTTCTTTCCCAGATGACGGGGTTTCGTTCTTGCTTTTCGTGGGGTCCTTTAAGGTGGGGGATTGGCTCTGGGACTGGGTTAAATTTTCTTGTGTGTGATAGGTTATGGATGTTCTGATTAATTGTAAATTGTTCTCCCTCAACGTGAAAGGGATCAGGGACAGAGATAAAAGGGAACGCATATTTTTCTGGTGTAAAGATAAAGGGGCGGACATTGTTTTCCTACAAGAAACATTTAGTACTAGCGATTGTGAGGACAAGTGGGCTTCAATGTGGGAGGGTTCTACTTATTTTAGTCATGGTTCTAATCACAGTAAAGGAGTTCTCGTTTTGATTGCGCCGAGGATAGATATTGAGATATTGCAAGTCTTAAAAGACAGTGAGGGTAGATATATTTTTATAGACTGTAAGTTTCAAGGTGTTAGGTTGATTTTAGGCAATGTGTATTTTCCAACAAGAAATTTTGAGAGTGATCAATTGCAATTTCTTCGAAAATTACGCAATAATCTGGCTAAGTTAAATAAAGATAACTACCCGGTTATAATAGGTGGTGATTTTAACATGATTAGGGACATTGAATTTGATTATAACGGGAAATCTTTAAACAGGATTTCGAAAAGATTTAATCGAGAATTTGAAAAATTCATGGAAGATTTGCAGCTTTTGGATATTTGGAGATGTAGGCATTCTTTAAAAAGGCAATTCACTTATATGCAAAACAATCCCTTTATGCAAAGTAGACTAGATTACTGGATAATATCAGAATGTCTATAGGAAATGGTTATGAAGTGCGATATAATTCCATCTGTTGCCCCTGATCATCATTCAATATTTTTACGTTTATTTGACAAAACAGTCAATAAAACGAATGGAAGAAAAGGGTCATATTGGAAATTCAATAATAGTTTATGTGAAAATGAAGATTATGTTAGAGAGTTAAAAAAGAAAATTTGTCAATTAAAAAACGAATTGCAAACTAAAATAAAAGACAAAAGGTTGTTATGGGATTTTTTAAAAATGAAAATTCGGAGCTTTACACAAAAATTTTCAAAAAAATTGGCTGATCAAAGAAGAACAATAAGAACAGATTTAGAAAAAGAAATACAATGTTTAGAACAACAATTGACGGAAAGCACTAATGCAGATACTTTAGAAAAATTGGAAAATACAAAAAAGAAATTAAAGGAAGTTTATAGCTATGTAAATGAAGGAATTAGGATTCGATCACGAGCCTCGTGGTACGAAAGCGGAGAAAGGGATTCGCGTTATTTCAATCAATTAATGCAAAATAACAAAAGAAAGAGTACTATTAAAAAATTAAAACCTCAGATGGTGCTATTTGCTGCGATGAAAAAAGGATAACTGAAGAAATCCGGAAGTTTTACAGCATGTTGTACAGTAAAGTAGAGTACGAGTGCTCGGATAATTGTTATAATAGTTTCTTTCAAGGTTTACCGAAATTGACTGAAAAATCTCGAGAATACTGTGAAGGATCTATAAGTAATAAAGAATGCCTAGAAATCTTAAAAGAATTAAAACAGAACAAATCACCTGGAAATGACGGTTTTTCTTCAGAATTTTATCGTACCTTTTGGCCGAATATTGGAGATTTAGTTAAAGATGCCTTGAATGAAGCATATAGATTAGGAGAATTAGCATCGTCTCAAAAACAAGCTGTAATTACGTTAATCGCTAAAGATGGGAAAGATCCCTTTTCACTGAAAAATTATAGACCCATTTCCCTTCTTAATGTCGATTATAAAATCTTAACAAAAATTTTGGCTAAGCGAATCAAGAAAGTATTAAATGAGATCATTATGGGAGATCAGGTGGGCTACATGAAAGGGAGGAATATTGGTGAGGCCATTCGCATTATAGATGATATTATTTTTCATACATCCCGTTACAATTTATCTGGTTTTTTGTTAGCTGTAGACTTCGAAAAAGCTTTTGACTCAATTTCACATCAATTTCTTCAAAAAGTTCTGTCGTCATTTGGTTTCGGTCCGTCCTTTCAAAAGTGGGTTAAAGTTTTATACATGAACACTCTAAGTTGTGTATTAAATGAAGGAGGGTCCACTGGTTATTTCAAAGTAGAAAGGGGAGTAAGACAGGGAGACCCTCTTTCTCCGTACCTCTTTATCTTGTGTATTGAAGTAATGGCACACAAATTACGAATAGATAAATTGGTGGACGGAATTAATTTTGGAGATAAGGAAACTAAACTAGTACTTTATGCGGATGATATGACAATTTTTGTTCGCAATAAAAAATCAATTAATAGGTTAAAAGTATTATTTGCAGATTTCGAAAAAATTTCTGGACTGAAAATAAACAACGACAAGACTAAAATATTAAGGTTAGGTTCATGTCAACGTTTAGATTGTGATTTTGCTTTTGGCGAAATAGTTGACTTTCTTAAGGTTTTAGGGATTTTCTTTTCCCTCGATGAACACAAGAAAGAAGATCTAAATTATAAAGAAATCTTAAGTAAAATAAAAACACTTTTAAATTTTTGGAAGCAAAGGGATTTAACACTTATGGGTAAGATTCAACTATTGAAAGTGCACATTTATTCTAAAGTTCTTTATCGGGCGTCACTTACTCCTGTTCCAAAATGGGTTTATGATTCACTGGATGAATTAACTTTTGATTTCATATGGAAAGGAAAAACAGATAAAATCAATAGAAACACCATGTTCTTAGACTATAACCAAGGGGGGTTAAAGATGTTAAATTTTTCTGCACAAGTTAAATCGCAGCGAATTATGTGGATTCAAAAACTTCTAAACAAAGATGAAGACATGAAATGGAAACAATATTTGAACTTTGTCACTGAACACGTGGGTGGAGATTTGATATTTTCATGTGACTATATACCAAGTTTATTAAAAGTGACAGCTCCACAATTTTATAAGGATTTATTAGAAGATTGGGTGAATACGATACATATAAGGAGTATAGACATTGGTGATGTGGTAATTTTTAATAATAAACTTATTCGATATAAAGGAAGTTGTATATACGATAAGAGGTTGTATGACAAAGGAATTTACAAATTAAAACATATTCTGGAAAACGATGGTAAACTAAAAAGTGACAGGCATTTTATCGATTTAGGTGTTGAAGTAAATGAAATTGAAAAGATCAAGCACTTTTATACCTGTTTACCAGTTTGTTGGAAAAATAATTTTAGAAAGGGAGAAGAAAAAAATAATTCTGGAACTGATTTCACTTTGGGGAAGAAAACAACTAATATAGCTGATTTAAAATCAAAACAAATTTATGTACAATTAATAAAGAAAGATGATTTTAAACCTTTGGTTTTTGAGAGAATTGGAAGGAACTATGGTTTTTCCTGTAAGGAAATAGAAAACATATTTTTAAGACTAAGACAGTGTACACTTAACAGTCGATTAAGAGAGTTTCAGTTCAAACTTATACATAATATATTATATACAAACCATCACCTCTTCCGTTTTGGTCTTGTCTCGACTAACTTATGCTCATTTTGCGAAAAAGATGAAGAAACATATAAACATTTATTCTATACTTGTGAATTTGCACAATCAGTGTGGGAAATGTGCACGAGATTTTTAGACTTTGAAATACATAACTGTAGTTTGGAGGAAATTCTGTATGGGAAAGAGGAGAGAAATAAAGGAAAATATCAATTAATGAATCATGTTTTAATTCTTGTTAAATATCTGATTTATAGAAATAGAGAACTTAAAAAACCACCCTCTTTTAATGAAATAAAGAATAGTATAATAGGGGATAAAGTAGAAGAAAGGAAATTGGCAGCAATGAGGGGAACTCTCACTATTCATTTTTCTAAATGGGAAAACCTGAGTATTAGACAAACAATTGGAACCCAGAGCCAGTCGTCCACCGGTTAAGAGGGGGGGGGGGAATGGGGATAAGGGAGAGGTCGGGTAGGGTAGGGTTAACAAAAAGAGAAAACTTTTCTCTCAGGACAACAGTATAAAAAGAAGTATAAGTTGCTACATTGTTAAAACAAAAAAAAAATTGGATTATACAACTGCATATGTTTTCTTTGAAAATATGAATTTTTGTTTCAAATATGATGTATAGGAACTAACTATGTAAGTTTCTTTTGAAGCCGTTTGTAAGACAAAAATTTATACTGATTTATAATGTCATCACATTTGCAGTGAGAGTTATGATGATTGTAATTTGTACTATGATTATAATTTGTTTCAAGAGAGAAAAGAATAAAAACTGACCATAAAAAAAAAAAAAAATCCCCATTGAATCCCAATTGAATACCAATTGGCAATTTGGAGTACATGGAAAGTGAAACAATGGGTTCCTATTGGAACCAATTGGCAATTAGTCCCCATTCAAACCAATTGCCAAAGTGTTCCCAACCGGACCCCATCACTTCCCTCCAGGTATACCTCCCCGCATTTTAAATCGAGCGAGGCTCCTGGAATTGCTTGTCTTACGAATGGTCGCTGGCGTACTGTTCGTGATATAACATGATTTTCAACAAAATGCGCGTTTCTCCATTTCTGTTGCAAACTGAGACATTACCAAATGGCCAGGAAAAGCATATGGGCCTAATTACTGGCCACTAACAGTAACCAGGCGCGTACGTACGCAGGGGGGGGGGGGGTTGGGGTTAGACCCCCCTTGAGTTTTTTGTATGTGTATGTAGTGACCAAACTTTTACCATTTCAAAACTTGGTTTTTTATTTAAGAACACCGTATAGCATATTGGGTTTGTCTAATTTAAAACATACGTGTCAGACCCGAAGCCTTATTACTTTAATGGTCACGTGGGTCTGTGTACTTACGCTAAGGACAAAGTAGTCCCTTGATTATTTATCTATAAATTGTTTGTAGGTAAAGTTAAATGGACCGTAATGAAATTATGATATTTTCTCATGTATGTTTTATTGTTCCACCCTAAACTTGATTATTATACTTAGTTCAGAAGGATGTGCATTCATGCACGAATGGGCGCTATGTCAGGCAAGGCCCTGATGGGCAATTTATACAGCGGACATTCGTTCACTTGCTTTAAGCGAAGCTGGTTGTCTCCATTTTACTCCGACACGCTTAAGCTTTGCCGTCAATGTAGCCTGTTTGTGTTGCACCATTTAAACAGCCGCTGAGGCGTAAGTTGAGGTTGCTTTATCACCACCACGCTACAAAGCTACAATTGAAGATGACGTATGATTTTTCTTACCCGTGTGACATTTAGTCTAGGGGGTTTCCGTTTTTATTTATAAACGAAATAAAGTTCATTGCACTACACCATGGCGTCTCAACTTCTTTATTTTTGTTGGCTATGATTTAAACCGTGGAACACGCGTCCCACATGCAGAGGCGTCGCTAGAACTTTTTCAGTGGGGGGGGGGGGGGGGTGTAGAGGCTTACGATTACCGACAAAACTAGCCACCAATTACCGACAAAATTAAATGTCCAATATCGAAAAATTCAACCCTAGAAACCTGGGGCCGAAGTCTAAATTGTTTTTCCTATGGACTATCTCTTGTACTTGCATATGCGCAAAATAAGCATTTTCCTCGACGACATAAATATACGAATTATTTCTTCAATTTAGTCAGCATCATAGCTATATATTTTAATGCAGGCGCGGAGCTAGGATCTTATTTCAGGGAGGGGCGGTAGTGAGCAAGAGAATCACTTAAATGCGCGATCATTAAGGGGGTGTGGGTGATGGGCCTCCCGCGCGAAGCGCGGAAGCTTAGACGTTTCCTTAAATTATTAGGAAAAGAAGACGATTAATTGTACCGTTTTCGACTGATAATCCTTGGCTGAATGAAGTTTTCCCCCACCTCCCGCGCGAAAGCTTTGGCGTTTCATTGAATTATTATAAAAAAAGAAGACGATTTGCTCTACCGTTCTCGACTGTTTATCCTTTTCTGAATTCAGTTCCCCCCCCCCTCCCGTGCAAAGCGCTGAAGCTTTGACGTTTCATTAAATTATGAGAAAAAGCAGACGATTCGGTGTACTGTTCTCGACTCTTAATCCTTATCTGAATGAAGCTTCCCCCTCCCGCGCAAAGCGCGGAAGTTTAAACGTTTCATTAAATTATTAGAGAAAAAAGACGATTCGTCATACCGTTTTCGACTCTTAATAAGGCCTATACCTCTGAATTCAGTTTCCCCCTCTTGCGCGAAGCGCGAAAGCGTTGACGTTTCCTCATATCATTAGAGAAAGAACACGATTCGTTGCACCGTTTTCGACTCTAAATAAGCCCTATTAATTTTGTCTGAATTCAGTTTCCCCCTCTCGCGCGAAGTGCGGAAGCTTTGACGTTTCCTGAAATTATTAGAGAAAGAAGACGATTCGTTGTACCGTTTTCGACTCTGAATAAGCCCTATTAATTTTGTCTGAATTCAGTTTACCCCTCTCGCGCGAAGCGCGGAAGCTTTGACGTTTCCTTAAATTATTAGAGAAAGAAGACGATTCGTTGTACCGTTCTCGACTTGTCTAAATGAAGTTTTTGGCGGAATTTTTGGCGTTTCATCACAATATAGAGATAGAAAGACGATTCCTCGTACCGTTTTCTAATCTTATTAAGCCCTATTCATCTGAATTCAGTTTCCCCCTCTCGCGCGAAGCTCGAAAGCCTTGACGTGTCCTCAAATTATTAGAGGAAGAACACGATTCGTTGTACCGTTTTCGACTTTTAATAAGCCCTATTTGTCTGAATTCAGTTTCCCACTTTCGCGCGAAGCGCGGAAGCTTTGACGTTTCCTTAAATTATTAGAGATAGAAGACGATTTCGTTGTACCGTTCTCGACTCGTCTAAATGAAGTTTCACTTTCCGTGCGAAGCGCGGAATTTTTGGCCTTTCATCACAGTATAAAGAAAGGAAGACGCTTCGTCGTACTGTTTTTTACTCTTAAACCTTGTTTGAATTTAGTTTCCCCGAAAATTTTAAATCTCTGATTTCTTTAGCTGAACTTATAGGAAAGTGAAACTTCGAGAAAATACAAGTATTGTAGTTGTAGTCACTCTCGAAATGGTCACAGCGGATAAGAAATCACAGTTCGTAGGGAAAAAAACTTGTCGGCCGACCGACAATATACATCTCACCGACTTCAAACTTCTGCATTGATATAGTACACGAGGATCGAGCAAGAATACCGACACAGCTGACCCGACACAGCAACATATTTACCCGTGTCTTTCTTGCTCCCTCGACGAGACGACTCCACCCAACAACCCCTTCTCTCTTTTACTCCCACTCCTCCTCTCTAAGACTCTTATCTCCCCTCTCTCTCCTCTCTTTCATCCCACTTTTTTTTTTTTTCCCCCTTTCACTTTTTTTTCTTCTTTTTCCTTTTTTTTCTTTTCTTTCTTTTCCTTTCCTTCCTCTCCTCCCTCTTTTTCTTTTTTCTCTTTCTTTCTTCTCCTTTCTTTCCTTTCTTTTCCTTTTTTTTTTTTTCTTTTCTTTTCCTTTTCTTTTTTCTTTTTTTTCCCTTTCCCTCTCTTTTTTCCCTCTCTTTTTTTTCCCTCTCTTTTTTTCCCTCCATTTTTTTTTCCTCTCTTTTTTCCCTTTTTTTTCCCCTCCCCCTTTTCTCTTTTTCCCGACGGCAGCGCAATTTTACCGACAAAATCCTGACAGGTGGGGGAGGGGGGGGTGTCGCACCCCCACACCCCCCCCCCCCTTTTGGCGACGCCCCTGCCCACATGTATGTCAAATTTTCAAATTTCGAGACCAAAACAAAAAGTATCCTCTTACCCTCCCCCCACCCCCCGCTTATTCAGCGGCTGGCTGAGTCGTTGCAAAAGTTTGGGTCCGATTTTAACCACCCCTCCCCCTGTTACACCCAAAAATGTAATAATGCCCACAAATGTAATAACGCCCACAAATGTAATAACACTTTACCCACAAATGTAACAACAACCACAAAATACACATTACCCACAAACGCAATAATTTCACCCACAAATGTAATAATGACTTTACCCACAAATGTAATAAATTTGAAGTGATATTTTGAATCACCCACAAGTGTAATAATGACTTTACCCACAAATGTAATAAATTTGAAGGGATATTTTGTCGAATTTGTTCAAACCAAAAAAAAATGTAATAAAGCATGGGTATAGCTAAATACCACCTATCTAACTACCCCCGGACATCTTCCCCCCAGTCAACTACTCCCTCCCCGGACATCTACCCCGGACATCTTACCCCATACAACTACCCCTCCCCCTGGACAACTAACTCCCCTCCAACTACCCCCCCCCCCGGACATCTACCCCAAGCAAATTAAGGTAGTTGGGGGTAGTTGTCCGGGGGTAGTTGGATGGGGGTAGATGTCCGGGGGTAGTTTTCAGGGTGGGGGTAGTTGGCTGGGGGTAGTTGGAAGGGGATAGTTGGATTGGGGGGGGGGTAGATGTCCGGGGCTATTTGACGGGGGGTTTGATGTCTGGGGGTAGTTGCAGGCGCGTAGCCACGGGGGGGGGGATTTTGTAGACCCCTTTTGTTGACCTCGATCGATTACATGTATGTGCCCCCCCCCCCCAAATATCAAACTCTGGCTACGTGCCTGGGTAGTTGCCCGGGGATAGATGTCCGGGGGGGGGGTACTTGACTTGGGGTAGATGTCCGGGGGGGTATTGTCCGGGGTAGATGTCCAGGGGTAGTTAGCTGGGGGGGGGGGGGTTATCATTCTAGGGGGTAGTTAGCTGGGGGTAGTTGGCAGGGTTGACAGTGACAATGAAGTGGTTAGTGAGCTTGTGAACTGTGGCTCGGATAATGACGACATGATACCTGATGAGTGCAGGAGTGATCGGGGTATGATAAGTGATCAAAATGACGAGTCATCGACGTGTGAACTTGACGAGGATTATGGCGAATCTGTGAGTGTTAACGGTGTTGAGGAAGAATTGATTGCCATGCCTGATACAAGTTTGGGTGAAAATAACGACATTGTAACTGAAGAAAACGTTTGCGCTTACGGAAGTAATAAGCAAGTGATTGACAAAATAGGTGATAATAATGATGATGACCTAAAAGATGAATTTGTATCCGATCAAGTTAACATGTCTGCCTTCGATAAACTACCCTTCGAGCAAAGACTGCGCGCTATACCCATATGCTTTATTACAGGGTTTTAGTTTTAAATTCGACAAAATATCCCTTCAAATTTATTACATTTGTGGGTAAATTCATTATCACATTTGTGGGTGATTCAAAATTATTACATTTGTGGGTAAAGTGGTTATTTTGTGGGTGAAATTATTACATTTGTGGGTAAAGTGGTATTACATTTGTGGGTAAAGTGTTATTACATGTGTGGGCGTTATTACATTTGTGGGTATTATTACATTTGTGGGTGTAACACCCCCCCCCCCCCCTTGAAAAAATCCTGCGTATACCACTGACAGTAACACTATAGTAGAAAATTCCTTTCCAGATGCTACTGCGACAAGCACTACCGGGAGATGTTACCCACCACCCGGGCTATACATTCACAGCTTCGCGAACGAACGTGCCATACGTACATCATGTAACACTGCACGTTTACCGTTAAGGGGCACAGTGGGGAAATCGTCTTCTTTCCCTAATAATTTAATGAAGGCTTCTGCGCTTTGCGCGGGATGGGGGCAACTGAATTCAGACTAGCATTAGTGAAGAGTCGAGAACGTCGAATCGTCTTCTTTCTCTAATAATTTAATGAAACATAAAAGCTTCGCGCGGGATGGGGCGAAAATGAATTCAGACAAGGATTAAGAGTAACAATTTAATGAAATGTCAAAGCTCCCGCGCTTCGCGCGGGAGGGGTTGGGGTGGGGACTGAATTTAGACAAGGACACGATACAACGAATCGTCTTCTTTCTATTATAATTTAATGAGAGTGAAAGCTTCCGCGCTTCTCGCGGGCTGGGCGAAAGCAAAGTACGTAATTATATTCCTAAAACCCCTGAGCTTCCGGGGGCTCTGCCCCCTGGACCACACCAAGGGCCCTAAGGCGGCCCCTGGATGCTTATCTGACCGTAGTTAAATATTAAAACATCTGAGCTTCCGGGGGGTCTGCCCCCTGGACCACATCAATGGCCTTAAAGAGTGCCCCTGGCATATGGCTCCGAATAGTCTCATTGGACAACGCCCCTATCGTTAGCCCATATACAAAAATCATTAAAAATTCTTTTTTTTTTTGTTTAAACGAAAAGCACATCCGCCCCGACGTACGTTGACACCAGCTCTTTCATTGGAACCCCCATGTCCCATTCAGGGGCGTCGCCAGGGGGGGGGGGGTGTGGGGGTGCGACACCCCCCCCCCCCCCCCACCTGTGAGGATATTGTCGGTAAAATTGCGCTGCCGTAGGGAAAAAAGAGAAAAGGGGAGGGGAAAAAAGAGAGGGAAAGGGAAAGAAAAGAAAAAAGAAAATGAAAAGAGAAGAAAGAAACGAATAGAAACGAAAGAAAGGAAAAGAAAGGAAAGAAAAGAGGAGAAAGAAAGAGAAAAAAGAAAAAGAGGGAGGAGAGGAAAAAAAGGAAAAGAAAGAAAAGGGAGAAAAAAAGAAAAAAAGAAAGTAAAACGGAAACAAAAGAAACGGGGGTGAAAGAGAGGAGAGAGAGGAGAGGTAAGAGCGTGAGAGAGAGGAGGAGTGGGAGTAAAAGAGAAGGGGGTTGTTGGGTGGATTCGTCTCGTCGAGGGAGCAAGAAAGACACGGGTAAATGTGTTGCTTTCTCGGGTCAGCTGTGTCGGTATTCTTGCTCGATCCTCGTGTACTATATCAATGCAGAAGTTTGAAGTCGGTGGGATGTATATTGTCGGTCGGCCGACAAGTTTTTTCCCCTACGAACTGTGACTTTTTATCGGTAACCCGACACATGCTCCGCCGACGATTGCTCCGCCAACATATCCTCCGCAAAACGCGACAATTGCTCCGCGACATTTGCTCCGACGTCAAATGCTCCGCCGACAGTTGCTCCGCCGACAGTTGCTCCGCCGACAGTTGCTCCGCCGACAATTGCTCCGCCGACAGATGCTCCGCCGACAATTGCTCCCCCGACAATTGCTCCGCCGACAATTGCTCCGCCGTCAATTGCTCCGCAAAACGCGACAATTGCTCCGCCGACATTTGCTCCGCCGACATTTGCTCCGCCTGAAGCGACACTTGCTCCGCCGACATTTGCTCCGCCGACAATTGCTCCGCCGACAATTGCTCCGCCTGAAGCGACAATTGCTCCGCCGACATTTGCTCCGACGACATTTGCTCCGCCCAAAAAGTGTCCCATAAACTACAAATGCTACTAGTACTACGACAAATGCTTCGCCGACAATATTTTCTTTACACCTATTTTTTTCGTTTCTTTTTTTCTTCTTCATTTTCTGAATGCATTTCTTGAAATAATGTAGATGAAATGAAATGAATGAATGTTGATGAAGTGGGAGGAAAAGGGAGTTACCTAAAAGTCATTTCGAATATACTGAAATAACTTTCCATCTATCACTGTACGTCCCATATAATGTATACTAAACACTCATTACATGTCGTGGGAAGTTTTTAAAAAAATTAGAGCAGCAAGCCACATTCCCCAATACGCGCATACCTCCTAGTTAATTTCAAGTAGCTCATCAATATGTAATACCTGAAATTACCTCGATCAATGCATCTTACTAGGTAAAGCATTATACAATGTAATAGGTCATCATGGAAGTTAGAAAATAAGTAAGGGGGATTTACCAAGTGTTGATCTTTTAAGAGTTTTATAAAGAAACAAAAAGATATTGAATATTTCTCAGCGAAAAAAAGGAACAAGCTTGTTTCGCATTTTAAGAAATGGCGATTTGACTTATGATACTCATGTTGATTTAACTTTTATTCCTGTGCCCCCTCACTCCCCTTTATGCACTGGAGTTCAAACTATGATTTATATGTGTACAGTGTATTTTTTTTTACTATAATGTTTTTTTTTTATAACTTTCTTGTCCTTTCATTATTGTTAGTTGTTCTTATACATATTGGTTTTTTTGTTTGTCTAATTATTACCAATGACTTGTAAATATGTAATTTTTATATGATTGAAAATTTAATAAACACACAAATATAAAAAAAAAAGTTTTTGAAAATAAGGGCACTTATATACGTAAGGAAGAGAACCCATTCAGACGGGAAAATGAGATGGCAGCCTTTCTGCTTATTCACATTTATACAAATCATTTTGTTGCAGTTTGATGTTAGTTCTTCATGATAAGCCAATTGCTCTTCTTCCGGTGGCTTCGTGAGTCCCTTAAATTATTTAGTGAAAACAAAGTACTCGAATGAAACGGAGTGTTTTGCACACTAACATATATATATATATATTAAAGCTACATACACTTAACTAAAGGAAAGAAACCTTTAGAAAATGGACTGGATATTATTGAAAATATTATTCTAAACAAGAATGTACTACATGATTGAATTACTTTACGTTTCAATTTCACGAGAGAAATAGAACTCGAGAGAGGGAGCAGAGAAGAAGTGATGGAAATGAAAGAAGACTAATAGCATGAGAGGAAAGAAAAAGGAAAGAAGACAAGAAAACGGTGTAAACAGGAAAAGGAGGAGCATGGGAGAGAGAGAAAGAGAGAGAGAGAGAGAGAGAGAGAGATAGCCTTGAGCTTTGGATCAGCTAATGAGTAATACATGAAACAGATTTTGAGCGGAGTAATTATCTTTCGCCGGAGAACTTGCGTAACGAGCTATAATTTTATTTTTTATTTTTTTTAATCAAACATTATGGGGAAAAGCAAAAAACGGTTGTCTTTTTTGCTCTTTTCTTTCCTCTCATGTTATTAGTCTTCTTTCATTGAGGTAATTTCAGGTCTTACATATTGATGAGCTGTTTGAAATTAACTAGGAGGTATGCGCGTATTGGGGAATGTGGCTTGCTGCTCTACTTTAAAAAAAAAAAAACTTCCCATGACATGTAATGAGTGTTTAGTGTACATTATGTGGGACATACAGTGATAGATGGAAAGTTATTTCACTATATTCGAAATGACTTTTAGGCAACTGCTTTTTCCTCCCACATTATCAACATTCATTCATTTCATTTCATTTACATAATGTCATGAAATGCATTCAAAAAATGAAGAAAAAAAGAAAGAAACAAAAACAACCCGTGAAAAAAAAATATTGTCGGCGAAGCATTTGTCGTAGTACTAGTAGCATTTGTATTTAATGGGACACTTTTTGGGTGGAGCAAATGTCGTCGGAGCAAATGTCACCGGAGCAAGTGTCGCTTCATGCGGAGCAAATGTCGTCGGAGCAATTGTCGGCGGAGCAAATGTCACCGGAGCAATTGTTGCTTCAGGCGGAGCAATTGTCGGCGGAGCAATTGTCGGCGGAGCAAATGTCGTCGGAGCAATTGTCGGCGGAGCATATGTCACCGGAGCAATTGTCGCTTCAGGCGGAGCAATAATTGTCGGCGGAGCAAATGTCGGCGGAGCAAATGTCGGCGGAGCAATTGTCGCGTTTTGCGGAGCAATTGTCGGCGGAGCAATTGTCGGAGGAGCAATTGTCGGCGGAGCATCTGTCGGCGGAGCAATTGTCGGCGGAGCAACTGTCGGCGGAGCAACTTTCGGCGGAGCACCTGTCGGCGGAGCATTTGACGTCGGAGCAAATGTCGCGGAGCAAATGTCGCGGAGCAATTGTCGCGTTTTGCGGAGTAAATGTCGGCGGAGCAATCGTCTGCGGAGCATGTGTCATGGAACCTTTTTATCTGCTGTGACGACTTCGAGAGTGACTACAACTACAATACTTATATTTTCTCGACGTTTCACTTTCCTATAATATCAGCTAAAGAAATCAGAGGTTTAAAATGTTCGGGGAAACTAAAGTCAAACAAGGTCAACGACGGTACGACGAATCGTCTTCTTTCTCTATAATTATTGTGATGAAACGCCCGATTTATAAATGTTAACCCCCCCCCCCCCCCCCCCCTTGAAAAAATCGTGCGTACGCGCCTGGTTAAATTTGTAGATATTGGACATTTAATTTTGTCGGTAATTGGTCGCTAGTTTTGTCGGTTGTCGTTGGCCTCTACACCCCCCCCCCCCCCACTGAAAAAGATCACTCGATTGTAAGGTTACAAGTCAAGCACATGAAGGATAACAAGTATGAATTATCATAGATCAGTTCTGATTGGTTCATTATATGTCCATCTCAACCGTAATTTTTCCATTTAGTATAAGCAAGCATTTTGCCGAGGTATAAACAAAAACATGAATATTCATGAACGCCATGGACTGACATGCATGGACGCCTTTAACAGAGGGGTGCAATTGTGCACCACATCAAACTCCCCTACTTTAAGTCAAGTAGTTCATTGTATTATGTAGTTTGGTAGGTTTATTTTACTAACTGTTTAATAATCAGATACCAATGATAGTTTAAAGATATGGAAAAAAGCTTCTTGTATTCTATATTTAGCAAAGCAATCTCACATACAAAGTCACTATTAAGTGTCGTCTGATCCGCCGATTGCCGTCTGCTATATACGTTCAAGTCACATTTATCTGTGGACTGTGATGTAGACAGTTTACTCGTCATTGTAGATTTATGATTAGCCATCTGTCATTATTAGTCTTTAATTGTTGACACACATACAATTACCACACACACATGCAAACTCTAACTTCCCCTCCCCAACACACCAATTCCGCACACCCGGTTCACCCAATGGCATGTACACCCTGCAATATAGTGAACCATTCTAGTTTGGTAGTGCCGACGAACTAGCTACGTTTGTGCTGGCAAAATAGTTCAGCGAGCGCCAGGGGGGGGGGGGGGGGGGGGGGGGGCCATCGCCCAAAAAGGTAAAAAAAAAAAAAAAAAAAAAAGGGGGGGGGTGCAAATTTTAAAATTTTGGAGGGACAAAAAAAAATGTGCTCACTCCGCGCCTGCCTAAAACCCCTGAGCTCCGGGGGTTCTGCTCCCTGGACTCTCCGCCAATTAGTGACCTACCAGTGTCACAAATAATTAGTGCCTAAATTTGCTTATCTGACCATAATTTAATGCCTAAAAATCCTGAACTTCCGGGGGCGCAACTCCTTGAACACCTGCCGGGGCTCAGGCCCTGGACCCCACACCAATTTACGCTAGACCTGATCGACTTCGAAAAACGTTCCGCGGGGCCTGCATGTAACGTGTAAGAGGGGTGGTACTTTTCTTCTGCCCCCCCCCCTTCCAAACGTTTTTGCTCATTACGTCACTGCCCCTGGAAGATGAGCCCCTGGAATGTTTGCCCCCCCCCCCCCATCCCAAACTGCTTCAGGCGCGCCTGACCCTATTCTCCTCTAGCTAATTAGAGCAATTTTATACACTGAACAATTGGCTTGGGAACCAATTCCATCTTTACGGATGGGGTCCAGGGGCGGAGCCCCGACGCTCTCGATATTTAGCAATTCAGAAATTAGAATTTCCCCCCGA
Source organism: Strongylocentrotus purpuratus (assembly GCF_000002235.5). Taxonomy (NCBI): domain Eukaryota; kingdom Metazoa; phylum Echinodermata; class Echinoidea; order Camarodonta; family Strongylocentrotidae; genus Strongylocentrotus; species Strongylocentrotus purpuratus. The sequence continues at coordinate 4,310,107 of NW_022145603.1, forward strand.
GGACAGCGAGGACAATATTACCCCCTAAGGACAATATTACCCCCAAGGACAATTATCCCCCGCGAACAACTACCCCCCTCCCCCGAGGACAACTACCCCGTGTACAATCAGGATTCAATAGCAAAAGACGATCTGACACATTGAGAGATTAAGGTCCAATGCATGAACCCATATTCGTTCAAATACTTAATTAGCACGTTATCTTTCCTATTACTACACATTTCTCTTAAAATTTTATTTCTTCTCAAATTGCATAAATTACATTTCTCTGAGGCAGCGTTATTTCAACTTTTTGTTAGTCACGGTACCCTCTTAAGAAATGATATATTATAATGTCTATGATTCTTTAGACGAAACGTTTTATGTCCCTGTTACGCCATCAGTGTGGAATGCTTCTTTTTTTCTTTTCTTTTTTTGGAGGGGGGGGGGGGGGGGCTTTTCAGTCCGTATTATTTTGATTTGCATACTGGATAAGTGCAATAAAGAATGCTGCAAAACAAAACGACAGATATAAGTTCTCAGATGACAGAGCAAATGAAAACAATATTGATCTGTCATCCAGGTACTACACTGATTTATTGTACCACTTGGAAGCCTTATATAATAAATATGTATATGATTATCTCCTTTCCTCTCTCCCTCTTTATTATCTAGTTTTACCTTCTTTTCTCTTTGTTTCTCTCTCTCTCTTTTTCCCCTTCCCCTATTTTAGGCAAACGAAAAAAAGGGGGAGGTCCGCGGTCGATTCGTTAGAAAATATCTAGCGGCGAATCAGCCGGCGAATACGCGGGGGGGGGGGGGGGGGGGGGGGGGGGGGGGGGGGAGAGCACTATTTTTGTAAAACTTTTTTTTTTTTTTATTAAAAAATATTTTGTTATTGTTTTACTAGAGTCTAGGTGAGGTCTATTTATTATCAAATTAAGACAATCTCAAATGCTAATAAAAATAGCATAGCAATATTTACAGTACAAACAAGAATTAATTATATACCCCGTTCAGAAAATCCGGAAATCCGGAGGGGAAAGCAAAAACCAAAAACAATTAATAAAACCTAAGAGGAATGTTTCTAAAAATAGCCACTGATATATATCCCACAATGCATCTCATTTCTTTAAAAAGAGGCGCGTCAAGATGGCGGACACGGCTCTTGAAAGTTTGTATTGAGTTTATTACTTTTACATTGAGTCCATTTTAGATGTTCAGTAGTGAGGAACATGAAAAGTAATATGAAAATACGATCATTAGGTGGTTTTATTTAAGCACGATTGCTGCTTTGTAGTGCTACGTTGTGGTCATTGCTTCCGTGCCGGTATCTCACTGCGCAAGTTTTATTGTGGTCCCATACGTTGACAACTGTGTTGTGAGTTCGTTCGTTGTGAGTGTTGAGTGCGTGTGAACAGGTGAAGAATTGATTTGTGAATGGGGACACATTTTGACAAGATAATGTTATAAACTCAGTGAAAAAATAATGACTATTTTTAAATGGGATAACGAGATATTTTAGGATAAACTCTAGATCTAGGTCTAGTCAGTAGACATGGTGGTAGAAAGATGAGAAGACACAAACCACAACACAAGAGACGACATTAATTTTGCTGTTCTCTAAAAATTAAAAAAATTCAATTTTGTTTTAAAGAATCAAAGACAATATTTTGCCTCGGCCTCAGGAATTTTGAAAATCATATTTATACATTCACCCTAGATCTAGACTCTAGATGTGATTATAGATCTAGATCTAGCAAAAATATTTTTGTAGACCTAGATCTATGCATCCTCTGAAATTTCTGTATGAAACAAATTATTGAATCTAGACCTATCGCATCATCATGGTCATCTGGTCATGGTGCGGTGGGCCCGGTGGGGTATTCTAAAGTTGTTCCAAATTCTGTACATGTATGCCTATGGAGCAAATTGGAGAGGAGCTTGCAAATGCAAGAGCCAAGATAAGTCACTGAGTTACCAATTTGTGTATGATTTATTGCAACCTTAAAGGTTAAGTCTAGGGTAGCGCGCCCAGTATTCGGTCAATTCCCAGTATTCGGTCAGACAGCCGTTTCAACAGCTGTAACAATTTAATGTTACCCCGATTTTCAAGAAAGGTAACAAAAGTGATAGTAAAAATTATAGGCCAGTTAGTCTAACGAGCATTATTTGTAAAATGATGGAGAATCTTGTGCGTAAGCAATTGCTTGACCATCTTATGACGAATGATTTGATTTCAGTTCACCAGCATGGGTTTGTAGTTGGTCGGTCTTGCATCACCAATCTTTTAGAAGTGTTGGACCAGTGGACACAGATTTTGGATGATGGAGGCACAGTAGATGCCATATATTTGGACTTCATGAAGGCGTTCGATACGGTGCCTCACCACCGACTGCTTCTCAAATTAGAATCGTATGGAGTTCGTGGGAATGTACTTGCATGGTTAGAGTCTTTTCTGAGTGGACGGCAGCAAAGAGTAGTGGTCAGAGGCAAGCAGTCTAAGTGGGGCAAAGTCCTGAGTGGAGTGCCGCAGGGCAGTGTGTTGGGTCCATGTTTATTTTTGCTATTTGTCAATGACCTTCCAAAAGTTGTCAACTCAAATATTTCGATGTTTGCAGACGACACAAAGTTGTATGTCCGTGCTGATACTGCAGATTTAAGAAAGCAACTTCAAGAGGATCTGTCACGGATGGAAGAATGGGCTGAGAAATGGCAGCTTTGCTTTCATCCTGATAAGTGTACTGTTTTAAGGCTTGGGAAGTTACCGGCAGAAGCCTCTACAGACTATTGTATGAAAAAGGGGACAGACTCTGTAACACTATCTGTTACAAACGTAGAAAAGGACCTAGGTGTCCTAGTAGATTCACAACTATCATTTAAAGATCACATTTCCCAAACAGTTCTCAAAGCGAATCGAGTACTTGGAGTTATCCGTAGGACATTTATGTACCTCAATACTGATACTATGCCGTTTTTGTTTTAAAGGCCTCGTTAGGCCCATTTTAGAATATGGACAAGCCGCATGGTCCCCATACAGATTAGGAGAACAGAGAATGTTGGAGAGCGTACAAAGACGTGCAACAAAGATTATTCCTGGCCTTAGAAATTTAACATACCAGGAGCGCTTGACCAAACTCAAACTACCAACTCTTGTTCACAGGCGTAAAAGGGGGGACATGATCGATGTGTATAAGTACGTGAATGGCTTGTACACTGTGCAAGAGATGCCCTTAAGATGAGTACAGAAGATCGAACTCGAGGTCACTCTAGAAAACTTGAAAAGAAATATTCAAGGCTAGATATAAGAAAATACTTTTTTAGCAATAGAGTCGTGGAACTGTGGAACGGTCTCCCAGAAAACGTTGTGGCAGCTGGGTCGGTAAACTCTTTTAAGAATAGACTTGATAGTCACTGGTCAAAGAGTGTACCAGTAAGCCTTCTGTATGAGCCGGTCTAGGTGTTGTCTATTGTCTCATGTTATTACACAACCTCCTCCCTCCACAAAATAGCAGTAATCACGGAAGAATCCTGGATCGATGAACAGGCTTAGACCTACAACATCGTGTTTTAAAGTAAAGTAAGTAAGTAAAAAATAATTTATGAGCCACGAAACTTGCACAAATCAGGCAGCTGAACAATTTTTCTTAACTCTCAAAATTAAATCAGATTTAGGGCCCCGGAATGATCTCCAACTTAGCTCGAAATTGGTCAGTGTCGCACAACTTTCCGCACTTCCGCGTTCTCTTAGCACATGCGCTAACATGCATAGCCATATGTAGAAGTCTATTGCGAAACAACTACGTGTGCTGTCACAATGAATTTAGTATTTGTGTGAAGAGAATCACTTCCGTGTTCGCTCCATCGCAGCGAATTTGCAAATGACGCACTTGCCGATGTGCAAGAGGTATTTATACGATACCCTTGCCATGCGGTATCGCTCGGCCAGTATTCGGTCAACGCATTGACATTCAGTGCTTTATCGCGCAATTGTGTGAAAATAGTGCGCAAATACGCTATGCTCCTTCGCAATGGAGAATACACGCACAAATCGCGTGACCGAATTCTAATCGGCGCGACCGAATTCTGGGCAGAAAAATGCTCCGTCTTCTTTCGGAAGTATTTTGCTTATCATTATTCTATATTTTAAGTGACTATAAAATCCTGTCAGAGGAATAAATTTCTTTTCTTTTGATGGGTAGATTGCCAAATAAAAGAGGTAAGAATTCAAAATATTAGTGATTTCCCTTAAGTGACCGAATACTGGGCACTCTACCCTACTCCAAAAATATTTTGCTTTTTATAGTCTAGAGTAAAGGAGGGGGTTTTCGTCCACTTAAGACAAAATCCTATTTTTTGGACTCTTTACTTCCTATTTATTATCATTTCTTGTTCAAATCATGAAGCAAATATTATTATTATTTAAACAAAAGAATCCCAGAAAAAAATCATGAATTGCCATGAAAATATTTATTTCAATTTTCACTGTTTTGGAGCCAGTTATCGACCTAGCGATTCAGTTTACGACCGCATGTACAAAGTCAATAGGAAGCGCTATGCTATTATGCGATGTATTTTAAAGGGATTTTACCATGCATCCAACGGATTGGCCGAAAACTGGAGCGGGTCATTTACCCCCTCCTTTACTCTAGATGCAAAAAAACAAGAGAAACGGAGCAAACAAAATTTGAGTAAAATCGGATAACAAATGAGGAAGTTACGATTTTTTGAAAAAGTATGAAAAATATTGAACATTGAAAAATCACTACACAAATTGCCAATTTGGTTATCAGTTTGTGACATCATTTCCTCACTATATATCAATTGCTTTATATATGTTTATCCCATTAAGTTCCCTTTTTATTGTCAAAAACTTGATTTCCCCAGGCCCCATGCCTTTGCCCAGGTTATAAATAAATAATAAATAAAAACATTTATATATTTAACGCGCAACATATCCACCCAGAGGGTGCTTAATGCGCTTACAATGAACTACATAATATACTTGGATACAATTATGCTTACATTAGGCCATGATCGTCTGGTCTTAGGGATGATCAGAGTAATGATAACTATCATATTGAGTGCATGACATTTCACAAAATCTTTATGAACTCAAGTATTTATACTTTTTTCTGAATATTGTATATTTATATAATAAAAAAAAGTTGGCCTTGAGGGAGATACCACATAGTATTTCCCAAACTAGACTCATATTGCCCCGAGTCAAAGAGGAGGGCAATATGGGTCTTGTGAGGGCAATATATGTGTTATCTCCCGAAAGTTAAGCCAGTCAATATTTATCATCCATATCCAATTCAGACATCTAGAGCAAATACATACTGTACATGACAATCTCATAGAACTGAAAAAACTTTGTCAAACCAGCACTGTGCATCCAGCTGCTTGACAACATTTTTGATACACTGCAAACAGTGTACCCAATTTGGTGTGATTATTACATCACAATAAAGTGCGCGCAAAGTGTGCAGGTTCTCGTGCGCATAATAGATGCGCAACGAAAATGACAAAATACGACGCAGTGAATATGGTCTTATATTTCCTGCTTTTTTAACACATAAAGTCAATAGGCTTTTTCATGAGATGGTAATATGGTCTCGTATTTACTGAATAATTAGCCCTTTTAGGATTACAACAAGTGTAATATGATTTTATAAAACCACTGCTCAGATGTCTGATACAGGTCATAATCATAATTATTGATTTACATACCGCCGGTATTAAATAGTTTATCAAAATTCATGTATTTCGTAATTAAACTGAAAAAACTCTAATATTAGTGCATCCACACAAAAACATAATAGAGTAAAGGAGGGGGTTTTCGGCCGGTCCGTTGGATGCATATTAAAATCCCTTTGAAATACGTTGCATAATAGCATCACGTATCCCACACATACCATAACATGCCAGAGTCACTGAAGAACCACATTTGCAAAAGAAATTATATCCTTAAATATCACATTTTAGCGACGTAATCGGCGGTCCCGCTACCGAAATCTGAAAAATCAAGTATCTTACGCGTGTCTGTAGGGAATATGGGTACCATAAAATGAGCTGTATTTCAAGTATTTTTCAGATTTAGAACGCGATTTTGTGTGAGTCGCAAGCTCAAAAGTATCTCATTGCATGTAATAAATCAATGCAGCCGGATACCGCAGCGCACACACGATATCTCTGTCTAATTCAGATTCCAATTTCTGATCACCGCAGAGTTAGTTTTCGGCACGGGGAGCTCCGGTCGCTAGTGCTATAGATCAGTGGGGGAAACGCACGGCAAGCACGCTTCCTATTGACTTTGCAGTGTTTGCACATGCTGCCGAAAACTGCCCCGCTAAGCCGAAAACTACCTCCGAAACAGTGAAAATGGAAATGAATATTGTCATGGCAATTCATGATTTTTTTCTGGGATTCTTTAAAAAAAAAAAAAAAAATAGTATTTGCTTCATGATTTGAACAAGAAATGATAATAAAAAGGAAGTAAAGAGTCCAAAAAATAGGATTTTGTCTGAAATGGCCGAAAAGCCCCTCCCTTACTCTAGAGTAAAAGAGGGAATTTTCGGCCACTACAGCAAAATTCTATTTTCATCTCGCCTGCATAGCAAAAAGCGAGACATAGGCGCCGCTTTTCCGGTGACGGCGGCGACGGCGGCGGCGTCAACATTTTTTGATATAATTTTGATATAATTTTTAAAGTATAAGTTCTTAGTCGATGAAACTTTGACTATAGGGTAATCAAGTATCCCCAATCATGTGAGTAGAATTTCACAAAGTCAAGGTCAAAGGTCATTTCAGGTCAAGAGACTTGGACTATCATCATCATCGAATACTTAACCTAAGGTTAAGTTTTTGAATTTTTAATATCATTTTGAAAGTTTAAGTTCTTAGTCAATGAAACTTGGACTATAGGGTTATCAAGTCTCCCCAATCATGTGAGTAGAATTTCAGGCCACTAAGTTAAGGTCAACAAACTTAGACTTTGTTGTGGCATCAACATCAAGATTTTCTCCATTGTTCTCCATTAATTAATTATGGTAATTTATGCAAATTTATTCCAAGAATACCAAAAATTGCTTCTTTTCTCTCATTTCTTCACCGATTTTGATTTGGTTTGCCTTATCTGGTAGAACTAAATTTGGAACACTAAACTTCTACACAGAATTGTGAGATTTTGCTAAATTGATTATTTATGGTACTTCATGTACATGTAAATGAAATGAAATTATGTCCCTTCCAGGGCATCAAATTTTTATTATTTGACCAGTTCAAAAGTGTACCACATAAAATTTACGATATTTTTGTTGCGAGATGCGGATGAGCGCTACGTCATTGACGTTCTGGTTTATCATATTGAATTGCGTTATGCAGGCGAGACTGCAGAGAGCGTTTCCCTTGTTGGACTCTCTACCTCCTATTATCATTTCTTGTTCAAATCATGAAGCCAATACTATTATTATTTTAACCAAAAAAGAATCCCAGAAAAAATATCATGAATTGCCATGGCAATATTCATTTTCATGTTCACTGTATGAACGTACGTAGTCAATAGGGAGCGTGTGTGTGTTCACCGTCTGATCTATAGCACTGGCTCGCTGTGGTACAAAAAAATAAGACATGTGCGGCCAGAGCACGTAATCCCCCGCAAGAAGACGAAAGACCTGATGCATGCCTGATCGTCAACGAAACGGAGATAAGCTTTTGGTAAATCCGTTTGATGCAACGGCAGGCAGCCAGTGAAAATGAACTTGTTTGATCAAATTATGGAAATGCAAGCATTTTTAAAACAAACAGAATTTTGTTATTCCTGGCTCATTTTTCCTAATTGAGGTGTCATATGAAAGGGCAGAAATTGAACTTTCTAGAAATGTGATTTTCTCCTTGAAATTCAGATACCGCCCGCCAAATGATTTTTTGGTTTCCTCTCTTCAAATTGCTTTTAATCACTCATGCGTGAAATATGCATCGTATGAGTTGCATCAAATGAAAGAGGAGGATCTAAGCTTTCCAAATACATGTTTGTGTCATTTATTAATTGTAATTGTGATTAAGTTATGATAAAACATTGATTCGTTTTTTCGGTTCGTTTTTTCTGGGATGCACTGTATATGTGCTGAGAGGCAGCAATTGCACACTAATGCACACAATGAATAAGAAGTGGCTAATCGGCAAGTTTGACAGTAGACTCACGATTTGAATTTTCAAAGAATTTTTTTCTAACATCGGTAAGTTGAAAAGCTTGTATTTTACTGCTTAGGTGTCATCAATTGACGCTAAAGTACCGATTTTCGTACAGTTGTGTTTTAAATGTTGACAATCAATAGAGGTCGTTTTTAATACACAACAGTTATACTAATGCTGCTATGTTTGGTTATAACCTGATTTCCATTTTCTTTGCCGTTGCAGCATCTGCTGAGGCATTGATGAGCTTAAGGAGCGCAGGGAAGAGTAAGCTCTCCCCGTCACCAGCCCCGTCTCCAGCCCCCTCACCAGCCCCTCACCAAGCAAGGCATCACCTTCTAGAACAACACCATCTGTGCCTAGGAGGGGACATGTAAGTATGCTGGATGCTCTTCCTAACAATACCACCAACCAAAAAGATCTCTACTGTCTTCCTGTTGTACCACTTAATTTATATTTAATTATTCAGTTTAGGGACAACCCTTTGATAGGCCTTTGGCCTTTGTTTGCCCCCCCCCCCCCCAGATTTTGATACTTGTGTTATTTGTTGGAATTGCCTTTGTATTGTAAATGTTTGTTATTGTGATTTTTATTAAATGTGCAAATAAAATTATTGAATTAAAGTACAGTCACAGTCCTATTTAGCCAAAATAGAATCTAGAAAAGTTCTGTAAGTTGAATTTAGTTGTTAGTGATCTCATGTGGTCACCTGATAATTTTAGATTAGCAAATATGGGCAATTTGTATATATTTATATAAATCTAAAATTCCCATTTGTAGCTGGTAGACTGAGCTAACAACGCAAAACAACACGCACAAACTGTAAATACATACGCATACTAATAATACCTGAGGAATGTTGGGCAAAGACTAAGATCAACTTTAAGTTGGACTTAACTATGGCAGGCCATTCATGTCACTGGCTGCTCTCTCCATTTGTCTCTCAATTATGATCTTTAGAAATATTTTTTCCTTCGATTTTGAATTGTCAAAAAATGTAAATTCTGTAGATTTGTGGTCACGATTTACACATCCCTTGAGAAACCAATGTCAGGAATGGTTAGAGGAACTAGTGGCATAAAAGGCCTGCCGTAGTTAAGTTCAACTTATAGTCGATCTTAGTCATTGTGAAACACCACCCTGCACTAGTAGTGTTGCTCATCTTGTGCATTATTTTCCTTTGACTCCAGTCTGACTTATTTTGGTTTAGTAACAGCCTCAGATTCTGAAACAAAATCCTAGATTTAGTTATGCTGTAATGATAATTATAAACCTTTAGGTCAGTCAGAACCCCATGACTTATACAAGCCGATCGCCTGTCTGATTATCAAGATATTTATGATTGGAAATCAAAATTTTTAAATTCATTTTCCTAACAAATTTTATAACACTGCAGTTTATTGGGGAAAACGAGTATGGTAAAACCAGTCACTCAAAGATTTCTACTTTTTTGAGGCCCTTCATGATCATTTTGAAGCGCAATTTTTTTAGGGCTTCAATATTACACCATATCATAGACAATGATAACAGATAGGGCCATGCATCTCAGATTCAACATTGTTTATCGATGCCTTTAATCTCTCCAGCCCGCAAGAATCCGGAAGAAAAATCGGAGGATATTCAACGATGATGAAGACACGTCCATGTCTCCCATTAGGGCGTCGCCTAGCAAAAAACTCAAGATGTCTCCATCCAGAACGGTAAGCTACAATCAAGTACCATTATGATAAAGATTTGATATTAATCGTAACTTGTTAGCGATTGATATCAATCTCATTTATGTAAATAAGAGATAGGAGACTGCAAACTTGCGATTGATTGGAGGACTTGCGATTGATACATGTAAGGATCTATCGCAAGTCGCTACACTTGCTAAGATGGGGCCCAGGGAATTATTTCATGTCACCATTTTCAAGTACATCTTCAGAGATATCCCATTGAAGCCATGTTCTTGTATGAACATTTAAACACATGTCAGTGGGATGTGGGTGAACTTGTACTCGTGGCGGTATCGGAAACGATGCCCAGTTTGTAGTTAGGATATGTCCCCAATAATCCACTGATCTCGTACACATGAGGAAGTGCCACTTTATGCATTTAGAAAAAATGACTCTCAAATAGATGAAGATGCATCTGGAATAAATTTTGTGTTGCCCTTTTGAAAGGAATACTACCAGATGTGTAAGATGGGGCATAATTGCACAAATCTCATGAGCACCCCTGTCCAGTATTCATTTCTCTGGGGTTTTTACAAATTTTGTGCAAATGACCTTTGTCTGCTCATCTACAAGCTGACTTGTGACAAAAATGGCAGCACTAACCGTAATCCTAACTTCAATCCTGGATTGAACACTACAGTTACAGTCACTTTATTTGTTACATGTAGTATCCTTGTGTATAATCTATGTTCCAGAACAATTAATCAGATATATTACTGAGAAGTTTGTCTCACAAATCCATCTTTTCCTTTCATTTCCTTTTTTCATTTTACATAAATTGTTAAGTGAATATTTGTACGCTGCTGATGCTATTGACTACTCTGTCATGTCATTGTTTTGTTGCATGAATGCTTATTTGCTTTGATTATATTTCTATGAAAATAAATGAAAATGAAGTAACTAAACGAAACAATTGATTGATGTCAGGCCTACTAATCCATTATGTCTTGCCAAATGATGAGATGTCTTTTCCATTTCTTAACAACCATCTCTCTATCATGACAGTCCTTCTTTCCTTATCTTCTTCTCAACCCCACATGCAGCTCATCATTTAGTATTATTTTCTGTACCCTCGATCTCTCACTTCTTTTTGTCATTGTCTACTCTTTGTATTATGACCGTGTTCTTCTATCTTTGTCGTGTAACGTATTATCTTGGTCCTTTCTCGTCTCTGTTGGCATCCCCCTTTTTCTTTCCCCTATTTTGTAGTTCCCTTTGTAGTTACAGATTAGTTAATTTAATTACTCATTATTCCTAAGTTTCATTTGAGGTGTTCACACTTGTACAAGCATTGCTTTTTAGTGGACCCCTCTGTTTCCAACATGCATTTCTTAAATTTGTTTTAAATGCTTATAATTGATTTGTAATGTTTCGTTGGAAACATGAATAAATTTGAATTTTGAATAAAATAAAATTGAATCAAATGTTCTTTTCCTTGAAGCCCACCAAGTTGCACATCTCCACCTCTACCTTGGTCTCTTCCCCCCGTGCGAGTGCTTCCAAGTCCCCCTCCCACAACCCTTCCCCCGTCTCAACGCCGTCCAAACTCCCCACGTCCAGCGGGACAGGAGGAGGCCACGTGTCGTACAAGAAGTCCGCCCAGAAGCTAGGCCAACGACTCAAGAACCTGCTCAAGTTACCCAAGGCATACAAGTGGTGTATCTATGAGTGGTTCTACTCAAACATCGACAAGTAAGTCAGGAACCTGTCATAAAAGTTTTGAGTACTGACGGAAGGTTCTGCTCAATAATTCAGATATCCAGATTTCAAATCAAATCAAATCATTTACTTCCAAATTCCAATATCAATTAAAAGCAATGTGTAAAAAACAGTCAATGGGCAATAAAACATTATAAAACTATGACATTTCAATCTAACGATATAGCAATCAAAGAGGAACAAGGTACAGACTACATTAAAAACATAAGTGGATTATTGATGAAAACATAAAAGCCTTAAGTACTGACAAATGGTTCTGCTAAATAATTAAGATAATTAAAACTGACTAAATTTGTAGGTGTCTCAGTATACTGGTTAATTCATTTGACTCTCAATTCGAGGGTTGAGGGTTGGAATCCCAGCCTGCCACTATCGTCCTTTTCCAGGACATTAATCCATACTTGCCAATCTCCACCCAGGTGTAAATGGGCACCCGATATGCCAGAGCGCTACCTAATTGGCAGTAAACTATGACTATAATGAAATTTTAAAACGGCAGGAGCATCATCACGTAATTGACTTGTGCACGATATAAGAAGCCACCATTATTTTAATTGTTACAAATATACACTGTACGTTACATTTGTGTGAGTTAGATTCAAGCCATGTTACAAGCTTTTTTTAACGCATTCCAAAATATTGACCGAAAATGGTTAATCAGAATTATTTTTGTTTTGAGGTTCATTTATGGTGCCCTTTTCAGAATTTTAGAAGGCTAAGCCCTTTCTTTAGCTAGTTCTTTGCAAATGAATAAATGCCTTAACACACAACAATGATTTCCTTTTGTGATTGACAGATCATTATTTGAAGGAGAGAATGACTTCAAGATTTGCCTGAGGGAGTCCTTTCCCCAGCTCAAGCAACGCAAGTTGACCAAAGTGGAATGGTGTATTGTCCGGAGATTAATGGGCAAGCCAAGAAGGTGTGTAGTGTTGGCATCGTTATTTTGTTATCCTTTTCATCAATTTATCATATTTAAGGTGGTTTTGCTCAATAAAGAGCCCTGGTAAAATCCACTATGAAAATGATGGACAAAGAAAGCGGACAAAATATACAGTTCCTCAGGTAGACAAAGGAACATCCCTTCACTGCTATTATGTAAAAATGTGTAGAACAGGTGAATATGCATGTGACACCTGTTCTACACATTTTTGGCTCGCCTACGTAGCAAAAAGCGAGACATAGGCGCCGCTTTTCCGGTGACGGCGGCAGCGACGGCGGCAGCGACGGCGGCGGCGTCAACATCAAAAACTTAACCTAAGGTTAAGTTTTTAAATTTTTGATATAATTTTTAAAGTATAAGTACTTAGTCAATGAAACTTTGACTATAGGGTAATCAAGTATCCCCAATCATGTGAGTAGAATTTCAGATCACAAAATCAAGGTCAAAGGTCATTTCAGGTCAACAGACTTGGACTATGTTGTAGCATCATCATCATCGAAAACTTAACCTAAGGTTAAGTTTTTGAAATTTTGATATAATTTTGAAAGTATAAGTTCTTAGTCAATGAAACTTGGACTATAGGGTTATCAAGTCTCCCCAATCATGTGAGTAGAATTTCAGGTCACTTAGTTAAGGTCAAAGGTCATTTAAGGTCAACAAACTTAGACTTTGTTGTGGCATCAACATCAAGATTTTCAAAATGCTTCTTCTTCGTTATTTTTCAACCAATTTTGATTCTGATTGTTTCATATGATAGGGCTAGGAGGGGGATTTAAAATTTCTACTCAGAATCGAGAAATTCATTATCTATGCTAATTTATGCAAATTTATTCGAAATCACAAAAAAGGCTTCTTCTCCTTCATTTCTCGACCGATTTTGATTTGGTTTGCTTTATATCGTAGAGCTAACTTTGGTACACTAAACTTGTACACAGAGTTTTGAAATTGTTCTCCATTAATTAATTATGGTAATTTATGCAAATTTATTCCAAAAATAACAAAAATTGCTTCTTTTCCCTCATTTCTTGACCGATTTTGATTTGGTTTGCCTTATCTGGTAGAGCTAAATTTGGAACACTAAACTTCTACACAGAATTGTGAGATTTTGCTCCATTGATTAGTTATGGTACTTGATGCAAATGAAATTAAATTATGTCCCTTCCAGGACATCAAATTTTTATTTTTTGACCAGTTCAAAAGTGTACCACATAAAATTTACGATATTTGTTGTTGCGAGATGCGGATCAGCGCTACGTCATTGACGTTCTGGTTTATCATATTGAATTGCGTTATGCAGGCGAGATCACCGAGAGCGTTTCCCTTGTTACATAATAGCAGTGAAGGGATGTTCCTTTGTCTACCTGAGCAACTGTATATTTTGTCCGCTTTCTTTGTCCGTCATGTTCATAGTGATCATACCATCAATGTTAACTACCATGGAAACCTTGATTTTGATTGGCTGTTGAGCCCTGTTACTATGGTAGTTGCCATTGATGGCAAAGTTACCATCAATGGTTAGTTTTATGCAACGGGTCCAGATACTTTAGCAGAAAGAACACACTTTACAAATGTTTGTTGCATAACCCTTTGCCCTTCGATGCTTGACATTTTTTAAATGAGAATAAGCACTAAAATCCTTCAATTGGCAACATCATGGAATGTTCAGAATCGCCTATTTCATGCAAATTGACACTAAAAACTTCTTAACATACTTGATAGCAATGAACATTCAATCCAAATAGACAACTTTTTATTGAAAAATGTAGGAATTATAGACAAATATGAATGTTGTCAATTTGAATAAACAGTTCCTGTTCTGAAAAGGTTAGAGGAGAATTAATTCCTGTAGAAGCAGAAGAATTTAATAGAGAGATATATTTAAATTAATTTAATAGAGAGATATATTTAAATTAATTTAATAGAGAGATATATATTTAAATTAATTTAATAGAAAGAGGCAGTTTTTTTTTTTTTTTTTTTTTGGGGGGGGGGGGGGGGTTTGGAAAGCATTGCAAGCTTTGCCGGATGACAAGACCAGAGGAATTTATTTTATTTATTTATTAGTCTTTAATACTGCTTTTTCGTGGAGGCCCTACAACAACAATACAAAATTTACAAACATATGGAAAACAATCCAAATTGAAACAAAATGAATTAAGTTACAACATTTTTGAACAAAAGAAAAGTAACAGAAACAACACAATGGACCAGTTCAATGATTTAAATTATTATAGCGCCAAAACAAAAGAGTAAATGGAGAATTTGATGGCGCATTTTTTTAAAAATTAGGTAAAGTATTCCAGAAAGCCGCACCATCAAATGAAAAACTTTGTTTTCCCATCTGGGTTTTTATTTTGGGTAAAATTAATCCTGCATTTTGTGCACTGCCTGTTCTAATGTTATGTACAGATTGGGTTTTTTGAAATCCCCATTTGGGCAGATTTACATTTTCACATCTGATGTTGTTGAAGATTTTATTCAAACTTTGAATAGCAGTGGGAATTGTACACATCATGCTAAGCACTGCAGATTTTATTTTTTGGTAGTAAATAGTGACGAAGGGAATAAAGATTTTTGTTTGAATACTGTGAAATGTATGACACTGAAAGTTAAATGTGACTTAGTTACTGAATGAATTTGTTATAGGATTCTTAATTTTGATTAAAATTGAATTTATTAGTAAACTTCATTCATATAAATGAACATTTTGTTTCACAATACATAAATAAAACAATTATATAAACAAGAAAATCAACAAGTGGTATAGTTTTGGGAGTAATCACAAATTAACAATAAACATTGTAGCTTGTACATACAGTGGTAAATGGTATTATTACAAAATAATTATATCACACGTACCAGCCTATGTTTGACATTAAAGATACATAACAAATGGGAATGATAATTTTGATATTGATGTTCTATTGATATATATTTAATTTCTTTTTGTTACATGGCGTACATTCATTAACATGGATGGGATGTTAAAATTTCCCTCAAGTATTTATGAATGTTTTAATACACTTACAGAAGTGATCAGTTATATTTTCATTCTCAAGTGTCATAGTGCTTACAAATTTCTCTTCATCGCTAAGATCTTCAAACTGTCCAGATATTTCAGCCATGTTATTGTCATAGGTAACCAAACAATGAGTTCCTAATGTGATACCGTTGCTTTTGAATGGACCTGTTATGCTGTGATGCAATAATTCTTGTTTGCAGATGTTCACCAGCATTCTTTGAGGAGGAAAGGGCGGCGCTAGAGGAGCGGAGGCAGAAACTAAGGATGTTACAACACAGAAAAGGTCAAGAGCTTGACCTGGCAGAGGTCAAAGATCTCCCTGAAGAGATCCCAATACCCCTCTGTATAGGCACAAAGGTCACAGGTGAGAGGTCAACAAAACTTTGTACAGTATATCATGTGCAATACAGAATAGTTTACAACAAAAAAAGATTACAGTGAAACCTGTCTATAAAGACCACCCAAGGGAGACAAGAAAAGTGGTCTCTATAGGCAGGTGGTCTGTATGTACAGGTTCCTTTAGTTCATGTTTCAATGAGAATTCATTTTCAAGGGAAACAAAAATGTGGTCATTGTAGACAGGTAGGTGGTCGCTAAACCAGGTTTGACTGTATATGCATACTTTTTAAACAAAGGATTTTCTTGACAACCTGATAGTTGTCTGAGGCTTGCCCAACTTAACAAAAAGTGAAAAATGCAGACTGGATTCAAAGTATTGTAGTTCATTCATTGATAACAGGTCCCCAGGAAAGAAACATCCATAAATTTGTATATAGTAGTAAACCGGTCTATTGCAAACAATTATTAACAGAAAATTGTTGACAACTGGTCCTACCAGTAGACCCCGTAAGGAGAGTCCCAAATAGGCAAATGTAGATTTCTAAACAAAACAAAATTGCATGCACTGTACACAGAAATGAGTATGGGACTACACAAGCATGTGGCATGAAAGTTGTGGTCATAAACATTTAGCTGTTACTTGTCATACGGGTACTTCAAATTTGAGGGCATTTGAAGAGCCGTCCTTTTCAGGGGATATATTTTCTATGATACTCTTCCACGCTGACATTGAAAGAATGAAAGAGCTCACAAATCATCTTTCACCTTTCCCAGAACTCCAGCTTGAGTTTAAACATGCAGATAAGTTAGTACTTGTCGGTCCTTTGTTGCATGAAGCCAATTTTTTTTGGCCCCTCATGTTATTCACTCAAACTTTAAAAAATTATGAACAAATCATTCGCCATGTGAACAAACCTTTATTACAATATATACCAGGGTTGGCAATTTGACTATTTGACTTTTGACACCGTGTAAATAAGCCTTTATATGGACATATGTCAAGGATTGCCAATTTGACTATATTTCTCTCCTTTTGTTTCCCCCGTAGCTCGTCTACGAGCACCTCACGACGGTCTCTTCACCGGTCAGATAGACGCGCTGGATCCTGTAGATGCTACGTATAGAGTAACATTTGACCGACCTAACTTTGGCACTCACTCTGTTCCAGACACAGAAGTACTCGTAAGTTCAGTGTATGGGATTGTATCAAACATGATATCACATTTCTTGACCATGCAAGTGAATGAAATAATTTGTATCGAGGCACTTCACGAAGATTTATGCATTAAATTTGGTTACATTACTAAAATAACCTATTAATTGCACAAAACACTGTATTATTTTGACTTTGGAAAAAAAATAGTAAGAATATGAAAACATACAGCGTAGCTATAAATTTGGTTGCTATACAGCAACTTACAAGTAGGCGGGGAGCAGTCATTTTGCTTTCTTAATTGATTGAGATAAGTTACATTGGTTGCCAATAAGGCATAAAATTGCATTCAAAATACTTTTGCTTGTTTACAAAGCATTGAATGGTCAAGCCCCACATTATTTTTCTGAATAATTATCTCTCAATTCACGTCATACGCACGTAACTTGCAAAGCACATAGGACAAGCTGCGTCTAAAAGGCAGTAAAGCTACCTCACATCAACAAAAACAAAACTAACCCTTGGAAATTGTGCTTTCAGTTGCGCCGCTTCAAAGCTTTGGAATAACCTACCACTAGACATCAGAAAAGCCTCATCTGTTGATATCTTCAAAGTTTTGTTCAAGACGCAAATATTTTCAGGAGCTTTGAATATTTTGTTGCTGTGTGAGTCAGTGAAGTAGCGCTGTCTCCATCACAGCGCAGTAGAGTATTTTAAACAGTAGCTGCGCTTATAAATTGATGTAATTATTATTATTATTTCTAATTTGTTTTCCTCTTGAATAGAGTGCAGAAGAACATGACACTATTTCATGTTTGTCTTCTCATTTGTTTTCTTGTTGAACAGAGTACGGAAGAACAGGAGACTGTAGCGTTGACATCCTTCCTTCAGAAGCAGAGACCAAGACCCAATTACTTCACACCTCTCAGGTATTTAATAAACCCTTTGACTTCTGAGTTCTCTCGTTCCCATAGGCTTAAAGGGAAAGTTGAGTTCTGTTGCAGAGGGCGCTACACAAAATAATTTTTTTGTGAGATAATGAGTGTCAAATTTGAAAGAACATACAATTTCAATGACAAAATCATCTTTGTTTGATAAAAATCGGTTCAGAGACGGCTGAAATATCCATAAATATAACAATTTCTAATTTTGTGTACCACCACAAATATTCGATAATTTGGAAAAGCCGTTGAAAAAAACGAAATAGTGCCATTTACGTTGTATTTCAGCCAATGACAATGTTGGATTTTTTGTTGGCTTTGTCGTGTTGGTTCTATTACGCACAACCAGCCGTCCCATGTATTGTTATTATTAATTAATTAATTAACGGTCACCATATTTTTTTGAAAGTAGACTGAATTGGTATGATCGTAATGGCTACATTTTGGGGTCTAAAATTACCTTTATATCAATTTTAGGTCCCAAAAGGGCACTAGAAATGCCATAGATAAGATAAGAGCAATAAGCATGCACTCTGAAGGCATTTGCAGTCTGAAAACAAAACTCAACTATCCCTTTAATACAGTAGCCAACAGGTTCCTGTAGGGGATGGGTTTACATTTGTTTAGTCATATTGTAGCTTCATGATTGGTACACTTTAAAGGTACTATGTCCCATTTGCAGGCCAAAAAAATGAAAAGGTTAAAGTCCAACCACATTTGAAAGATAATACTAATTAAGAACTTCCCTAAAAGAAAGGGGGCTTGACAAAGACTTTAAGTGGGAAAATAACGACTATTAGTTATTACAAGAAGTGGGTTATTGATGTAGACAAATGCTCATGTACCCTTTACAGCTCATTTTATGTATGTTATTACCAAAGAAGAAAAAAGCCACTTAATCACTCAATAGTGTCTGACAGTGCAGTCTAGCAAGTAAACGGGTTTCCTTGCATAGTTTGAATATTAGGACACTGCTAATGTTTAAATTTCACAGATAGGACATCCATGACATATTCATAATTCCTGCAAAGTTCTACAGAATTTGAGGTTAGCTGCAAAAGGGACATAGTATCTTTAACCAATAGCAAATCAGAGTTGACTCTTTTCTAGAGGTTTCGATCCTCAAATTGGCGGGAATTAATCAAATTTTCTATTCCTTAGTTTAGAAAACAGCAGAATTTAATTTATCATTTGCCAATTTGTACACGGAAATAGTGATTTTATATTTTACATCGCATTGCCAATTTACATATTTTTAAGTGATTTGTTAGAATTATATTGCTCTTATTTGAGAATGGCACAACATGCTGCATTGGAAAATAGACTAATGTTGTTTTTCTTTCTGCTCATGTATCATGTTTAACCCAGAGCATGCTGAATCAAAAGATCATTAAAGGTAAAGACCAGTTATGGTCATGCGATTGCATTGTGAAAGAAACGTTGTGGAATCGATCAGAAAAGGTTGATCATCTAGCATATAAGAATTGGTGTGTACTGCAAGGTTCTGGAATCATCAAAATGATAAGAAATATGGCCCAGTCTTCGTAAAGTTACAAGCACTGTACACAGAAAGATGTATATGAGACTATACGCACCCGTGCGCGACACATGCGTTTATCTCTCACAGACCTTGTAGATAAACTAATTTACCAAATATATCAATTAGTAGGCGGTTTCCCGGCAAAATTTGTATCATCATGTATTAGTCAAAACATATTCTTTCACATGATTGGTAATAAGAGCTTCCATTTCATTTTTTGAAATTGGGGTGTTTCCAATACTGGTCTTTACCTTTAAGGGGTCATTTTTAATTAGCCAATAATGCAAAAATGCTTTAATGCAAAACAGATCACTGAAGGGAGACACTAGAGATTTTGTTGGCAGCTGATAAACAACCATCCGCAAACACGATGAAAATCTTAAATCGAAAAAATCTACATCTGGAGTTTTATTTTTTTTTAAACGCTGGTAGAAATTTCACTGATTTTCGTAGTGTAAATGCCAGCTCCTGAAATGAAATGATAGAATTTTTTAGTCACAAGTTGCGCATGGGCACTATACACACAAAAATAAAAATGAGCAAAATCAACATTTTTTTCCAATAATGTAAGTGGCAGTCTTAAAGGTATTACAAAGTTTTGGGAATATTTCATCAGGATTGGATCATGAAATTTAAAATTTGCATTACTATTGTGAAATATAGTGTTAGAACACCCAACTCTAAAAAAATTGGGCTCTAAAAAGCTTTCGATTTGGAGTTATTAAAATTTTAAAAAATAAAAAATTTTACCGGTACTCCCGGTAAATTTGGTATAGCTCCCTCTCAGTTCGAAAATTTATATGCCATCTGAACAGCATAACACATACATAGCACTATTGTCAAAGTGTAATAATTAACATGTTTTGACACCCAATCATATTACCAGACTTAAACAATATATATAATCATGAAGATAATTATTTTAAAGTCGAGTTGCCTTAGTGTAAGATTTTTATACTGTCTCCTAAATTTGAAGAAAAATATACTTGTCTGTACACTGTAATCGCAATATATAATTTTATAATCGATCGGACCGTCACCATCTTTACTGTACTTACGTACGTTAATCTATGAATTTCCTGTGCGGACCGGAATATCCTGTGTTGTTCTCTTCAACTCATTTTTCCATTTCCCTCTCTTAATCGTTTCTGTGTTTTCAACTTTGAAATGCATTTGTTATTGCTCGACTTTGATAATATTGTTGTTCGCCAGCTCTGTGAACGAACGCACATATTGCCTGTATTTTGGTCAAGTCAATTCTCGCTACCCTAAATAGGTACGAAAATCTCGAAATTCGCGAGACGAGGTAATTTTCACTCTCTCGGGTCGTCACTACAACTTCCGGTATAGAGTCCCATCCCGCTGGCGCTAGCGCCTGTGTTCGCTGTGCAGAGTTTTCACGCACGCTAAAATCGATGCCAATCAGTGTCATTTGTACAGATTATAATATGCAATGGAAAGCTTCGGGCAGAATTAGTGACTTTAGCACAAAAGGCCGTTAAACTCTACCGTGAAAGAGAGGGTTGTGATCACGAACGCCTGCACAGGAAGCTGTAATGTCGAAAAGCTATCCCATAATGCAATGCGCGTTTTCAGGATTTTCCCCGGATCTCGGCAGAATCGCTATTTGGGGTAGCGAGAATTGGCCGTGATGAACTGCAAAGATCTGGCATTGATCTCTGTTCATGTGTATTAGGCCTACGTATAGTACATGTTACGTGTGTACGTGTATTAGTCTATGTGTGTAGGGCCGGATTGGCCAGAAGAATTTCCGAGCACATTTTTGTTAGGGATAATCTCAAAATACTCCCCAAAGTCCTTGTACGGGGACAGTTTGGGTAATCATTTATATACAGAACGTAACATTATTTATTTTGCATTTCTTTATTAAAAATAAAGAAGATACGTTTTATCGTACAAACGAAGATAAATCAATAATAAGGTTGACGACGTTTTCCCGAACAGTCGATTATGTGTATACTGCACATTCTTATTTTGAGATCATCCCTTTGTGAGTTTACGGGTACGGTACGCTTGTTTATTTAGCCTAATGACCTCTGGTAGAGGTCAGTAATTGCTACACGTGTTTGGGCTAACCTCTCTCTTTCCGTATAATTGAATTATATTCTTCGCCCCCGTCTCATAACCATGCACCAACTGCATTGACCAGGTCCGTGTTATAACACTCTCACTTGATATTCTCTCTCACCCTCTCTCTCTCTCTCTCTCTCTCTGTCGCTTCTATATCCCTCTCATCTCCCCCCTCTCTTTTGTATCACTCTCTATCCCTTCTCTCCTTTCTCTCTCTCTCTCTCTCTCTCTTCTCTCTCGCTATCTTTATTTCTCCCATTTTCTTTCCCTCACTCTTTATTTCTCAGTACCCCATACCATTCTACCCTTTCTCTATTTATTTCTCTTTTGATGAATATTGTATATAATCTGTCTCTCTCTCTCTCTCTCTCTCCCTCTCATCGCATCACCTCGTTTATCCCTTTCTACATAATCCATATCACTTGTTAGTCGCTCTCTCTGTCGGTCTGTGACCGTCTGTCTGATGACTGTCTCTCTTTCTTTATCCACACACCTCTCTCTCTCTTTCTTTCGCTCCAACTTTGTCTCTCTCTCTCTCTAGAAGTTCTCATTCGAGTGATATAAGACCATTTTTTTTTTTTAGGGTTATGTAGATGAGGATGATATAAATATGACAAATATAATAGTAATCACAATAACGAGAGAACTTCTCATTCACGTAATAGGACAGTAGTTTTTGGTTGGAGTTTATGACAAGAATAATAATAATCATAAAGACGATAGAAGTTCTCATTCGCGTGATAGGACTTATGTCGGGGTTATGTAAATGAGGGTAATATAATTATGACAAAGATAATAATTATAACAAAAGCAAGAGAAGTTCTCATTCACGTGATAGGACAGTAGTTTTTGGTTGGAGTTTATGACAAGAATAATAATACGTCACAAAGACGATAGAAGTTGTCATTCGCGTGATAGGACCATATTTCTTTTGAGTCGGGGTTATGTAAATAAGGGTAATATAATTATGACAAAGATAATAATTATCACAAAAGCAAGAGAAGTTCTCATTCATGTGAAAGGACAGTAGTTTTTGGTTGGAGTTTATGACAAGAATAATAATAACCACAAAAGACGATAGAAGTTCTCATTCGCGTGGTAGGACAATATTTCTTTTGTCGGGTTTTATGTAAATGAGGGTGATATAAATATATGACAACAATAATAATAATCACAAAAACGATAAAAGTCCTCATTCGCGTGATAGGACCATATTTCTTTTGTTATTATTTATTTTCTTATGTAAATGAGGGTGATATAAATATATGACAACAATAATTATAATCACAAAGACGATAGAAGTTCTCATTCGCGTGATAGGACCATATTTCTTTTGTTATTATTTATTTTCTTATGTAAATGAGGGTGATATAAATATATGACAACAATAATAATAATCACAAAGACGATAGAAGTTCTCATTCGCTTGATAGGACCATATTTCTTTTGTCGGGGTTATGTAAATGAGGGTGATATAAATACATGACAAAGATAATAAATATCACAAATGCGAGAGAAGTTCTCATTCATGTGATAGGACAGTAGTTTTTGGTTGGATTTTATGACAAGAATAATAATAATCACAAAGACGATAAGAGTTCTCATTCGCGTGATAGGACCATATTTCTTTTGTCGGGAATATGTAAATGAGGGTGATATAAATACGTGACAAAGATAATAATCATCACAAATGCTACAGAAGTTCTCATTCACGTGATAGGACAGTAGTTTTTGGTTGGAGTTTATGACAAAGATACTAATTATCACAAATGCGAGAGAAGTTCTCATTCATGTGATAGGACAGTAGTTTTTGGTTGGAGTTCATGACAAGAATAATAATAATCACATTGACGATAGAAGTTGTCATTCGCGTGATAGGACC
The DNA here is from genome assembly GCF_000002235.5 of Strongylocentrotus purpuratus. Classification (NCBI taxonomy): domain Eukaryota; kingdom Metazoa; phylum Echinodermata; class Echinoidea; order Camarodonta; family Strongylocentrotidae; genus Strongylocentrotus; species Strongylocentrotus purpuratus. The sequence goes on from NW_022145603.1 coordinate 4,333,630, forward strand.
ATATTTCTTTTGTCGGGATTATGAAAATGAGGGTGATATAAATATATGACAAAGATAATAATTATCACAAAAGCAAGAGAAGTTCTCATTCATGTGATAGGACAGTAGTTTTTGGTTGGAGTTTATGAAAAGAATAATAATAACCACAAAAGACGATAGAAGTTCTCATTCGCGTGGTAGGACAATATTTCTTTTGTCGGGTTTTATGTAAATGAGGGGGATATAAATATATGACAACAATAATAATAATCACAAAAACGATAAAAGTCCTCATTCACGTGATAGGACCATATTTCTTTTGTTATTATTTATTTTCTTATGTAAATGAGGGTGATATAAATATATGACAAAGATAATAATAATCACAAATGCGAGAGAAGTTCTCATTCATGTGATAGGACAGTAGTTTTTGGTTGGATTTTATGACAAGAATAATAATAATCACAAAGACGATAAGAGTTCTCATTCGCGTGATAGGACCATATTTCTTTTGTCGGGAATATGTAAATGAGGGTGATATAAATACGTGACAAAGATAATAATCATCACAAATGCTACAGAAGTTCTCATTCACGTGATAGGACAGTAGTTTTTGGTTGGAGTTTATGACAAAGATACTAATTATCACAAATGCGAGAGAAGTTCTCATTCATGTGATAGGACAGTAGTTTTTGGTTGGAGTTCATGACAAGAATAATAATAATCATAGACGATAGAAGTTGTCATTCGCGTGATAGGACCATATTTCTTTTGTCGGGATTATGAAAATGAGGGTGATATAAATATATGACAAAGATAATAATTATCACAAAAGCAAGAGAAGTTCTCATTCATGTGATAGGACAGTAGTTTTTGGTTGGAGTTTATGAAAAGAATAATAATAACCACAAAAGACGATAGAAGTTCTCATTCGCGTGGTAGGACAATATTTCTTTTGTCGGGTTTTATGTAAATGAGGGGGATATAAATATATGACAACAATAATAATAATCACAAAAACGATAAAAGTCCTCATTCACGTGATAGGACCATATTTCTTTTGTTATTATTTATTTTCTTATGTAAATGAGGGTGATATAAATATATGACAAAGATAATAATAATCACAAATGCGAGAGAAGTTCTCATTCATGTGATAGGACAGTATTTTTTGGTTGGAGTTTATGACAAGGATAATAATAATCACAAAAACGATAGAAGTTTTCATTTGCGTGATAGGACCATATTTCTTTTGTCGGGGTTATTCAAAATGAGGGAGATATAAATATATGACAAAGTTAATAATTCGTCGCTGTTTTCACGAAGTGACGGTAGTGAAAAAAAATTGCATTCACTTTGCGTTACGATTTTCCTCGCTACCGTCACTTCGTGAAAACAAGGACGAATTATCAAAAAAACGAGAGAAGCTCTCATTCACGTGATAGGACAATAGTTTTTGGGTGGGTTATGACAACAATAATATTAATCACAAAGACGATATAAGTTCTCATTCGCGTGATAGGACCATATTTCTTTTGTCGGGGTTATTCAAATGGGGGTGATATAAGTATATGACAAAGATAATAATTATCACAAAAGCAAGAGAAGTTCTCATTCACGTGATAGGACAGTAGATTTTGGTTGGAGTTTATGACAAAGATACTAATTATCACAAATGCGAGAGAAGTTCTCATTCATGTGATAGGACAGTAAATTTTGGTTGGAGTTTATGACAAGAATAATAATAATCACATAGACGATAGAAGTTGTCATTCGCGTGATAGGACCATATTCCTTTTGTCGGGATTATGAAAATGAGGGTGATATAAATATATGACAATAATAATAATAATCACAAAAACGATAAAAGTCCTCATTCACGTGATAGGACCATATTTCTTTTGTTATTATTTATTTTCTTATGTCAATGAGGGTGATATAAATATATGACAAAGATAATAATAATCACAAATGCGAGAGAAGTTCTCATTCATGTGATAGGACAGTAGTTTTTGGTTGGAGTTCATGACAAGAATAATAATAATCACATAGACGATAGAAGTTGTCATTCGCGTGATAGGACCATATTCCTTTTGTCGGGATTATGAAAATGAGGGTGATATAAATATATGAAAACAATAATAATAATCACAAAGACGACAGAAGTTCTCATTCGCTTGATAGGACCATATTCCTTTTGTCGGGATTATGTAAATGAGGGTGATATAAATATATGAAAACAATAATAATAATCACAAAGACGACAGAAGTTCTCATTCGCTTGATAGGACCATATTTCTTTTGTCGGGGTTATGTAAATGAGGGTGATATAAATACATGACAAAGATAATAAATATCACAAATGCGAGAGAAGTTCTCATTCATGTGATACACTGTAGGACAGTAGTTTTTGGTTGGATTTTATGACAAGAATAATAATAATCACAAAGACGATAAGTGTTCTCATTCGCGTGATAGGACCATATTTCTTTTGTCATGAATATGTAAATGAGGGTGATATAAATACGTGACAAAGATAATAATCATCACAAATGCTACAGAAGTTCTCATTCACGTAATAGGACAGTAGTTTTTGGGTGGGTTATGACAACAATAATAATAATCACAAAGACGATATAAGTTCTCATTCGCGTGATAGGACCATATTTCTTTTGTCGGGGTTATTCAAATGAGGAAGATATAATAATATATGACAAAGGTAATAATTATCACAAGAACGAGAGAAGCTCTCATGCACGTGGTAGGACAGTAGTTTTTGGGTGGGTTATGACAACAATAATAATAATCACAAAGATGATATAAGTTCTCATTCGCGTGATAGGACCATATTTCTTTTGTCGGGGTTATGTAAATGAGGGTTATGACAAAGATAATAATTATTACAAAAGCAAGAGAAGTTCTCATTCACGTGGTAGGACAGTATTTTTTGGTTGGAGTTTTTGACAAGGATAATAATAATCACAAAAACAATAGAAGTTCTCCTTCGCGTGATAGGACCATATTTCTTTTGTCGGGTTTATTCAAATGAGGGTGATATAGATATATAACAAAGATAATAATTATCACAAAATCGAGAGAAATTCTCATTCACGTGATAGGACAGTAGTTTTTGGTTGGGTTATGACAACAATAATAATAATCACAAAGACTATAGAAGTTCTCATTCGCGTGATAGGACCATATTTCTTTTGTCGGGGTTATTCAAATGAGGATGATATAAATATATATGACAAAGATAATAATTATCACAAAAGCAAGAGAAGTTCTCATTCACTCGATAGGATAGTAGTGTTTGTTTGGAGTTTATGACAACAATAATAATAATCACGAAGACAACTTCTATAGAAGTTCTCATTCGCGTAATAGGACCATATTTTTTGGTTGTGGTTCATGTAAATGAGTATGATAATATATGTTTGGCAGGGATAATAATAATCGTAAAAACGATGGAAGTTCTCACTCACGCGATAGGACCATTGTTGGGGTGTATGTAAATGAGGATGATATAAATATATGACCAAAAAAATATTAATCACAAAGACGATATAAGTTTTCATTCACGTGATAGGATCATATTTCTTTTGTCGGGGTTATGTAAATGAGGGTGATATAAATATATGACAACAATAATAATAATCACAAAAACGATAAAAGTCCTCATTCGCGTGTTAGTACCATATTTTTTTTGTTATTTTTTATTTTCTTATGTAAATGAGGGTGATATAAATATATGACAAAGATAATAATCACAAATGCGAGAGAAGTTCTCATTCATGTGATAGGACAGTAGTTTTTGGTTGGATTTTATGACAAGAATAATAATAATCACAAAGACGATAAGAGTTCTCATTCGCGTGATAGGACCATATTTCTTTTGTCGGGAATATGTAAATGAGGGTGATATAAATACGTGACAAAGATAATAATCATCACAAATGCTACAGAAGTTCTCATTCATGTGATAGGACAGTAGTTTTTGGTTGGAGTTTATGACAAAGATACTAATTATCACGAATGCGAGAGAAGTTCTCATTCATGTGATAGGACAGTAGTTTTTGGTTGGAGTTCATGACAAGAATAATAATAATCATAGACGATAGAAGTTGTCATTCGCGTGATAGGACCATATTTCTTTTGTCGGGATTATGAAAATGAGGGTGATATAAATATATGACAAAGATAATAATTATCACAAAAGCAAGAGAAGTTCTCATTCATGTGATAGGACAGTAGTTTTTGGTTGGAGTTTATGAAAAGAATAATAATAACCACAAAAGACGATAGAAGTTCTCATTCGCGTGGTAGGACAATATTTCTTTTGTCGGGTTTTATGTAAATGAGGGGGATATAAATATATGACAACAATAATAATAATCACAAAAACGATAAAAGTCCTCATTCACGTGATAGGACCATATTTCTTTTGTTATTATTTATTTTCTTATGTAAATGAGGGTGATATAAATATATGACAAAGATAATAATAATCACAAATGCGAGAGAAGTTCTCATTCATGTGATAGGACAGTATTTTTTGGTTGGAGTTTATGACAAGGATAATAATAATCACAAAAACGATAGAAGTTTTCATTTGCGTGATAGGACCATATTTCTTTTGTCGGGGTTATTCAAAATGAGGGAGATATAAATATATGACAAAGTTAATAATTCGTCGCTGTTTTCACGAAGTGACGGTAGTGAAAAAAAATTGCATTCACTTTGCGTTACGATTTTCCTCGCTACCGTCACTTCGTGAAAACAAGGACGAATTATCAAAAAAACGAGAGAAGCTCTCATTCACGTGATAGGACAATAGTTTTTGGGTGGGTTATGACAACAATAATATTAATCACAAAGACGATATAAGTTCTCATTCGCGTGATAGGACCATATTTCTTTTGTCGGGGTTATTCAAATGGGGGTGATATAAGTATATGACAAAGATAATAATTATCACAAAAGCAAGAGAAGTTCTCATTCACGTGATAGGACAGTAGTTTTTGGTTGGAGTTTATGACAAAGATACTAATTATCACAAATGCGAGAGAAGTTCTCATTCGTGTGATAGGACAGTAAATTTTGGTTAGACTTTATGACAAGAATAATAATAATCACATAGACGATAGAAGTTGTCATTCGCGTGATAGGACCATATTCCTTTTGTCGGGATTATGAAAATGAGGGTGATATAAATATATGACAATAATAATAATAATCACAAAAACGATAAAAGTCCTCATTCACGTGATAGGACCATATTTCTTTTGTTATTATTTATTTTCTTATGTCAATGAGGGTGATATAAATATATGACAAAGATAATAATAATCACAAATGCGAGAGAAGTTCTCATTCATGTGATAGGACAGTAGTTTTTGGTTGGAGTTCATGACAAGAATAATAATAATCACATAGACGATAGAAGTTGTCATTCGCGTGATAGGACCATATTCCTTTTGTCGGGATTATGAAAATGAGGGTGATATAAATATATGAAAACAATAATAATAATCACAAAGACGACAGAAGTTCTCATTCGCTTGATAGGACCATATTTCTTTTGTCGGGGTTATGTAAATGAGGGTGATATAAATACATGACAAAGATAATAAATATCACAAATGCGAGAGAAGTTCTCATTCATGTGATACACTGTAGGACAGTAGTTTTTGGTTGGATTTTATGACAAGAATAATAATAATCACAAAGACGATAAGTGTTCTCATTCGCGTGATAGGACCATATTTCTTTTGTCGGGAATATGTAAATGAGGGTGATATAAATACGTGACAAAGATAATAATCATCACAAATGCTACAGAAGTTCTCATTCACGTAATAGGACAGTAGTTTTTGGGTGGGTTATGACAACAATAATAATAATCACAAAGACGATATAAGTTCTCATTCGCGTGATAGGACCATATTTCTTTTGTCGGGGTTATTCAAATGAGGAAGATATAATAATATATGACAAAGGTAATAATTATCACAAGAACGAGAGAAGCTCTCATGCACGTGGTAGGACAGTAGTTTTTGGGTGGGTTATGACAACAATAATAATAATCACAAAGATGATATAAGTTCTCATTCGCGTGATAGGACCATATTTCTTTTGTCGGGGTTATGTAAATGAGGGTTATGACAAAGATAATAATTATTACAAAAGCAAGAGAAGTTCTCATTCACGTGGTAGGACAGTATTTTTTGGTTGGAGTTTTTGACAAGGATAATAATAATCACAAAAACAATAGAAGTTCTCCTTCGCGTGATAGGACCATATTTCTTTTGTCGGGGTTATTCAAATGAGGGTGATATAGATATATAACAAAGATAATAATTATCACAAAATCGAGAGAAATTCTCATTCACGTGAGAGGACAGTAGTTTTTGGTTGGGTTATGACAACAATAATAATAATCACAAAGACTATAGAAGTTCTCATTCGCGTGATAGGACCATATTTCTTTTGTCGGGGTTATTCAAATGAGAATGATATAAATATATGACAAAGATAATAATTATCACAAAAGCAAGAGAAGTTCTCATTCACTCGATAGGATAGTAGTGTTTGTTTGGAGTTTATGACAACAATAATAATAATCACGAAGACAACTTCTATAGAAGTTCTCATTCGCGTAATAGGACCATATTTTTTGGTTGTGGTTCATGTAAATGAGTATGATAATATATGTTTGGCAGGGATAATAATAATCGTAAAAACGATAGAAGTTCTCACTCACGCGATAGGACCATTGTTGGGGTGTATGTAAATGAGGATGATATAAATATATGACCAAAAAAATATTAATCACAAAGACGATATAAGTTTTCATTCACGTGATAGGATCATATTTCTTTTGTCGGGGTTATGTAAATGAGGGTGATATAAATATATGACAACAATAATAATAATCACAAAAACGATAAAAGTCCTCATTCGCGTGTTAGTACCATATTTTTTTTGTTATTTTTTATTTTCTTATGTAAATGAGGGGGATATAAATATATGAAAACAATAATAATAATCACAAAGACGACAGAAGTTCTCATTCGCTTGATAGGACCATATTTCTTTTGTCGGGGTTATGTAAATGAGGGTGGTATAAATACATGACAAAGATACTAATTATCACAAATGCGAGAGAAGTTCTCATTCATGTGATAGGACAGTAGTTTTTGGTTGGATTTTATGACAAGAATAATAATAATGACAAAGACGATAAGAGTTCCCATTCGCGTGATAGGACCATATTTCTTTTGTCGGGGTTATTCAAAATAATGAGATGATATAAATATATGACAAAGATAATAATTATCACAAAAACGAGAGAAGTTCTCATTCACGTGATAGGATCATATTTCTTTTGTCGGGGTTATGTAAATGAGGGTGATATAAATATATGACAACAATAATAATAATCACAAAAACGATAAAAGTCCTCATTCGCGTGTTAGTACCATATTTTTTTTGTTATTTTTTATTTTCTTATGTAAATGAGGGGGATATAAATATATGAAAACAATAATAATAATCACAAAGACTATAGAAGTTCTCATTCGCGTGATAGGACCATATTTCTTTTGTCGGGGTTATTCAAATGGGGTTGATATAAGTATATGTCAAAGATAATAATTATCACAAAAGCAAGAGAAGTTCTCATTCACTCGATAGGATAGTAGTGTTTGGTTGGAGTTTATGACAACAATAATAATAATCACGAAGACAACTTCTATAGAAGTTCTCATTCGCGTAATAGGACCATATTTTTTGGTTGTGGTTTATGTAAATGAGTATGATAATATATGTTTGGCAGGGATAATAATAATCGTAAAAACGATAGAAGTTCTCATTCTTGCGATAGGACCATTGTTGGGGTGTATGTAAGTGAGGATGATATAAATATATGACAAAGATAATAATTATCACAAGAGCGAGAGAAGTTCTCATTCATGTGATAGGACAGTAGTTTTTGGTTGGAGTTTATGACAAGAATAATAATAATCACAAAGACGATAGAAGTTCTCATTCACGCGATAGGACCATTGTTGGGGTGTATGTAAATGAGGATGATATAAATATATGACAAAAAAAATAATAATCACAAAGACGATATAAGTTTTCATTCACGTGTAGGATCATATTTCTTTTGTCGGGGTTATGTAAATGAGGGTGATATAAATATATATCAACAATAATAACAATCACAAAAACGATAAAAGTCCTCATTCACGTGATAGGACCATATTTCTTTTGTTATTATTTATTTTCTTATGTAAATGAGGGTGATATAATTATGAAAACAATAATAATAATCACAAAGACGACAGAAGTTCTCATTCGCTTGATAGGACCATATTACTTTTGTCGGGGTTATGTAAATGAGGGTGATATAAATACATGACAAAGATACTAATTATCACAAATGCGAGAGAAGTTCTCATTCATGTGATAGGACAGTAGTTTTTGGTTGGATTTTATGACAAGAATAATAATAATCACAAAGACGATAAGAGTTCTCATTCGCGTGATAGGACCATATTTCTTTTGTCGGGGTTATTCAAAACAATGAGATGATATAAATATATGACAAAGATAATTATTATCACAAAAGCGAGAGAAGTTCTCATTTACGTGACAGGACAGTATTTTTTGGTTGGAGTTTATGACAACAATAATAATAATCACAAAGACGATAAGAGTTCTCATTCGCGTGATAGGACCATATTTCTTTTGTCGGGGTTATTCAAAATAATGAGATTATATAAATATATGACAAAGATAATTATTATCACAAAAGCGAGAGAAGTTCTCATTCACGTGATAGGACAGTATTTTTTGGTTGGAGTTTATGACAAGGATAATAATAATCACAAAAAAGATAGAAGTTCTCATTCGCGTGATAGGACCATATTTCTTTTGTCGGGGTTATTCAAATGAGGGTGATATAAATATGACAAAGATAATAATTATCACAAAATCGAGAGAAATTCTCATTCACGTGATAGGACAGTAGTTTTTGGTTGGGTTATGACAACAATAATAATAATCACAAAGACTATAGAAGTTCTCATTCGCGTGATAGGACCATATTTCTTTTATCGGGGTTATTCAAATGGGGGTGATATAAATATATGACAAAGATAATAATTATCACAAAAGCAAGAGAAGTTCTCATTCACTCGATAGGATAGTAGTGTTTGGTTGGAGTTTATGACAATAATAATAATAATCACGAAGACAACTTCTATAGAAGTTCTCATTCGCGTAATAGGACCATATTTTTTGGTTGTGGTTCATGTAAATGAGTATGATAATATATGTTTGGCAGGGATAATAATAATCGTAAAAACGATAGAAGTTCTCATTCACGCGATAGGACCATTGTTGGGGTGTATGTAAATGAGGATGATATGGGCCATTCCATGAGAAGAAGGACATGACATCAAAAAAAGAAATGTACCTCTTATGTTAATTCTTTGATTTATCACTAACCTTATGCCATGGATGTTCATAAAACATTAGGGCCTTTCAAATTCAATACAATTTTTTTTTCATTTTTGTTGATTTCCTAAGATCTCAAACTATCATCAAAAACGTACATGTGGGACTGTAGCTGAAAAAAACCCAATTTATTGCAGATTACACAGGATTCTTGTAATATTTTTTCCTGAAAATTTCGCTAAATGGAAAAAGATGAATATATTTCCATATTCTAAGGGGTCCTGTGATATTTAATCTATTACATAGGGGTGAAAATGGCCTCCGGACAAAATGTAACGCGAGTTACCGTAACGTGAGTTACCGACATATTTGCTTCCTGCATTTTACTAGTCCATTGTTTCTTATCTTTAATATTGTGATCTTATACTAGTAAGTCACAACCTACTATCAAATTAAAATAGGAAAGATTTTGTCAAGATTGTCTAGTATGAGGAGAAAAGAGGGTCTCGTAGAATTGACCATGTCCTTTTTTTGTAACGCGAGTTACCGAAATTCAATAATCCAAGAATCTAAAAATGTTTGTTCTTCAATTTTCTTTTTTGTTTCATTCAGTTGTTCTATATCTACCCTGTCCATGTTTGAAAAAAGTATCTTGTAGATCCTAGCAGTTCTAAAGATATAGGCACATTATCGTGTCAATGTACCCATTAAGTGTAACGCGAGTTACCATGGAATGGCCCATATAAAGATATGACAAAGATAATAATAATCACAAAGACGATAGAAGTTTTCATTCAACGTGATAGGATCATAGTTTTTTGATGGGGTTATAATGTAGATGAGAATGAAAGAAAATAATGATCATAAAACAAGTCAAACATTCAGTGCAGAGGTCCAGGCGAAGAGAGGGAGATCGAGAGGGTGCGAGAGGAAGGGAAAGAGGGAACAAGTGAGAGTGAGAGTGACAGAGAGAGCCTGGGTCTATATTTCGGAGAGAGAGAGAGGGTCTATGTGGTGAAAATGATTATTTTCGAAACTTCCAAGGGTATGATGAACATTACAACGAACTTCTGTAGGAAAGAGAGAGAGAGAGAGAGAGAGAGAGAGAGCGGTATATGGATAGACATATTTATTGTATTTCTTTCATGTTTATTTGAACGATTGTGTGGTCATTCATTTTCAAATTGCTTTCTTTCTGATATTCTTTTCTGAATGCATTTCACGGACATAATAATTGGAAAAAATGATAAGACTTCATGTATCCCGTAGCATATTGAAACTGTTTGTTATAAATGTATATCAAAATGACTGATCAGTCGAAGCTGAGACTAGATTGAGACGGTTGCGGAGGAGGGTTTACGGGTACGTCAAACCATAGGTTACTCACTCTGCAAGGAGACTATAACTCCATTGATTTGTGCGATACAATCCTGAACGGTACTTGCTCTCACACAAACGCACACAGATGCTGGAACCATTGAGCTCTAAAAGAGACCGTGGACCTTAGCCATGCGAATGCAGTGGCTTTCCCGCTGTGGAGCGGGGTCAGCGCCGAGCGGGGCGAAAGCCCATTTTCAATATCGATTATACCATGAACCATTTACAACAGTAGATGGCGCTAGTATACAACAACATGAGCTGGTTTAAATACAGGCAGCTTGGAACTAATAATTGATTTATTAATTACTGTTTAATTCACTACAAAAAAAAAAAAGTATTTCAGCGGGGGAGATTGGTTAAAGATATTCCTATAGCATCTTGTTATAACATCAAAGAGTTTCAGATGAATTAAATATTTTTACCAAAACTTTGTAATACCTTTAAAGGCAGGCTTTACTTCAGCTAGAAGGGATTAGACCACCCAGCGAGCCAGCGAGGTCACTGTGACAGGTGGCTACCTCATTAACTCAGCTCTCATTTAACATAAGAAAAAGAGGATCAAGGGGGACCAACAGGCACCAATTGGGGAAGTTTTCTATATAGAGGGTGCAAGTAGCTACAAGTAGGACAGTGTGCCTTTAATGGGCCTGTACTGTGCTGTTATGGGTTTCATTGTTGAATATTAAACATTTTTTAAATATTTTTATTTGCGTGTTGACGTAGACCTGGACCAGGTGGGATGCTGTCACCTGGACTAGAACACGATCCTATGCTAGGACTATCACCGCTAAGAGAGAAGCTACAAGGAGGAGAGGGCCATACATTAGGGGGATTCCCCGTCTCATTCCTTATAAATGTGGTAAGTTTGTGCTAGGACTATCACCGTTAAGAGAGAAGCTACAGGGAGGAGAGGGCCAATACATTAGGGGGATTCCCCGTCTCATTCCTTATAAATGTGGTAAGTTTGTGCTAGGACTATCACCGTTAAGAGAGAGGCTACAGGGAGGAGAGTGCCATACATTAGGGGGATTCCCCGTCTCATTCCTTATAAATGTGGTAAGTTTGTGCTAGGACTATCACCGTTAAGAGAGAAGCTACAGGGAGGAGAGGGCCAATACATTAGGGGGATTCCCCGTCTCATTCCTTATAAATGTGGTAAGTTTGTGCTAGGACTATCACCGTTAAGAGAGAGGCTACAGGGAGGAGAGTGCCATACATAAGGGGGATTCCCCGTCTCATTCCTTATAAATGTGGTAAGTTTGTGCTAGGACTATCACCGTTAAGAGAGAGGCTACAGGGAGGAGAGTGCCATATATTAGGGGGATTCCCCGTCTCATTCCTTATAAATGTGGTAAGTTTGTGCTAGGACTATCACCGTTAAGAGAGAGGCTATAGGGAGGAGAGGGCCATACATTAGGGGGATTCCCCGTCTCATTCCTTATAAATGTGGTAAGTTTGTGCTAGGACTATCACCGCTAAGAGAGAGGCTACAGGGAGGAGAGGGCCATACATTAGGGGGATTCCCCGTCTCATTCCTTATAAATGTGGTAAGTTTGTGAGAAATTTAAAAGAAGAGAGAAACAGGCCAGGATGGCCAATGTACTTGAAATAAAGAGAGAGAGAGAGAGAGAGAGGGAGAAGAAATGTGTAAGGGTGAAGATGATTTAGGAGGAAAATGAAGAAGAAACTAGAGGAAGAATAAAGTGAAAAAGAAGAAGGTGAAGAAGAGGAGGAGGAGGAGGAGGTAAGGGAGGAAAGAAGGAAACAAAGAAAGAAAGAAAAAAAGAAGGAGAGTGAAGTACTAAAAGGAGAAAGAGGACGAGAAAATGAACAAAGATGCAAGCTCAGTAGTGTTCTGATGACAATTTTGTTGTGGTTATTTTACCTGACTGCTAAGAAAGCATAAATGCTTGTAAGTAAGCAACCAGACGGCCAACGGCTTTAGGTCCTCTCCGAGGGACCTGGTAATGAGGATTAATGCCTTACCAAAGGGCACTAGCGCATCGACTTGGTTTCGAACCCAGGTCACCAGATTACGAGACCACTGCTCTACCGACTCAGTTATCGCGCCTCCTCAATCAATATTTATTAATAATGTTTTGTTTTCCCAACTGTTTTTCTCACTCTAGACAAAGCTCTCTAAGATTCTTGGATACAAGAAGGAATTGATCCAGCAGATGAAAGAAATGAACACCGAGGCTGAGAGAATGGTAAGGAGGTCCTCGACCCAAAGGCAATTATTTTTTTTCTTTTCTGTACAATGTTCTGCCTGCCGTGTGTGTTGGTGTGTGCATGTGAATGAATGAATGAGATTTGTTATTATAATTTGCTTGTATTTTTATTTTTGTACAGGACCCTATTCTCACAAGCTGTGCTTCTCTTGGGGTCCTTCCGATTTTACTGTTCATTTTTTATGTATTTTTGATGGAAAAAAAATTAAAATAAAATGATAATCTAGTATTCAAGAGGAAGTCTGACCTGATAATAAGTTGGTATAAATAAAAGCAGAAAAGAGAGATACAAATTAGTGAAAGTTTTAAATATCCAATTGAAAAATATGAAAGTTCTCAAATTGGCAACACTGTGACATGTCTTGCGAGCTCCTTCCCAATTTGCCTCGTACAGAACATTTCATAACATAATGTGTGATAATTGTGATTGATAATTTACCTAGGGGAAACTCTCAACTTCTTATTTCTGTTTATTTCTACCTATCCCTCATGTCTTCTCCTCTTTTTCTTTTTGCTATGTTCTGTTTATTCTCTCTTCCACTTTTTTCTTGAATTTATCTCTCTATTTTATTTCTCTTTCGTGTTCTTTATTCCTTACTTATCATCTCTCTTTTTCCTGTTTTTCTCTCTTTATCTTTTCATTTTGCTCATCCCTATCTCTCTCTTGCTGACTTTATTTCCTCACTCTCTTTTATTATATCTCCTTTTATTCTTCTCTATCCCCCACCTATCGTGTCTTTTTTTCTCTCTCACTTTTCTTTTTATCTTTTCATTTTGTCCCCTCCCCTTCTCACCCGTCTTCTGCTTATAACTCGTCTGATTTTGATTCTTCTCCATCCTTCTCTCTCTCTCTCCCTTTCTCTTTTTCTCTCTCTCTCCCTTTCTCTCTTCTTCTCCTTCTCCCTCTCCTTCTCCATTTCTCTCTCTCTCTCTCCCTTTCTCTCTCTTTTTCTCTCTCTCTCCCTTTTGCTCTTTGTCTCTCTCTCTCCCTTTCTCTCTTCTTCTTCTCCCTCTCCTTCTCCCTTTCTCTCTCTCTCTCTCTCTTTCTCTCTCTTTTTCTCTCTCTCCCTATTTTCTCTTTGTCTCTCTTCCTCTCTTCTTCTCTCTCTCTCTCTCTCTTCTTCTCTCTCTCCCTCCCTCTCTCTCCCCCCTCTCTCATTCTTCCTCTGCTTAACAAACACTTTCGCCTTTCCTTGATGCAGAAATCCCTTGGCCAGTCTTACTCTGAAGACTTCCAGCAGAGGTATGCTGTCAATGTCCTGGAGGTAGACCGACTCAATACAGATCTCAACAAATATCTTATGGGTGTTCAGAAATACTGCCAAGAGGTTCGTATTATTATTACAAATATTATTTTTATTATTGGTATTTCTTTATTAATTTTATTAATTTTATTAATTTTATAATTTATTATTATTGTTATTAGTATTATTGTTTATTATTATTATTATTAATAGTAGTAGTAGTAGTAGTAGTAGTAGTTGTAGTAGCAGTAGCTGTAGTAGTATTATTCATAGTATTCTTTGTTATTTATTAGTATTATTTATTTCTATTATTAGTTATTATTGTTATTATTATTACTTTTATAATCAACATCATCATCAGCATCATCATCATCATCATCAATGTTGTCGTCGTCGTTGTTATTATTATGATTATTATTCTTATTATTATTATTTTGGCAAAGACTGACTCGAGAGAACAGTGAAATGCAGAGAGTTAGATGGATGCTGGGAAGAGAAAAAGAACCTGAAGGTCTTCTTTTCCCATCCATGTGACTTTGACTAACTTATTCCCTACATTCATTCTTTGAAGTAGACAGACTGGGGGGTGTTTCACAAAGATCCTAAGTCAAACTTAACTCTAAGTTGGACTTAAAAATTATGGAGAGCCATTTGTACCCCTAAAATAAAATAAATTAAAAAGCGAACATTCAAGAATTGTAGACTTTTTATAAATTCCACATCAAGAACATGAAATCTCCTCGATAAAAGAAAATATGAATGATTTGAATCAACATTTTAATGGCTTTTAAAATAAATTTTACAAAATATTTTCATAGATGCTAATGGCTTTCCATAATTGTTAAGTCCAACTTAGAGATAAGTTCAACTTAGGATCTTTGTGAGACACCCCCCAGGGCCCCGTCTTATAAAGAGTTTATACTAGTCGCAACTATGTACATAAGAGAAAGGAGATGGCAAAGTTGCAATTGATTTAGATCAATCGCAATTCTTTATAAGACAGGGCCCTAAACCTATATCAGAAACAGTGGCATGAGGTATCCTGTACACTGTGGACTTTGACCAATGTGTTCCGTACATTGTATATTCATTACTTGATGAGGACCGACTGCTTTCGGACCTAAACAATATCTAATGGTCCAGGGCTCCGTCTTATAATTTTCCTTGTGATGAACTTAAAGGGATAGTTGAGTTCTGTTTTCAGACCGCAAATGCCTTCAAAGTGCATGGTTATTGCTCTTATTCTTATCTATGACATTTATAGTGCCCTTTTAGAACCTAAAACTGCTATAAAGGTAATTTTAGACCCCAAAATATCAGAAATTTAGCCAATACTATTATACCAATTCAGCTCCACTTTAAAAAAAAAACATGGTGACCGTTAATTAATTATTTGATTAAAAATAACAATACATGAGCCGGCTCATTGTGGGTAATATAAGCAACTCAAAAATGCCAACAAAAAAGCCAACATCGGCAATGGCTGAATTACGACATAAAAGGCGTCACCGGTATTTCGTTTTTTTTTCAACGTTTTTTTCAAATTTTTCAAAATATATAATATTTGTGGTGGTATACAAGTATTAGAAATCGTTATATTTCAGCTGTCTCTGAACCGATTTTGATCAAAGATGATTTTGTCATTTAAATATTATGTTCTTTCAAATTTGACACTCAGTTTTTCATTATCTCACATAAAAATTATTTTGTGTAGCGCCCTCTGCAACAGAACTAAACTATCCCTTTAAGTTATAATTGACCATATGTACTCATGTCTTCTTTATGTTTTGTATGTGTGTTAATGTACATATAATCATGCAATCTTTCCTCAGTCGATGTAATTCACTCTTTATTACAAACATGAACAGAAGTATAAGAACATTCTGTGAATGTATCGTACTGCAAAGCGTGTTCTTTAGCATTTGTGTGTGAGACGTGTGTGTGTCTGTGTGTAGATCAATAATTCTCTGTATACGCGATACAGTGCACTAACTTTCTCCTTCTCCAGTGTCAAGATTTCTTTGGTAAATTGCTGCTAGCCATGCGTGTCAAAGTGTTCATTGCTTTCTGGTTCATTCTTTAATGAGTCCACATAATAGTTTTGTTTTGTTATAATAATAACAACAATATTTAAAATAAAATAGCAACTTTTATAGCACCTTTTCCACTGTAATAGTTGTGTAAAGAAAGTATCAAGAACATTCTACAGACCTGATATTTTGTCAATGATTGAATTTATGTAAACTTTCCTATCTTGAAGTTCATGTGCATGGTCAACCTATAGAATATAGATCTCATACTAGTTGTGTAGTTTCTAGCCCTGTGATAATCTTTTGTGAATTCAGAGATGCCAACCCTCCCGATTTTATCGGGAGGCTCCCGATAATTCACCCCAACTCCCGACCTTACGATCACCATCCTTATCCTCCCGATTTATTAAAAAAAAAAAAAAAAAAAAAAATGATTTTTTTTTTTTTTTTTTTTTTTTTTTTTTTTTTTATTATGATTTTTTTTGGAGGGCGCTTATCAGTATATATATCTGTGAATTGAAAGAGAAATATCATCTGCTAACTTAAGCATGTAATAATTCCACTATGTTAAAAGACAAATTAAGAGTAGCGAAAGATTGTTTCAGCATATGGATCGCCGTAACCAATGCGTGGATATTGCCACAGAATCCAAATGGCGGAAAATCAGCAAAATAAGACCAGGAAATGGTCTCGGAAGTATAAGACCGAATACAGTATCAAGTACCTGTGTAATCGGAAGTCTGAAAGTAATTCATCATGCATTTTGTACAATTTTTATGTTATTTAAAAAAAAAGGGGGAATTATTTAACTAAATACACATGTAAAATGCTCCAAAATAAGGCTCAGATTGCACCAGAGAGCATCTAGAACCCCAGAGCTTCCAGGGCCCTAAGGCGGGCCCTGGACCCCGGCCGCATGTGTCGGGCGCTACGCGCTCGAGATGTGCGCTACGCGCACATTAATTGGTGTCGATTACAAATCCTCCCTATTTCTGATTTCCAAAAGTTGGCATCTCTGTGAATTAAGTATTTTTATTGGAAGATATACTTTTTGTACATTTGCAATAAATAAGCCCACAAAGTTACAAACCAATAGTAGCTTTGAAATTCTTGCTAATTATTCACGCATTCATGCATTGTGTAATATATATTAATTACATTAATAGGAAAGTGACTGCTTTTATCCAGCAATTTTTTATGCGACTTTCAAAATATTATAAATTTAATATCAAATGATGTATAAAACTTGAGGTTATAACATAAAAGCACACAATTTAAACAAAAAAGTTACCAAGAACATATCACAGTGAAGTACATGCCCAAAGCATGTGACTCAGTAATCATTGTTAACAACAACATAGCACTACTAATGTTCAGTGGATTGTGATGAGAATATTACCAACTTGTGAATGGAAGAGAGTTTTAATGTGGGGACATTGATGGATCAGCTAGATCATCCAGCAATGATGCAGAACAAAGATGAGTTTTGAGTATGGACAGCCTCTGACAAAGAAGGAGCTGAAGGCTGCGCTGAAGAGGAGCATTGTAAAGACAGCTATGGACCAGCTTGCTCCTCCCACCCTCACTACAAGGACCTGAAGAATATCAAGCAATGATGCAGAACAAAGATGAGTTTGGAGTGTGGACAGCCTCTGACATAGAAGGAGCTGAAGGCTGCGCTGAAGAGGAGCATTGTAAAGACAGCTATGGACCAGCTTGCTCCTCCCTCCCTCACTACAAGGACCTGAAGAACATCCAGCAATGATGCAGAACAAAGATGAGTTTGGTATGTGGACAGCTTCTGACAAAGAAGGAGCTGAAGGCTGCGCTGAAGAGGAGCATTGTGGGGACAGCAATGGACCAGCTTGCTCCTCCCTCCCTCACTACAAGGACCTGAAGAACATCCAGCAACGATGCAGAACAAAGATGAGTTTGGAGTGTGGACAGCCTCTGACAAAGAAGGAGCTGAAGGCTGCGCTGAAGAGGAGCATTGTAAAGACAGCAATGGACCAGCTTGCTCCTCCCTCCCTCACTACAAGGACCTGAAGAACATTAAGCAATGATGCAGAACAAAGATGAGTTTCTTTCCATAACTGGTCTTTATCTTTAATAAGGAAACAAAGAAAGTGGCCACTAAGACCAGTTAGAATGTTGTATTGATCTTGAAATACTGGAAAGTGAGAAGAAAGACTTATACATTTTAGGTGACTTTGATGTAAACTTCCTTAATTATAATATCTGTATAAAAAGAAGACCTTTTAGGTATAACATCTTTTGATTTATATCCTCCTTCAGTAACAAAGCCAACTTGCATTACTGAAAATAAGGCATCTCTGATGAATAACCTATTGTACAAACATCATTATGAAGGAAAATATTAAGTTTCAAGTTCAAGATTTATTTATCTTTCTTTCATAACACACATTACAAATATGACATGAATATAACAAGTGAACAGAATATGGCGTTACAATAGAAAGATGAGGTGACCTTGGTTGAAAGCAAGGCTTGTGGATTTAAGGTCCCTCATGAGTAGCTTATGAGTATGTCATAAAAGAACAAACTCGTCAGATAAGAATAATGCGTATATTTAAATGCTTACAAAGTAAACTAACTTAACAACTGAAAAAATATAAACATACATCAGTACAATAAAATATACTGACTACTAAATAATGGCTAGAAATAAGAGGAAACTGGAATATACTACAAGCAACAGGACTGAAACACAGACAAAAACTAAACAAGACAGACAGATAAATAGATGTGAGAAACGGGAGTAGAATTATGCTGACATATATAGCAAATAATTTTCTTAATAAATCTAGACGATATAGACTTGAATATAATCACTGGACGATACTACATTAGTATTGTATCGTAATGATAAAATCCTTAAGGAAAAGCTTTCATGCAGATCACAAAGGTAGGAAAATAAAAACCATACTATATGAGTCAGGTCGAATTTCAAGAAGAGATAAAACAGGAAACGATAGATTTTAGCAATGAAAAGAAATGATGTATATGTTCTTGGAGGAAAATATATTAGTTTGGGATGAAAAAAATCAACTGGATGATTATTGAAAGAGACGAATTAAAAATTAAATAGATATTTTTGGTGATGAGGTAATTTCATTTTGTCAAATGGGAAGATGATCATGAGAGACAATTGATAATAGTAAACACATTCATCCTTTTGTTTAGGTGTATATATTTTCTGTTGTTGACATGTCTCAAAACTCTCAGAAAGCCTTGTGATTGAAAATGTCATGTTTTTATATTATCTCATTGTTCATGTTGCAAATAACCAAGTGCTATAAATACTACAATACTCCTCTTTTAATTTTTATCTTATTTGATTTATTGTAATTACAATGTGAAGTGCTTTAAAAGAAAATATCGAAATGTGACTATTATTATTATTATTATTATTATTATTATTACGACAAACATAAAACAAAAAACATGATTTGAGCAAAATAATGTATATTATGTTGGTTTTTTTTACATGTAATTTGGCACCACTGCTTGTAAGAATTTCACTATTGGTTTCTATTTTTAAATTCTTAAATACCTGCTGTCGCAGTCGGATGACAATGTACAGGGAAAATGGGAAAGGATGAAAATCCTGCGAAAATATCCTCTAAATAATTCAATAATATTGTTGATCAAATTTCGCGCTTTGGACATTCTAATAGTAGTCCCTCCCCTTTCTTCCTCGGATCAATGGGCATTGTTTTCGTCGAAGCGACGCTATGTGAATGTACGGTTTCGTGTGTGTGTGTGTAGCGTTTACAACCAGTCTCTGACTTTTTATACAACAATTATATCCACGCAACTTTGATACAACGCGGATCTCAGGATTATTATATGAATGTTTGTTGAATGAACATGTCGACGTTTGGACAAATATTATGGAGTATGACTCTAGTTTTTATCCCGAGATAGCGAATGGTGATAACCGGACTATAAAGGACGAGAAGTTGTCGGGTTATGAGCCGACTATCGCACGCGTCGAGACCGCCATGGGACAGGCAACGAAACGCTCCGGGAGAAAGTCGCGCAAGAACTACGTGCCTGTGAAGATCGCTCGCATCGAATCCGAAGCGAGCATCGAAGAAAATGGCTATATATCAGACGAAAGTGACGATTATGACGTTAACGTGGTAAATACTGGAAAATATTTACGTTCTCCTACGGAAATATTCTGTTTTCTTTAATACAGGATGGATATTTCCAATGTAAAACTACAAAATTCACAGGCTTGATCTCATCGTCGTTGTGTGTACGTGTCCACTGGCATTGCATTGTTCGAAGTGCAGTGTTACTGAGTGTACGTTTACGTCGCAAAGGATTGGCATATTTTTCAAATCACGCAAACTTTTGCATAAAATAGAGTAAAATCATACATGAAAAGCCACAATTTCGTAGATTGTCGAACGTCTCGTATATTTCTGGCTACCTGATGTGTGTGTTGTGTATGTTCTAAAGAGTAAAGCAGTGTAAATATCTTTTTTTTATGGTGAAGATTCCCAAATTGTGATTGGATCTCCGACGTCAAGAAAAATTTGAATTTAATGTTTAAAAATTTCATGGTAAATTTGTCTTTTAAGAGTAGCACCTCATTTTTACTTCATGTTTTTTTACAACTGGATAATACTATGTTTCATGCAGTGGTACGAATGTGTAGTTCCCGTGAATCGCTCATTTTCACGCTGAACATGCTTTATGCAAATTGCCCTTTAAATTTCTAAAATGGCGAGGAAGCAGGGCGAGGCGAGTTTCCGTCCAACGTAATGTCGTAAGATTATGCGCGAATATGCAAATGAATTCTGGGTCCTCACACTCTCGCTCCGAACCATCCAATCACTCATTTCCATGTCAAAAATTGTGTCTGTTGTTGGTCATGTGATTTTGATATTGTCCAATGAGAATGAAATGGGTCCCTGGCTTGGCCGGGTGTTGACCAATCAGCGGTCGATGCATAATGAGCTACCTCTTTGCCACCTGCCTAGACGGGGGCCTGTCAGCCAACCACAGAGTAGCATGTCATTTTTTGCTGAGACCCATAGCCAATCATATTCGGCCATGCTCTTAATTTGTGTCTGATTCATGTGATAGACATTGCCTGCTTGGCTGACTATGCAATGTTTATCTTTTACGTGCCCTATATTTCTTTTTTTTATTCAATGTTATCAAAGGCAAATTGCCTGGCTGTGTGTGTGTGGGCGGTATTTGAATCTTCTGTCAAAAACAATGAGTCACTTGATTTCTACTGTCTATGTAGAAGACTAGAGGGCTTGTTTAGATTGGAAATTTCATGAAATATTATTTGATTAATATTACTTTGTTGTATTTTCTCTCCCACCTTTTGTAAACTAGTTCTTTATTTATTTGCTTTATCGGAGAGAAAAAAATTCCTTGAACATATTGCTTCAGAGTGTAAATATTAAATTTAAAAAACAATTATTACTAATTTGATTTGGTGAAAACTTCCATTATGTCTTAACTTCTTTGAATCTTTCTTCTTCGTCTTTGTTTATTTCTTCCTGTACTTTTTTGGTTACCTGTTGTTCTTCCTGAGACTTTAGTCTCATGTCCAGACCTTATGTGGTATATGAGTTTTTCAATTTTTCAATTTGCATTCAAAGCCTATGGAAAAAAAGGCCATTTAAAATTGATATATTAAAGAGAAGGTTGAGTTCTGGGAAAAGGTGAAAAATAATTTGTGAACTTCATTATTCTTATTATGCAAGTGTGGAAGAACATCAGATAAGACATGTTCCCTGAAAAGCATGGCTCTTCAAATACCTTCATATTCTAAATATGTCATGTAACATCATAAAACTCGGGGGGGGGGGGGGGTAGGTTTTTTATGCCACTTGTTCGTGTAGTCCCATATACATCTTTCTGTGTACAGTGTTTGTAACTTTACCAAGACTTGGCCAAATTTCTTATCATTTTGATGATTCCAGAACCTTGCAATTCACACAAATTCTTATATGCTAGATGATCAACCTTTTCTGGTCGGTCCCACACCATTTGTTTCACATTGCAATCACATGACCAGAACTCAACTTCATCTTTATGTGTCATACTGCTTTTTGACCTTATACCTTTATCAAAGCACCATAATACACCAGTTTACAGTTGTATCAGTGCGCATGCGCAGACAGTTGACCTCGGGTCATTGGCCCCGGAAGCGGGGCCAATAACCTTTGACCAGTGGTATTTATGCGTAAATTAAGATTGCGCCCATGCAAATGATGATTTGCGCGCACAACGCAGCGCGTAGGCAGTGATATCATCATAATTTGCATGGGCGCAATCTTAATTTACGCATAAATACATGACCTCTAGGTCATTGGCCTTGTTTAAAATGACGCACACAACTGTAAACTGGTGTATATAGGGTTCTTTCTGATCTATTATTCTTATTCTTAGACTCTCATTGTTTATCCAGATATTATGCTCAGAAGTTTGCGTATAAAAACCCTAGATTGGGAATTTTAGTACTGATAAAACTGATGTAAAACCTTTGGTGTATCCTATCGGGTTCAACTCACAGGTACTGCAATATGAGATCGTCCTGTTCGTTGTTTTATTGAAACTTTTTTTTTCGCACTATTTGTGTGTTGAGATTTAGTTGTTTTTTTCTATGTCATTACTTTTTATATAAACAGGCATCCCAAATCACATGTATTCTTTTAAAACGTTTTTCAGGGACATAGCCTCCTTTAATTCCAATTCATCGATTTCACATCTCTTTATAAAATACAATTTATGCAGAAATAAACAATTTAAAAACAACATTGTATAAATGATACAAATGAAAAAAAAATGTGTAGAATGATGAAGTGGATGTGATTGTGATGGAGTAGCAAAGGTCATTGACCTGACAATTCACTCCCCTTATTAACATTCATCACTGTCACAAATCAAATGTTACTGTACATGAATATAGGTAACAAATAAATAACTCCATAATGATTTCCATGGTGTTCATAAGTCATCTGTTTGTTAGTTTATTCATCTGTTTATTTTTTTTTTTATGTAACTGTATTTATTTAGATAATTAAGTAATTTGAATTATTCATCTACCTATGGTAGTTATTTTTGTCATCTAATCTATTATTACTTATTTATCTATATTTCTTTGATTATTATATTTGTCTATGTGTTCGGTTATTCAATCATTTTTGTATTTTTGTATTCATTAATGTCAGGGATCTAGTACGGTATTTATTAATGAATATAAATCTATACACAGCTTAACCTCACGCAATGAAGGAACATTTGACTCAAGAATATAAATGAAGAGTTAAGAATTTAATTTCAAACTAATATCAAACAAATCACTCAGAATTTCTGGTCCGTCTCACTGAAATTGATTTTAAAATAAAACTATTCAAAGTGAGACTTCATTTAAAATGTACATGGAATTGGAAATATGAATGGGAGATTTTGAACTAACAATGTATTACCGGATGTCCATCCTGATATCAAGTTGGTTTAAATAGAAACAAAAAATGAGAGAAACAGGTCAGTGAAAGTTCTGAACAAAAGCTGATTAAAAATAAGAAAGTTTTGAATTTTCGAAGGTGCGATTATTTATGTCGAAGAGGTGAACAAACACCATGGCACTGTCATCATCATCATCAATAGTGATCTGTCAGTTTATGACAGGATCCGTGACCCAACCAGAATTCTACATCGAGTGTCTCTCCAAGTACCTCGGTCTTGAGCCATCCGTTTCAGCATTTCATATCCTTTTGCTCACCATTCTGTGATGAAATCATGTAGAAAGCCTTTACAAGGTCTTCCCTTCATCTTCTTTCCATGTAGATGACCTTCTATGACTCTGATCATCAATCTATCATCATGCCGCATTATGTATCCATTATGGCACCATCATAACGATTATTATTATTATTATTATTTATATTATTATTTATATTTTTTTCCTCCATTTGCAGATAGCCCCAGAGCAGGGCTTACCCCCTCTCACCCAGCCCTCTGAGGAGAAGATGAGATGTGAGCAAGAGGCTACACAGATGGTCAACGATGCCAACCTTGTCTTGGGTGACCGGTCCATCAAGAGTCCACAACTCAATGACCTTATAGCTAGTCTTACATCACTCATGCTGCAGATTAAGGTCAGTGAAGATGATAGTGATGGTAATGATGATGATGATGATTACGGTTGTGGTGATGAAGATGATGATGTTGTTGATGATGGTGATGATGATGATGGTGGTGGTGGTGTTTGCGATGAGGTTGTTGATAGTGATAGTGATGTTGATAGTGATGGTGATGACGTTGTTGATAGTGATGATGGTGGTGTTTGCGATGACGTTGTTGATAGTGATGATGGTGGTGGCTATGACGTTGTTGATAGTGATAGTGATATTGATAGTGATGGTGATGATGGTGGTGATGGTGATGATGGTGGTGATGGTGATAATGGTGGTGATGGTGATGATGGTAGTGATGCTGGTGGGGATGACGATGTTGATAGTGATGGTGGTGATGGTGATAGTGATGTTGATGGTGGCGATGGTGATGATGACATTGATGGTGATAATGACGATGGTGGTGGTGATGATGATGGTGGTGATGACGATGGTGATGATGACGATGATGGTGGTGATGATGATGATGCTGGCCATTTCAAAGATGATGATAATATTAATGATGGATTTTGGTGGTGGTAATGATGATAATGGTATTGGTAATGATAATCATTGAAAGAAAAAAAAATAACCATCAATATCATGATGATCAATTATGTCATGACAACACCCAATTTGGAAGTGAAAGCAATATTAGCAATTATTCATATATCTCTTGTTTCCTTTCTTGCTTTCTTTGAATAGTCCTTAGCCAAAGGAGACATGAACTCTGTTGGATACAGTTCTCTCAACGAGTCCATTGCTGATCTAAAGAAGAAGATACACCCAAGCAATCACGAGTAAGTTCTTCATATTTCATGCTAACACGATATTATCTACTTTTGAAATATCAACCTAAGGCAATTATAACAGCCTGGTGCATCAACTGTTGAAATGTGAAAATATAACAATGATTTCATACATAATCTCAACATGATTTCTATGGGACATTACGACATAGTGTTGGAATTGTCCTTGAATTTTTTTTCGAAAATGGGATCGTGTTTAATGAAGCCCACTGTCTGTTTACTGGCCCCATTTCAATCTCCAAGAAATTTAAATTGAATGAGCTTTAGTATTGACACCAAGCCAAAATACAAAACAGGATGTGTGTAATTGGTGCGCTAATCTGATAATCCCTTACATAAATTTCTTTAGAGTTCTAATCTCCCTTTTGTCACCTTACACATTACCTTAGGAGAGTCAGAGAGAGTGAATGGACTCCAGGCTGCTATACTGTTTAGGATTGGTTATGCAATCAAACCTGCTTTAGTGACCACCTGTCTACAAAGGCAACATTTTTTGTTTCCCTTGAAAATGGTTTCTCATTGAAACATGTTCTAAAGGAACGTGTCTACAAAGGCCACTTTTGGATTTCCCTTGGGCGGTCGCCGCAGACAGATTTGACTGCATATTATTTAGAGGTGACAAGCTTCTCTTTCAGAATCGGCCTAAACTAAAAATTAATTTCTCTTAACATCTGGTGGTTTTTGTGGTGCTAGGTCTCATATAGATTAAAGTTATAAAAAACAGTACCAGTATATCTCTAATAATCTTCACCAAGGCTGATTTGAATATGTTTGATTGATTTTTGTTTTGTTTTTGTTTTTGTTCAGGTGCTTCGAGAACAATGTTGAAGTACACATTGCTCATATACAGAGTGGTATGAGCCAGATGGGGAATCTACACGCTTTCTCAGAGAGACACGTTCCATACTGAAGCATTAGACGCGGCATGAACTTATTCCAGAGAAGGGACCTTACACCATCCCAAGCAAGCTTCTTGTCTCACACTTCAGGGGGGTGTTTCACAAAACTTGTCATCAGTGACAAATGACAGATTTTGTTACACGCTACTGAAATCCTTGCTCCTGATTGGTTATCAGCAGATTTGTCACTGAATTTTGTCATGTGTCATTGAAAAAAGGCTTTGTGAAACGGGTCCCAGGAGTGGTCGAAATGTCAGAGTCAACCCACGCAAGGATTGATGCAGGGATAAAGTGTTCTCTTTGAAAGCAGCTACCTTTACACTGCAAGCAGAAACCATCAATTTTTCTCACATTCCTGTGTTTCGTCTGTAATTACATAGCAACTACAGTCAAACCTGCTTTAGTGACCACCTGTCTACAAAGACCACCTGTCTACAAAGGCCACCTGTCTACAAAGGCCACATTTGTTGTATCCCTTGTAAATGGTTTCTCATTGAAACATGTACTAAAGGAACCTGTCTACAAAGACCACCTGTCTACAAAGGCCACATTTTGTGTTTCCCTTGTAAATGGTTTCTCATTGAATCATGTACTAAAGGAACCTGTCTACAAAGACCACCTGTCTACAAAGGCCACATTTGTTGTATCCCTTGTAAATGGTTTCTCATTGAATCATATACTAAAGGAACCTGTCTACAAAGACCACATTTGTGTTTCCCTTGTAAATGGTTTCTCATTGAATCATACACTAAAGGAACCTGTCTACAAAGACCACCTGTCTACAAAGGCCACATTTTGTGTTTCCCTTGGCTGGTCACTAAAGACAGGTTTGACTGTACTAGCAAACACAACCTCTGGAGTGTTGTCTTGTTAAACGCCTGCTGAAATTATAATGGTTTTTGCGGTGTGAATGCCAGCTCTCAAAACTTCGGTACGATTCCGGTTTTCGGTCACCTAACTTTCCTAGCGTCTGAGGGATCGCATGAAGAGCAGCGACAAGTCACGTTTGTGCACTACTCACAAACAACATCAGAATGAGGAAACGCATACATTTTCTTATGGGTTTTTCCAGTAGTGCAACTGGCAGTCCATTAAAAAAAAAATCACCAACTTTTCAAAATTGTGTTTGGGCTGTGTGAATGGGTCTACTCTAGTGTAAGATTTTATGGTTGGATTAATACCCTGTATTTGTCGGCAAAGAATTCTCATTGGATAAGAAGGTTTTGCCTTTTCCCCTGCAAATAAAAAAGAAAGAGACAATGATTCGTACATGTCTCCATGTTCGGTTGTTTCAGGTTTTTATGATCAGCCAAGCTAAATATTTATTTTATTTATTCAATTATATTTTTGTTTTGACAGGGTAGCATTGCCAGTTACAAAGCTGCTTTTCACTTTGGCCCTGTTGGCCTGGACAATCATATGATGAAAAATTGAATCTCTAGACAAATTAATCGCTAAGTTCTATATCCATCTACCAAGATTGATTTGATTACAAAAGTAGCAACAAACTTGAGGATTTGATCATATCTTGAGGTTTTGTCATTGATATGTACATGTATATCAGCTATTAAATTGGATTATTCAGTGATAATTTAAAGGCATGTAATGAGTCTTTGATTCAGACAAAGACTGTTCCACCCTGTATGTCCCACGTATTGAAAAGTAGGATTTGCAGCATTTTAATACTCTGATTGTATTAATTTAGCCAACCATAATTCCTTTACTTGACGCGGAGAAGGCGCAGTTGATGCGTATAACACCAAGAGAGACCCATAAACACGTCCAACCAACCATTGATCCAATTGATACTACAGTCTTTATAGACTTGTAAGAAAGGTTATCCCATCTCAGCTGGGTCAAGTCTCTGATAATCATGCGTAGTTGGAGCAGAGACAGGTCACCAGTCCTAGCTGCATGGATGGAAACTGATGCCAGTGATAGAGACCATAAATATAGAGAAGGGTGTTCCATCATTTCTCAAACACAGTGAAGATACTGAGCAGGTGCTTAATATGTGATAGATGAGAACAAGAATTGGTAATCTACCAGTCTTAGTTATAGATCCATATACTTGACTGGTATAGTAATGTATTCCATTCAATTTTTGAAATTTTAATTGATATCCAATTATCCACATTGTACTCTGTTCATTATTGCATATTTGAAATAATACCTCTCTCTTTTTTGAGTTTTCTTGTTCGTTGAATAATCCAACTGTGTACATTTGTTCCTCTTTATCAAAGGAGAAATTGAATTTTAGGTGGAAAAGGAAATAATATAACGGGGGACAAGTAATAACATTAGACTTGCGGCACTTGCCCCATCCACAAAATATGTTGTATATAAGAGATTATATATTTATTATACAAATGATCATAGTAATGTTTTGTTTTTAATGATGTGGATTTTCTACGTTGATGGTCTACATGTATTTAGAATGGTATGGGATGTGATAGTGAAAGAGTGATTTGAAACGGGTTCAGACTGATTATAAATTATGATCGATGTGCATCATTAATGTTCCTTACAAATGCTAGGTGGAATGTGAGGTACATGTTATCAGAGACTCAAGATTATAAACTACATGAATTGTTTTTTCATGAAGATGATTTGCATTACCACAATGTATTGTTTGAAAGTAGCTTGTGATAAAAGGATCAGGGATATCGCCATATCATTTTATTTATTTTTTTAAATTTTATTTATTAATTTTTTTTTTTTTTTTTTTTTTTTGGGGGGGGGGGGAATCAACTCGACAAAACAATCAACAGTTTTCCTACTCTAAACAAAAGAGAGAGAGAGTTTATCACTGTTTGCAATACACACTGTATGAGTTTCAACGAGGCAATAGAAAGTCGAGTTTTCAGAATTTATTATCAGACATTTAGAAAAGGGGATTAAAGACTCCCGCCCTCTCCCTTCTGTTGCAGTGCTCCTTGGAAAAAATAACTTGATCCTATCCCATCGCATTAACTGATTGAGTTAATGTTAATTGAAACTGAAGATACTCTATTGGGAAGGTTGTGCTAAAAGTCTGTTTAACTTGATGCAAACTTTTTTTATTTTTGTTTTATAGATATCCAGCGACTGTCTGTTGTAGTTTTATAGCCTTTTTTTCTTTCTTTGCAATATGCAAAGCTCATATATCAAGTTGTGTGATGTATTGTACAATATGTATATATGCAATTGAGTTTTCTTACTAAATAAATCTACTATTGAAGGTAAAAATGTCCTGGTATGCGTCATTTATGTATGATTACCATTTGTGGGATAGATCTGTATGAGAGTAGATACTTTTTGCTATATGCATGTACAGGCTAATTCCTGCGCAACCTAATTTTCATACCCTTTACAAAAGTGAGCAGTGCCGCTCACCCAAGCATGAATTATTTTCGGACTTTTTGGTGTCGTATGAAGGTCGAGTTTTGGAGCTTTCCATACATTGAAAACTTTCCCCCAGAATCATATATTTGTTATTTGGCAGCCTTTTCAAAAGTTTGCGGTATAGTTTTTAGTTTTGTTTGTTTTTGTATATAGCAGTTTCTAGAGAGAGGATATATATTTTGCTACAGTGAACAACTAAATTATTCATACCCTACCAAGTTTTGCAATTTCTATGTATGTGAAAATTGATGTCTCCCGATTTACTTTTACTGAGCATGTGCCATGTTAAAGATAAAAGAGAGTTCTGGTCAACAACAAAAAAAAAGAAAATGAATTCTCACAGAATCAAACGAAACTTACACTGAATGTTAAAGATTACAAATAAATGTCATTTGCCAAACAATTTTGGTACAAAATGAATACTGGCTGAGTAATGAGCATAGAAAGATTAGAAAATCAAGGTTAGTAGCCCCGACACCATTTGTGTAGTTACAAATAGTACATCTTTCTGTGTACAGTGCTTGTTACTACCATACCAAGACAGGGCCACATTTATTATGAATTTCATGACTCCAGAACTTTGCAGTACACACTAATACTTACATGCTACATGATCAACTTTCTCTGATCCATTCCACACCTTTTCTTTCACAAAGCAATCTGATGACCAGAACTCACCTTTATCTTTAAAGTTTGCATCTAAACGTATTCAGCAAAGGCCCTAATTTAACCAGGAAACCTTTTATTCTTGAGTACCGAAAGACACAAAAAACATCACATTAATAAGGGGTAAGAATGATTTAGTTAACTGTATGGATATGTATGTATGTAGCAGTTTCTAGAGAGTGCGAAAGAGATGTCAATACTTCTTGTTAATACTCGTTTCCATACACATTAAATGAAAATCCAACCTTCACACACAACTACTCTAAAATAAAGCAGTAAATCAGAGAAGCGGACTGGTGAAAGCTTGAATGAAATTGGATAACAAAAATTATAAAATTGTGAATTTGTCAAAGTTGTAATCACGTTAGGCCTACAAACAAAAGATGTTGTATTGCCCTTTGCGACCGACCCCAAAATTTTGAAATCGACGGTCGGCTTTTTAAAAAGGTTTTTTTTTTTTTTTACCGTTTTTAGAAGAAAATTGAAAAATATCAGCCGAAAGAGGGAGTTTAAAAAAGAGAGAAGATTTCCACCTAAAGGGCAATACAACATCTTTTTTTTTTAGGCCTTACGTATGGACTCTTCTAATTGACTGAATCGGTAATGTCTAATGTCACTATAAGAGGAAGTGCCGGACTATATACCCATTTGTTGCAACACACCAAGTTATTAAAATGTCAGTTTCTAAAGATGTTTTGGGGAGGTTCTTTTCTTTTCATAGGATTAACTGACAATGTGCTATACGTACTAATATATTTTGATTAATACCCCAAGGGACAAGGCACTTTGGAGAAAAAGAGAAATTATTATTTATGTACACGACAAAAAAGAGAGTCGCTAATCCACTGACCAAATTGCCAATTTGAGATTCGCATGGATTTTATCTTATATTTCAAACATTCTTAAAGATAATACAAAGTTTTGGGAAATTGTGAAAATTGGCTGGATAGTGATTCTTTACAATTTTGATATATTTGGATGCCCATGTGGATGTATTATAAGCATTAGACAATTTAGCCCCTAATTAAACACTTCAGCTTTTGAGAAAAAATGAATATAAAGATTTCCCGGTGCTCCCGGTAAGGCGGTAAATTTTGATAAATTTCAAATAGCGCTTACGGCCATACAATGGTATAGCTGCGGCCATGAAAATCTCAGAATATGTAGTTGTGATATATAATTTCCAAACGGGAGTAGCCAATCAATCGATTTATGGTCAAGAAACATAGTTTTTTGGCTTGACCTTGAGAGGGAGTTATACAACATCAAGAGTTTATTATTTACAATTTCATGACTTTAGATTTGATTTTAACCGTGACAACGATCACTGAATATTGAATGATCGCATATGCTTTCAATATGTTCATTAATTTTGAACCAAATTCATAGACCCTTACCAAAACTTTGTATTAGGCCTACCTTTAAACTCGCTTATTCTTGACAAGGTTTATGTCAAACTTTCGCCATTGTTATTCTCTTATCTTTCTGCTATTGAATGTATTACAAGGTTTGTATTGTCGAACTAACAATCAAAAGAACTTTTTGTGAAATTGGGTTCAGGACAATTTTTATTCCCTCTTGTGTTTCATTCTTTTTTCTTCTTCTTTTATTTCTTCTTTTTCTTCCTTTTCTTCTTTTCTTTTTCGTCTACTTCTTCCTTTTCGTCTTCTTCTACTTCTTCCTTTTCGTCTTCTTCTACTTCTTCCTTTTCTTCTTCTTCTTTCTTTCTCCTTCTTTTTCTTCTTCGTCTTCTCCTTCTCTTTTCTCTACCCCCCCCCTCTCTCTCTGTCTCTCTCTCTCTCTCTCTCTCTCTTGTTTTATACAATCGTACAGTCCGAACCACTATTATAGTTTATTCGGACACCGAACCTGATTATAAGATCATTTAAATTTCTCCTCGTGTGTTTATTTCACTTTCTAGCTGTGGCAAGTTTGATGAGTGCATGAATCGTCAGTATACGATGCTTCGATCATGAATACCCGTCAACGAAAAGGGAAAAGATGCCAGCTGAAGAAATGGCTGACAATGAGAAGATTGAAAATCAATTCAAGATGACGAAACTATTAAACTTGTGGAAGCAATTGATTAAACTAATTAGTGATTGATTGATTGATAATACATCCATTCATTTAAAACATGGTTTAAAACAAAACCGTCAGTTCAGCTAATTGATGGGCTTAAAGGGGTCGTGTAACAACAAATTAAAGATGGGCGGGGTTATGTAACAACAAGTTAATCGAAACGAATATCAAATAAATGTCAAATATGGCAAATATCAGCAAAAAATCTACTCAGTAATGTTGTATAACCAAAAGTATTGAATAACAAAACACACACATCAATTTACATCTCACGAATACTCGTTTGAAGAATAGGAAAATAATGCGATCAAGGTTAAAATGGTAGAAAGGGGGCGGGGTATACTCAAATAAGTTGGATGGGGGTGTGCCGCTGAGCCTCGAAACCCCTACCCATTTATAAGGGTCATTTTGGGGGATCATGACATTTTGAAAAACTGAACCATTTTTAGGGATATTTTGAATTAAATTTGTTGTGAAAAAGTTAACCATTAGAGCGAGCGGCACCGCCCCGTACTTGTATTAATATGTGAGTACCCCCCCCCCCCCCCCTTCGCCCGCCCCCACCCCTCGATCCCTCGGGAAAATAGTTACTAGCTAGACTATATACTGCGGCAAAGAGACTTCACTGATGGGCTACTTTGCATTCTGGGGATGTTTAAAAGGGAAATTCATTCTGATATAAGTTGATTTTGATAAAAGCAGACAACGAGAAAAGCAAATTTTTAGTGGAAGTTTGAGCAAGTTCCGTTGAAAAATAAAAAAATGTATCAACTTTTGAAACACAATTCAAACACAAAAATCGCAACTATATATCTCACGTATTTTGTGAGCTACTCTCCAATTTCCTCCGGATAGAAATTATCTCTATTTTCTTATAGAGTTATTGATGACGGAAAGATTTGTTTCATGCAATGGTTGTAAAAAAATAATAAAAAATTGCAATAAATGATATCTAGGGTGAATGTACGATTGACATTCTTTTAAAGGGACATATTATATTTTGAAGATTTTTAGTATAGGCAGGGCAAATGGCAGGGGAGCTCTCAAAATACGTTATTTGTGTGCAATCAATCGCATCTTCATAAATTCATAACCTTCTTATCGGTTTCTGCTTTAACTGTCACCTACCAGCTGATCCTCTCATTTTCTGCTTCTATAAAAAAAAAATACAAGTAGGGGGGGGGGGGCGGGGGGATCGACTTTCCCTTATAAAATAAGTGATACATTTAAAGTTCGATGATGTCGATCACCTTTTATTTTACTGCATTACATATAATGAAACCTAACCGACGGCAGAAATAAAGAACATAAACACTAACACAAAACAAAGAAATAAATACACCAACCGTTACACAACAACACATCATGCACAAAAAAGGTGAACATTCCGCCTCCCATACATAGTAGCATCGCGACATAATGTAGGTGGCTTTCCATAGATCGTGTGACGTTGTTGATGTCGACACATCATTTTCGACATCTTGTTTTGCAAAAAAAGGATGTTTCTGTGAGCAGTGAGTATTTTTCCTTTCATCATTTCATGTCATTTGAAAGTTTATTATTTTTTGGTTTGAGAGAGCCATCCTTTTTAATCGAAAGATGATAAATGAGACCAGTCGGCCAACTTTTTTAAATCATAATGTTTAATCGCAGGTCACATCTGCGTCCGTCTCGAATCTAGTTGTACGGTACGGTACCAGCGCACTCTCGTCCTTTTTGCCCCCAGCCTAGCGGGGATGTACTCGCGCGACTACCCGTACTCTAGCCTTCCGGGTGGCGACATTTTAAAACATAAGCCATCGATCTTTGTACAAAGTCAATGGAAAATGCATCAAGAAAATTATTGTGGAACCATTTTTTTTGCATCGCCAACGCGCAGATCGGAAATAATAATCATCAGTGAAGATGCGGACGATCCATATTTTTTAGGAAGACGATTCTCATTTGTGAACGATCCTTATTCTCGAACCAGCACCCCTACCCTAGCCCTAGATCTACTGATTATGACAAGTTTTGATCTGGGTGTTCGTTAATGATAAGCCTCCCGATTTTCTGGTGATCTCTTTTATTTTAAGTAAACATAGTCTAGAGTAAAGGAGGGAGTTTTTGGCCGGTGGCAGTTTTCTGCCGGTCCGTTGGATGTTTAGGGAATTTAATCACCTAAATAAAAGAAATAGAAATAGATTTCTTTCCTACCTTGTCTCGTAGAAACACCTGTTGAGTACAGATACTTGGAACATATATTATATCACAAGTAGTAGTTCAAATATTGCACAGCACCCGTAGAAAGAATATGTAAGACCATGTACAAAGTAATGACGCTTCTTCGCGAATTAAGTAAAGAAGAAGAAACTTATAATCTCTATAAAGTAATAAGGCCTCAGAACCGAGTAGAGAAACAAGCGAAGAAATAGGACAAGAATTAAGATGAAGCTGAATTAGCTTTGCTGTTGATCGATCAACTCTCTAGAATAGGTGTGCTCTATATGAACAGCTCAGGAGAAGTGATGAAAATAGGTGTGGCAAATAAAGCAAGCAAGTGTAATGTCCCTGTACAGTATAAGCTATACCAGTACATTAGGTGGTTGCACATCCCAACCCATAGGGTATGGAATGTGCTTGCCAGAGTAAGTATTTGTGGCACTCTAGTAATGCAACAGATGTCACTAAAGAAATGAGTGACAATGGAATAAAAGGCTAGACTTCAAGCCACACAATAAAGACAAGACAATAATATTTACAAATGCAAAGTTCTCCAAAGGTCAAGTCACTACAGATGCATAGTAAAATCCCTTTAAAATACATTGCATATAGCATATGACATACTAAGGCTGTGCACAACAGTGTAATGAGGTACCCGAGTACACTCCCAGGATTACAAGCGAATACACGATTATTTGGACGCCATGTATTTTTATAATTTTTTTGAATTTTTTTGAATTTTTGATTTTTTTGTTTTTTTGTTTTTTGTTTTTTTTGTTTTTTGTTTTTTGTTTTGCCACCACCATACCAATGGATCAGTATCCTAGGTCTGTCGCCGAAAACGCATGCAATTTTACTTTGAGTTGCAGTTGAAGGCGCTGATTTAATAATAATAATAACAGTAAACAATGCTGTTTTAAAAACCAAAGATGGCAGAATAATCCATTTTCCTCCAAGTCCAAACAGAAATCTGGACATTTGGTTCCAGTTTCTGAGTGGTGAGTTTGACTGTGCTTGAGTTTGGGAACATTTTTACCGACAGTACCATGCCAGCAGCCGCCTCTCTCCCTGGCACGGGTAAGCGTCGGCCTGGACTGATCTTATTTTAATTTTTTTTTTTGCGGCCGAATATTCGGGTACGGGAAATCGTACCCGAGTAGTTGTCAACCGTGCAGGTACTCGAGCATTCGACTACCCGTCGCAGCCTTACGACATACCACACATACAATAATATGCCAGAGTCACTGGAGAACCACATTTGCAATGGAAAATGTATCCTTAAATATCACATTTTAGCGATGTAATCGGCGGTCCCGCTACCCGAATCTGAAAAATTGAATATTTTACGCGTGCATGTAAGGAATATGGGTACCATAAAATGAGCTGTATTTCAAGTATTTTTCAGATTTAGAGTCAGATTTTTTGAGTATCGCAAGCGCAAAAGATTCTCACCACATGTATCCTACCACTACTTATAGCGCAGTATCTCATTTTAGTTTAGATCCCAATTTCTGATCACTGTACCCGCAGGTGTAGTTTTCGGCGCACGAGTCTCATTTTTTTGTACTTAGCGAGCCTGTGCTATAGATCAGCGGGCGAACACACGCGCGCTCCCTATTAACTACGTACATTCATCCGTCCGAAAACTGCCACGCTAGGCCGAAAACTACCTCCGAAACAGTGAACATGAAAATGAATATTGTCATGGCTATTCATGATTTTTATTATTTTTTTTTGGGGGGGGGATTCTTTAAAAAAAAAAAATAATAGTATTGGCTTCATGATTTGAACAAGAAATGATGATAAATAGAATGATAATTTTGGTATGAAATCTCATTATTTGATAAATTATCGCATCAGATTCTGTGTGCGTGCATATCAGGAATATTTATGACTAGCGCACGACGTATTGGTTTCTCTGAGCCAATCAAATGCAGCGGTAGGATGGTTAGGTTAGCTTAAAATAAGACGCTTCCGGGTGGTGTCATATAATGATAAACCCCTTTCAAACCAAGCACTTCCCTAAGTACAGGCCACGTACCTCAACTCAACGGGGAAGACCTTTCTGTTAACTTTTCTACTTCTTGTCTTCTTCATCTTTGATTCCCCCACAGCATGCCTGTATGTATGTGTCTTACCTGAGGTAACCAGCCATCATGGACAGAACAAACAGAAAAGAACTTTTAGAAATGGCGGAGAAACAGAAAGAGGAGTTAGATCGGTACAAGGGCAGATTAAGAGGTAAAGCTTACATTATATTAAAATACTTTTAGCTTATAACTTGATAATTATTGGGACCATCAACATGCCAAGCCTCAATAGGCTCTCAATGATGGCCCTTTTATCTTTGTTACTTTATATGAATTAATTTAATGTACTGTATATTGTATTTTACCTTAAAATGCTTTATAGTTATACATATTTTAATATTTTGCATTTTTCATAAACTGAAGAATAAATAATGAATGAACTAAAAGAAACATATGTCAGGCTTACATAAAAAGCCATAAACTAGAACCTTGTTTGCTTTAAAGTTACCAATCACCTCAAAAATATTTGCTCTGTATTTTAGGGGTCCCTCATCGTATTCAAGATAGGCACTTCAGATATTACTTCTAGGAAGAGTTATTACAAGTTTATACACTCTCGATTAACCTAGAAGGGACTTGTGAATAGACTACTTGACCGCTTTTATGATCTTGGCAGCTTGCATGGGATACCGGTAGGGCCTGCACGTCTTAATCCACTGACATAATTACCAGCTGAGATACTTGCGTACTTATAGTGATTTTATATTTCAAACAGTCATTACTTTCTTTTTATTGATCTGATTTATTTCAAATTTTCCATTCTGTTTCTTTTATTTTTTCTGCTCTCATACAAATTACAAAGGTTGAATTGCATTCTGACTCTTGGGATAAAATAGTATGTGAAAGGTGTAATCACTATGATACAGTTTAATACTGTAAGAGTACTAAAATAAGTGCCAATAATGCATTGTATATTGAATGTTACAGCTTATTGCTAAGTAAACATGTATGAATTCCAATACATTTTGAAATGGGTCTATTGTATATCTTTTAATAATGTTTGATTTCTTGAAGACCTTGCTAAATAAGTGCCAATATCACATTGTATTGTATTAAGAATGTTAAAGCTTAACGCTCGGTAAACATAAATTTCATTACATTTTTTGTCTTGAAGACCTTGCTGTGGCATACCGGAGTCTTGTGAAGGAGAAAGAAGCTTT
The DNA here is from genome assembly GCF_000002235.5 of Strongylocentrotus purpuratus. Taxonomy (NCBI): domain Eukaryota; kingdom Metazoa; phylum Echinodermata; class Echinoidea; order Camarodonta; family Strongylocentrotidae; genus Strongylocentrotus; species Strongylocentrotus purpuratus. The sequence goes on from NW_022145603.1 coordinate 4,371,422, forward strand.
AGAAGCAAGTGTGAAAGCCTTGACCGCTCCTAATCAGACCAGAGATACCAATGCTTCCGCAGAGGCTCAAGATGGTGATACACAGGTACAGGACTGGTCAGCATTCATTAACTACTGCTTTTAATACACACGTACCGCTGGCTGGCTGGGCCAGATATGTCCAGCTCCTTTGTCTACATTCAAACTGTCCACATTTTATCTGATTTTGAACAGGTGTTGTCGTATATTTCAAGTTTTTACATCAATCAGAAAATATTAAAAAAATAAAATAATGTATCTAGATCCAGAATTGGGAGAAGGGGCATGGGTTTTGAATGTGGGTTGAGAAATCTTGACCTGCACCCCCCCCCCCCCCCCCCTCCTTCCCCATATTCAGGGTTTCTTTGCATGTTTGTTTAGGGGAATGTACATGTATATATTGGACGAGAAAATAAAAATCCCCTAAAATTCAACGCTTTTTCTGCCCTCCGGGCATCCCACCGGCCCTCCCGGGCTCAGGAAGGGCTGCTGTCTTTTTATTCATTTCTTGATCTCAATAGTATTTATATCCAACGCTGAATGAATATATAGCTCATACATTGCAATACTTAGTAGTAGTAGTATAGTAATAGTATTTATAGCAATAACTGTAGTAGTAGTAGTAGTAGTGGTGGTGGTGGTGGTGGTGGTGGTGGTGTTAGTTGTAGTAGTAATAATAGTAGTATTTTTAAATATCATCATTATCTTTGTCCCCCCCCCCCTTCAACAGGATGAAGGTGATGGTGTTGGAGAGGGAGATGGAGGGAACATAGCTCAGCTTCGTCAGCAGATCACTACCCTAACCCTATCCTTATCAACTGTCAGCGAACAGAAGTCAAAGATGGAGACAAACTTTCAAGATGACAAGAAGAAAATGAGGGTGAGAATATTTTAAAATAGATTCTACAAGCATGGGGTGGTATTCCAAAACAACGTAAACTTGAATATTTGTGAAAAGATGTCAATTGTCATAGCAAATCTAAATTTGGACAAGTCATCCGCTATTCTTTTCACAAAAAGAGAGACAGCTGCACAGGTATTGATAATAATAAAAATAATAATAATAACTATTTCTTATATGGCGCTTTTCAGGAGGGCCCTATCAAAGCACTTTACAGATATATATATTATTACCCCGGTCATCGGATTCAGGCTTACCCGCACACAATGTATGCACATTCTCCACTCCCTGGGGAGCATTCCAGCCAGGCGTCATTTTTACAAGCGCACACTTGCTAATCTAAGCACATTAGCTTTCGCATCCTACCGGGTACCCATTTAACACCTGGGTGGAGAGTGGCAAATGTAGATCAATGTCTTGCCGAAGGACATTAGTGCCGCGGTGGGACTTGAACTGCGGACCTTGTGATCCACAGTCTGGTGACATATCCTCTCGTCCACGACACCTCTACATAACTGGCAATCGCTGGGGTAATAATAATAGCAGGGCCCTCAGGAAGAACAGCATAGAAGCTGATGAGGCTACCCTGGGTAAACAATATTAGTAGTAGTATTATTGTAGAACAAGCACCTATTTTAGATTTGCAATGACAGTTGACATCTTTTCACCAATATTCATTATATAGTATTGATTCAAGTTAATATAGTACCAATTTACACCTGGTTGGAGAGTGTCAAACGTGGATTAACGTGCCAGGCTGAGATTCAAACCCTCAAACCTTGGATTGAGAGTCAAATGAATGAACCACTATACCACGCCACCTTCTGCGTAATTTCTATTCTTTCACAAGATTAAAAGATTTGAGGAATACAGTCGGAGTCCCATTGGAACCATAATTAGTATGATGACAATTGGACCAGGGCAAAAGCTGAAGAGCATTTCAAGCAAGAAATAGATTGAATTAAAAATGCTACATACGAAAGCAGTTCTGATTTATTAGAACTATTTTTGTAGACAAACTGTAAAAAGGATTGCTGGAAATGGCTAATGTTGAAAAGCACAACTCGCATTTGGAAAGCATGCTATATGGGTGCCTGTTGGTTAGGGCGAACTGCTAGGGTTTTGTTACTTTTGTTGCTTACCAAGATTTACTTTTTTGTTTTTTTCCATTTATGTATGGCAGATGTCAATCTATTTCTCTGTAATTACCAGATTTCTTTTTCCCCATTCTTTTTATAATCTTGTTTGTTGTAGCAAGAGCAAATGGATGCCCTTCAAAGAGTGAATGAAGAGAAAGACAATCTTCAGTCAGTAGGAGAACAACTCACACAGCAACTGGCAGAGGTAATTATAAACTGAAGAAAAAAAATGTTTTGTTTTCCTACTTACTGTATGTTTATATTGTAAACAGAAGTCACACTCTTTTAACAGTAACGTCCCACCCACGTATTGTTAGGCAACACCTAGGCATGGCTGGCATGTTGATGAATGTCACACCCAAGTCATAACAATAAAACTGACTACAGACCAAACAAAAAGTTTCATTATCCACAAAGACACAGGTAATGCCATACTATAATCACAATGCTTTGGCTTGTTTACAAAGCATTGAATGGTCATGCCCCAAATTATTTGTCTAAATTATTATCAGATCTATTAATTCACATCCATATGCAAGTAACTTACAAGTACACAGGACAAGCTGCTTCTAAAGCTACCTCACACAAAAACAAAAGTAAATCTTGGAGATTGGGCTTTCGCTCCAAAGCTTTTGAATAACCGACCACTAGACCTAAGAAAAGCCTCATCTGTTGCTGTCCTCAAAGTTTTGTCGAAGAAGCACTTGTTTTCAGGAGCTTTTGAATAGTGTTTAAATATTCTTATTGTGTGGTTCTAAAGTAGCACTGTTAGGAGTTTTGTTTTCATCACAGCGCAGTTGAGTATATTTATATAGTAGCTGCGCTATATGAATTGATCTAGTTAATGATAATGAAATTGCAGGAGGTGTGAAAGCTCAGTTGGTAGAGCAGTGATCTTGTAATCCGGTGACCCGGGTTCGAAACCAAGTCACTGCGTTAGTGCCCTTAGCATCATTACAAGGTCCCTTGGAGACGACTTGCAGCCGTCGGTCTTCAGGTTGCTTACTAACAAGCATTTATTGCTTTCTTAGCTGTCAGGTACAATAACCACCACTATCTAATGTACAAATCTAATTTTCAATTCTGTCCAATGCTTTTACAGACCAAAGCAAAGCTGCGAGTGCATCAGCAAGAGAGAGAATCAGATAATCTAAACAATGCTGCTATGATGAGAGAACTGCAGAACCTAGTCAGCAGAGAAAGGACAGAGAAAGAAAAACTAGAAAACAAGGTGAGATTATCTTAATAGTTGTAGTACAGTGAAACCTGTCTGTAAAGACCACACGAGGGAGACAATCAAAGTGGTCTCTATAGACAGGTGGTGTTTATGTTCAGGTTCCTTTAGTTCATGTTTCAACGAGAAACATTTTCATCAAGGTTATATAAAGACTACTCAATGGAGATAATCAAAGTGGTCTCTATAGACAGGTGGTCTATATGTACGGGTTTATTTAGTACAGGTTTCTATGAGAAACCATTTTCAAGGGAAACAAGCAAAGTGGTCTTCATAAGCAGGTGGTCTTTGTATACAGGTGGTCACTAAAGTAGGTTTGACTTTATATTAGAGATAAGAGTAGTACAGTGAAGCCTGCTTTAGCGACCACCTGTATACAAAGACCACCTCTATATTAAGACCACATTTGTCAATTTCCCTTGAAAATCTTTTCTCATAGAAACCTGTACTAAATGAACCCGTACTTAAAGACCACCTGCTTATGAAGACCACTTTGCTTGTCTCCCTTGAGTGGTCTTTATATACAGGGTTCACTGTAGTAGTAGTAGAAGAAGAAAATGAACGTATAGTAGCGACAAATACAGACATAATAAAGCTTTCTGTCTGGCACTCATCAGAGAAAATTGCAAGATTGAACAAAAGGCTGGACAATATGAATGTGCTGGTGTATCAGGGCGCGACAAACCCGCTTGCCCGACGTCCCGGGGCAACCAAATTGAGCCGTCGGGCAAGTAAATCAAATTATCACTTGCCCGATTCGGGCAAGTGATACTTTTACAGTAATTTCCTAGTGTCCAAGAACTCTACCATTCACCCGTCAACTTCTTACCCGTCGTCAAAATCCAGAAGCAAAAAAGCGATCGTTCCGATTTCAAAAAAACTTCACAGACAGCTAGCCAGCTCAGCTAGCTCAGCGCGCATGCAACAGTGACACTTCAAGCCATGAATGCCGCTCCGCCTCCACGCACGGCCGGCCGTGAGCTAGCTAGAGACAGCTAGCGCGATCGTACCAGCTGCGAGCTTATTCGCGCTCTCTCTCTCTAGCTCTGCAGGCCGCACCGACAGGCCTTTGCTATTCTCTGATTGCCGATTGGTTGAATCACGCCAAATATGACGTCATTATTCTAGGGAAATGAACACGTGCGAATCGGAATGGAATAAACAACAGGGATTTTCTAGTAAGTACAAAAAGTCAAATGTTTGATATTTATTCATAATGACTGTTAATGATTGTGAACATATTATTTAAAACTCGCTGCTCATATAAATCAGATGAATGTTTTTGTCTCGTTTTCAATTTATTACTGCGGTCTCAAGATCCGACCGAGCGAGTCATTTTGATAATAGTATCGAGACCCCCAGAATATAAGCCGTTGTTGTTTTGTTTTCATGGTTTTAGCGACGTTGTTTAGTCTAGTTTTCGCATACTTATCCGAGATTTATCGTAAAATATCTTCAATATTATTATTTAGTAAGAATTTACAAATTTTGGCATGATATTTATAGCAGTGAATGATGAAATAAAAATGTCCGTACTTTATTTAAAATAGTTGATTACCCATTATTTACATGACGTTTCTTGATGGAAGAGTTGACCCAAATTATTAACAGCTGAAAATTAGCCTACGTTTCCAAATGACAGCGGCTTGCACAGACACACATGTGATGTTGCACCATGGTACATGTGGCTACCATTAATGACATGTTTGTATCATATTTTTTACAACAGGGTCATTATGCTTTTTTACATGACTGAATATTAAAAACTTAAACCTGCTTGAACCATTCTACCTTGCCGAGATTCATGTGAATCTGATTATTTATGGAGAATCAATAAAATGCGTTTTTTAAACCTTCAACCTTCCTTTGTTGACCATTTTCTTTGACATATTAGGTTATTATTCAGTACAGTTACACTGTACATGTATGTGCATTAATTTGCCATCTAAAACACTAACTTATCATTACGAGATAATAAATGCTTTAACCTCGAGTCCTTTTTCGCTTTAAAGTTTTGGGCAAGTGGAAATATTGTTTGGGCAAGTAAATTGAAAACCCACTTGCCCGACAGGGCAAGTGGTGAAAAAAATTCTTGTAGCACCCTGTGTATTATAAAAGCAAACTGATATGCGGCTGATAATAGCAGACAATGAGCACAACTTACTGAAGAATCAAGAATGTGCTGAACATTACTGTTCTTCTTGGATCACAGTTTCTGCTGAGCGACAAACTTCACTCTTCTATGCATGCTGGAAACCGCTTATATTGAGCTCACTGACCCTATTCTGTCTCTGTCTGTCTGTCTGTCTTTCTGTCTCTCTCTCTCTCTCTCTCTCTCTCTCTCTCGAGTTCTTGGGGACTTGCTACAGCCTGTTTTCATGAAACAGCTGTTATTAAAGAGAAGGTTGAGTTCTGGGAAGAGGTGAAAATTAATTTGAGAGCATTATTATTGTTATTATGCAAGGGTAGAAGAACATCAGACAAAACATGTTCCCTCAAATGCCTTCATATTCTAAATATGGCATGTAACATCGTAAAAACCGGGACAGATTTTTACACCACATGTTCGTGTAGTCCCATATACATCCTTCTGTGTACAGTGCTTGTAACTTTACCAAGAATTAGCCAAATTTCTTATCATTTTAATGATTCTGGAACCTTGCCATCCACACACATACTTATATGCCAGATGATCAACCTTTGCTGATCGATTCCACACCGTTTTTTTCACAATGCAATCGCATGACAAGAACTCAACTTCATCTTTAAGTCTACTCTCTAGCAGCCAATCACAGTCTGTTTAATTTTTTTTACACGCTTTGATCCTTTAACTTCTGTTTGTATTGTTGAATTTTCGACTTTTTGTTAGATTCTTGCAATTTAATCTGATGAGGGCAAGAGAAAATCTTTAGTACGACTTTAGTATTCATTGCTATTCATTGTTATATTCCACATACTAAGAATCTTGCTCTACGATTGGTCAAAAGTAAATCACGTGATTGCTGGGAGAAGCAAAAAGATTGTTACACTGTATAGATAGGCTACTATCTACACAGTGCAACACACTTTTACTGAAGATAGAAGTCCTATCTACACAGTGCAACGCACTTCTCCCATGCGAATACGCTGCGTTTTACTCTCCTCTTTAAGCACTTTAGTGTTAGTATGCAAACTTTGGCCACGCGCAAACTATATGGTCACACCATCATACTGCATGCACTGTACGTATTACATAAAATAATATGTAATTTATTACTAATCTCTGTTTACATCTCTCATAAAAATTAAATATTGGTTTTTTTCTTCGATTTTATTTTCCACAGATCTTTGATTTAGAAGAAACAGTTATGCGCCTCAAGTCAGCTCCAGATAAGTAAGTTTTCCTATCTTTAGTTTAACCTAACCTGTCATAATGGGTACCTCTCTGATTAGACCATCTTTTCCTTCTACTAGGACTCTTCAAAGGGGATCTACAGCCCATCATGAAGATGAAATACAGATTATGGCGGTGTATCCCCCCCCCCCATAAAAAAGCGAGAAAAGGGAGAAAGATGAGAAATGAAGATGCCTGGACTACCTCCCGCTCCCAATATAAAGCCTTGCAAACTAGCATTTCATTTTATGAGTAAGACTGGTGCCCCCCCCCCATCTTTCCATCGCCGCCTCCTCCCCCCATTGGAGAGTTCGGGTTAAAGGGGCACGTTTCCCCCAATGTAGTTATCGGAACATGCCATCTGCGTAAGAGCCATATTCTGTTGGTGTCAATAGGCAGCTATAGCGCTGTCCGCCAGCGCGTACGTATTTTGAGCGCCCTCTGGATTGCTGGGCACATGCCCCTTTAAGGTTAACTCACTTGTAACCCACTTGATCCAGGATTATTCAGTCTTTAGACTGTTGTTCCTATTCATGGTTTCCTTTAATTGGGGTTGTCCTCATATTTATCTGGGTCATTTTTCCACCAGTTTTCAAGGTTAGGGTTAGGGTTAGGGTTTCCATTGCCCCGTCACTGCTGGAACTATCGCTTCATCACAGTGCAGAGCGGCAGTTACATATACATGTATGCAGTCAGATGGGGTTACTGCTATTTTTACCCTACATCATGAAAATAGTTGTTTTGTTTACAAGATCTCTGGTTGGATTTGCTAATGTCAGTGTAAAATGTCAGTGATTTTGCCTGTTTCTTGTTACTTACTAGAGATAGGATATTAAACATGTCTCCTATGACCTTTGACATTCTGCACTAGGCCAGTAGAGAATGAAGGTCACGTTAAGCGTCTCTCAAGAAGATAAGATATTAAACATGTCTCCTATGACCTTTGACATTCTGCACTAGGTCAGTAGAGAATGAAGGTCACATTAAGCGTCTCTCAAGAAGATAAGATATTAAACATGTCTCCTATGACCTTTGACATTCTGCACTAGGTCAGTAAGAGTATGGAGGTCACATTGAGCAGCTCTCAAGGAGATAAGATATTAAACATGTCTCCTGTGACCTTTGACATTCTGCACTAGGTCAGTAGAGAATGAAGGTCACATTAAGCGTCTCTCAAGAAGATAAGATATTAAACATGTCTCCTATGACCTTTGACATTCTGCACTAGGCCAGTAGAGAATGAAGGTCACGTTAAGCGTCTCTCAAGAAGATAAGATATTAAACATGTCTCCTATGACCTTTGACATTCTGCACTAGGTCAGTAGAGAATGAAGGTCACATTAAGCGTCTCTCAAGAAGATAAGATATTAAACATGTCTCCTATGACCTTTGACATTCTGCACTAGGTCAGTAAGAGTATGGAGGTCACATTGAGCAGCTCTCAAGGAGATAAGATATTAAACATGTCTCCTGTGACCTTTGACATTCTGCACTAGGTCAGTAGAGAATGAAGGTCACATTAAGCGTCTCTCTAGAAGATAAGATATTAAACATGTCTCCTATGACCTTTGACATTCTGCACTAGGTCAGTAAGAGTATGGAGGTCACATTGAGCAGCTCTCAAGGAGATAAGATATTAAACATGTCTACTATGACCTTTGACATTCTGCACTAGGTCAGTAGAGAATGAAGGTCACATTAAGCGTCTCTCAAGAAGATAAGATATTAAACATGTCTCCTATGACCTTTGACATTCTGCACTAGGTCAGTAGAGTATGGAGGTCACATTGAGCAGCTCTCAAGAAGATAAGATATTAAACATGTCTCCTATGACCTTTGACATTCTGCACTAGGTCAGTAGAGTATGAAGGTCACATTGAGCGGCTATCCAAGGAACTGGGCGTGGTCAGGAACCAGCTGTATGCGGCAGAAGAGGCGGCCAGGAGACCCCCTCCTCTACTCCTGCAGCTCCAGAAGGACATGGCGGAAATGAAGGTATGTAGATGTGGGCATTGCTCATTGGGGTACACACAGTATGATGTTGGATGCCAGAATTTTAGCCCATTGCCTATTGGAGCCGCTTGGCCCCTCATTAAAGCCTATGGAAATAGTTTCAGTTTCATTTTTCAGTTTTATTTTTCTTTCCAATAGAACAGTAATTTTGACAAGAAATCAGATACGGTATACAATTCAATATTAATTTTTACAATGCATTTTACATGGTTTAAATATATGAAATAGAAAGTATACATAAATATCCAGTATAATAGTTTTTAAAAAGCTTTTTTAAGATAAACCTGTGGAAATGGAGGGATCCACTAAAAAGCAGAGCTTGTAAAATGTGGATCCTTCAAAATAATGACAAACATACTTTTGATATCATGTAAATATATTTACTTGAAAAAAATTGTATAGAGAGGATTCATTAGTCAGTGGATTAGAAGAAAAATACATGTTCACTTTAAGGTTTCAATCCTTTCATTTGGAAATTATCTGTCCATGTTTATTTACTTTTCCCAGACATGACCTTTTTTCAGAAAGTGTGGCAAGTGTAATAAGGCCCTCTTCCTAAAAATTGTTATCAATGACAAATTTGCTCTCAGCCAAACAAATGCCATGATTTCAGTAGGTTATAACCATTATTGTAAGTTTTATGAAACGGTGCCTAAGCCCACTAATAATGATCATGTTACAGTCGAACCTGTCTATAGCGACCACCCAAGGGAAACACAAAAAGTGGTCTTTGAAGACAGGTGGTCTTTGTAGACAGGTTCCTTTAGTTCATGTTTCAATGAGAAACCATTCTCAAGGGAAACCAACAATGTGGTATTTGTAGACAGGTGGTCACTAGAGCAGGTTTGACTGTATTAATAATGAAGCCCTTGAAAATTTTCTGTGTTTTTAGGCTCAGCATCGAATGCAGATTGAGCTTGAGCAGCAGAAAGCGCGAGAGACGGAGGAGAGATTACAGAAGACGAGGGCTGCTGAGGAGCAGAGGGTAGCCGACTTGGAGTCCAAGCTCTCTGACCTCTCCGATACGGTTGGAACATACGACAGAGGCAGACAGCAAGATCAACATGCAATACAGTGAGTTCATGGGATTCTCTGTCTTCCTTATCTTTTTTCATGTATAAGGCATTCGTGATTAAACACCCCCCCCCCTTAAAAAAATAAAATAAAAATAAAATAATAATAATAATAATGCTTCAACTACATGTATTGGATCTCAAAGTTTATTTACAACTTTTAAATCTCTGTGCTTTATATCAGACATACTGAAATAAGATGATTTCAAAAGCAACATTTGCACACTTCCTGTACACTTTATTCATCATTCATTTTTTTTCTTCTTGTTCTTTCAACTTCAGGAGATTAAAAGAGCGCATCAGTCAGTTGGACCTGGAGAACACTGCTCTAGCGAGGGCAGCAAACAAGTCTACCGTGATGGCCATTAACGAAGAGGAGGATCTGGATAGCGAGGCGTCGGTAGCTGAGATCAAAGAGAGGATCATGAAGCTGAAAGGATTGTTCAAATTGGCCTGCCATAAAGCTGAGAAACCTGTTGATATAGACGGTATGTTCAGTTCAGTTCAGTTCAGTTCAGTTTATTGAATTCCATCTTTAAAAACATTTTTACAATGGTAAAACCATGCAATTCCATAAAAAATATAATACATAAATTGGGATAACATATATATGTACAATATATTAATAATTACAAAACAGAATAAGGCACAGCTGTAAAAAACAAAAACAAGAGAAGGTTCTGTCTGGACAGCTTCCAATCAAATTAAATTTAACAAAAATAAAGTAAGAAACAAGTAGCAAGTAAAGTTTCTGATAGTATCATTATATGATTACCTAACTTGTAGTCTAAGTTTCCATATCCCCTTAATTAAAGAAAAAATAATTTGCAGATGTTTTAAAGCCTGTTTGCACTAGTTTGGCCAGGTGGTTTTCTCATCAAATCGGCTCTCAATTAACATAAGAAAAAGGGGATCATGGGGAGTAACGGGTACCGCTTAGGCATTGTTTGCTATAAAGAGGGCGCAAGTAGCTACAAGTAGTGCAGTCCCGCTTTAAACATTGAAAATATCTAGAGTCAAGATGGTAACCCTTATCATAGTGGTTTCAAGCAGAAACTTGTTGGGGAGTTTATTATGTATATGCATTTGTTCCTGCGTCTTATGTTATTGATTCTTATTTCATGGCAACACGTTATCCTTTGCAGATGTTTTGATGATTGGAGTTGAGAGTGCATTCATTAACATAGTGCCTGCCAGCAGAAACTCATTGAAGGGCTTTGGGTGTACACCTACTTGTGTTTGTCTCAATATTGGTCAACTTATATCATACAGCATGTTTCTATTAGTTATACTGAATTTATCCAGAAAATAACGTATAATGCCAGGAAAGGGCAGTTTCTATCTATGCGTATTATCCGGATAAATATACTGCTCCGATTGAGTGGTTTAAAAGGGCGTGAATAAAGGCACTGCTAGGTCGACCTGGGATTTTAGTGTCGGGGTCTATGGTCTGGGTAAAACATTCCGATCATGTGATCGTTCTGATTTCCGGTTTCTCTCCGTTATGTGCACTCGATCGGAACGACGGGAGTTTCTACTTAATACGTTATCCGGTTGGCTTTCCCTGCATTATCCTTCTAAAAGAGGGATAATTTTACCTGAACGCGTCACAGCTCTCACGGCCATTATCCGGATAATAGCGGAGAAGGTCAGTTTCTATTAGGCAAAATTTATCCCTTATCGGCCATTAACCGGATAATGGCTTCTAATAGAAACATGCTGATAGTTATCACTTTATCCTTTGCAGATGTTTTAAACATTGACGATTATTCAAGTCGAGAAGGTGACCCTAACCACAGTGCTTGCCAGCAGGAGTTGAAGAGGCTTAAGGAGGAGTTTGAGTCTTACAAGACTAGGGCTTCTAATGTTCTCAAAAACAGAACAACAAGGGTGAGATTACTGTTGGTGTAATGCTGTTGTATTATTTTTTCTCTACTATCTTTGTCTCTGTGTGGCATCTTGTCTCATGTCTCCGCATCTCTGTATTCCATCTCTCACTCTTTCTTCTTCATAGTCTTCCTATCTTGCCATTTCTGTCCACTTTTCATCACCCTCTCCCTCTTTCTCATTTTCGTCTTTGCCCGCCTTCCTACCCCTTTTCTGTTATCCCCTCTCTTCTCTCCCTCTCTCCCTCCCTCTCTCTCTCTCTCTCTCTCTCTTTCTCTCCACCTCCCACTCTTACCGGTTATCTTTCACTCTCTCCTTGTGTCTTTACCATTTCTCATCTGCCCGTCTTCTTATCCCTTATATGTTTTTTCCTCTCCCTTTTCTCCCCCTTCTCTTGCTTCCTCCACTCCCCCTTCACTGATGCCCTCGCTATCTCTCTACCTCACTGATTCTCACTTTTGTCTCTCCACCTTTCTCATTCCTTATCTTTTACCCCCTCCGTATTCTCAAGCCCTATCTTGCTCTCTCTCTCTCTCTCTCTCTCGCTTTCTTTCTTTCTGTCTGTCTTTCTCTCTCTGTCTTTCCTTCTCTCTCTCTTTCTTTCTCTCTCTTTCTCTCTATCTTTCTTTCTCTCTTTCTCTCTCTCTCTCTTTCCCCTCTCTTTCTCTTGCTCCTGTATGATTCTTGTTCTATCTCCCCGGCTCTTTCCCCATCCCCCTCTGTCTTCCTATCCTTTGATCTCCTCCCCCCCCCCCTCTTTTTTTCCTCTCAATGATTGTCTCTCTTTCTTTTTCTCAGTTTCTGTCTCTCTGTGACTCCTCTCTCTGTCTCTGTCTCTCTCTCTCCCTCTCTCTCTGTCTCTCTCTCTTTCACTGATTCTCACTCTCTCTTCTCCCCTCAGGACACCACCCATAACAAGGAGTTAGAGCAGCTGCAGGGCCAGCTAGCTGACATGCGTGAGAGAGTCTCTATCTTGAGACAGCAGCTGGATGATGAAGAAGCAGCTCACAAACAATCCATTGAAGATTTCCAGCAGAGGGTCGCCAAGATGAAGGACAAACACAAGGTCACACTAGCTCAGGCAGAAAATGATTATAAGGTCAGCCATCAAAACATCAACAGAGTTATACCAACAACAACAACAATGATGATGATAATAATAATAATAATAATAATAATGTTAATGATAATGATAATGACAATGATAAGGATGATAATAATAATGATAATATTAATGATAATAATAATAATAATAGTAATAACTGTAAAAATTTCGAGAGCAGAAATCATCATAATCATACTACTTTTACTATTGCTACAACTACTACTACAACTACAGCAACTACTACTTTTAAAGGCTCGTTTCGCTATGGTGCAGTAAAGCAGTGGCAGGTTTTTTCACGAAGACGTATTGTGTGATACTCTTCATAATTCTATATCTTATAACCGAAAAAACAGGCGCGGTGTTTTTTTAGCTGCCCCATATCTGAACAAACCTTAAAAGTGAAAATAATTTTAAGCTGAAGAAAACGAAGGAGAAGAAGAAGTGATATATGTTTTACGGATGTTTAGTTAAAAGTCAAGTGAAACGCTAAAGGAAATCTCAGTTATATTTGCAAATAAAAAGTAAGAATTTGAAAAAATGAGTAGCTTTGACACTGGTAGTCACATAATGACCTCACAAATGATTTCTTGCATATTTCTCTTTGTCTCTGTCTGTCAGATTTAAAAACTGTAATTATTATGGTCTGACGATAAATTAGGTTCTGATGAAATGAGTATGTATCACAAGAAAATCAAGCAATTTCAAGAGTAAAATATGATGTACAAACAATTTATTTAAGAGCCATCGGCTCTATATAATTAAACATGCAAATAATTGACAAGAATAAAATGATTCAGCATCACTATGAACTTAGATAGGAGTATATCCTATCACTGTTTATGTCGACTTATCGTTACTCAATTATATCACAATATAATTCTCCATATTTCCAAAGGAAAAAAGATTACCTGATGACCAGGTCATCCTTCGAGGTATAATACAGTTAATCTCCCACCGACTCTAGCCCGGTCTTTATATAAAAAGTATACTGTTGTGGGTTAGAGAGTCCCGATTTAGAGTTCGTAAATACCACCTCTTCCTGTTTCTGAATAGGCGGAACGAAATGCTCTGGTGTATGTAGTAACCCGGTGCGATATGATGCATGACCTGCTAAGCCTGACCGGTGTACGACAGCACTGGGCGTTGACTCAACGACTTGACGCGAGTATATAGGTTGCCTGAGCTTGTCGACTACGAACACATGTCCATTCACTGATGGTGCCTAGGGTTATGGCTACGAGCCCAGCTTGTCCAGTTCAGATGTTCAAATGATGATTCAAGTTGAGGCGAGGGCTGATGAGGCTTCTACCACGTCGGCCTGTGCTGCCTGGTTCTTGCCTGGTCCCATAGTATAGGGAAAGTCTATGCCAGCAACAGCATGCTTATAGCCTGTGGCTGTAACTTTTACCTTCGTGGCCAACACCCCTCATTCACTCCCCAAAGTCAGACCAAATTCTGAAAGGTCTGCTCCTCTCGAGATCTCATGTGCAATCTCATTAAACTACCCTAAATCTCTAATCCACGTTGGCTCTCTCAATAGTAACCTCTTTAACATTCTTTGTATTCCTCTCATGCCAAAACTGTCCATCCAAATTCCTTTTACTGAATCCTCTATACACAACTTTCCTATTAACATTCTCCTCATCCTTTCCCCACACACAGACAAAGACAGACACCTGCTCTACTAGAGACCCAAGTTAGTTGACCTAGTAAATTGCTACCAACAACATCTATTCATCTAACACCTGTCCATTACATTCTCTGTCTAAAAAAGAAATCCCAGTCACATTGTGACATATCTCCCCTTCCTTCAAGAAATTTATATAATTTCAGAAAAAAAATTCAGAGTGGTTTTCTCATTCTATACGAGGAAAATTTCAGAGTGGTTTTCTCATTCTATACGAGGAAAATTTGTTTACAGGAAATATAAAGATCAATAATAATTATTAAAAAAAAACCTTCTGTTCCTGCTTTACTTGAAATCAACTACTGGTATCTGGTATCCTACTTAAGTAGTCTGCACCGACGTTTTCACTGCCCTTGATAGCTGTGATGCTAAACTGGTACGGTTGAAGTGCCAGAGCCCATCTCAGAATCCTTGAGTTCGCGACTTTTGATTTCGCGATACACTGCAGTGGCTGGTGATCAGTTTCTAGTTCAAAATGCTTGCCGTAGAGATATGGTTCGAACTTCTGAACACCCCAGACTACTGCTAAGCATTCACGTTCCATAACACAGTAGCGCTGCTCTCTTGGGAGAAGTTTCCAACTAGCGTAGGCGATAGGGAACTTCTTCCCTTCTGTCTCTTGTAGCAGAATTGCACCAAGACCATGATCTGAGGCATCAGTCCTCAGGATGAAAGGAAGATCTAAGTCCGGAAGATGGAGGATGGGTTCACTAGCAAGTTTCTTTTTCAAGGTAGTGAAAGCTGCCTCTTCCGCATCTCCCCATTTCACTAGAAGTGGCTCTCCTTTCTTTGTTCGGTCAGTCAGTGGTACTGCTAATGCTGCGAAGTTGGGAACAAACCGTCTGTAATAACCCACAAGACCTAGAAAGGATCGAAGTTGCTTCTTGGTCTTAGGTCTCGCAGCTCCTTGAACTGCATCGACTTTGTCTTGCACTGGTCGAAGCTCTCCTTGACCTATTCGATGACCAAGAAATTCGATACTTACACATCCTACAGTGCACTTGGTAGGCCTCGCTGTCAAGTTTGCTCTCCTCAGTCTCTCAAACACCTCACGGAGGGTATCTAAATGCTCCTCAAAACTTACTGTATGGATCAAAATATCATCAATGAAATTGTCTACACCATGCAAGCCACGGAGCAAAGCCCTCATGATACGACTAAAGCTTGCCGGAGCATTAACTAGCCCAAATGGCATGCTTCGAAATTGATACAAACCATCTGGTGTCACAAATGCTGTCAGTTCCTTGGCTTCCTCTGTTAAGGGTACTTGCCAATACCCTTTGGTTAGATCAATCTTTGTGAAATACTTGGCCCTAGAAAGTTTTGCAAATATTTCTTCCTGATCAGGTATCGGTTCTGCATCAGTTACGGTAACTTGATTTAACTTACGATAATCACAACAAAACCTGATCGTCCCATCTTTCTTCTTTACCATCACTACCGGGGATGCATAAGGAGAAGACGAGGATTCAACTATGCCAACATCTATCATCTTCTGAACCTCCTCCTTCACCTTACCTCGCAAAGCATGTGGTAATGGGTACAGTTTACTCTTAATGGGTTCCTTATGGACAAGTTTAATGTCATGCTTACCTAAGTTTGTCAATCCCGGCATATCAGTCAAAACTTCTTCATACTCCCGTAAAAGAGAGTTGACCTCCTCACGCTGCTTATCATCTAGATGTGGACTGATCTGCACATCTTTGAGAGATTCTGTTGGGGTAAGATTGGGGAGATGAAGAATATCCTTTCTCGAAGAATGGTTTACATCTTCATTCTCTCCTTCGCTACATTCCTCAGACAAGCCATCATCCACAACAGAGACACCAGCAACTTCAAACCCACCTGCACTCTCCTCTCTCCTGTAGTACTTCTTCAGAAGATTTGCATGGAAGGTTTTTATCTTTCCATCCTTATCAATTCTGTAGTCCATTTGTCCTATCTTCTTTACCACCTTGAAGGGTCCTTTCCAGTGCATCAACAGTTTGTTGGTGTCACTCGGAAGTAGAAGAAGGACTTCATCATCAACTTCAAACTTTCTCTCCTTTGCTTTCTTATTGTACTGTCTCCTGTACCTCTCTGCTGATTTGCTGAGATTCTGTTGGGCAACTTCACAAGTCAATTGCAGCCTGTCTTTCAGATCCAATACATACTGATATGTAGTCTTGGTATCCGGTTCATCAACCTCTCCAGTCCACAGCTCCCGTAGGATAGCAAGAGGGCCTCGAACTGCTCTCCCAAACAGGAGTTCAAAGGGTGAGAATCCCGTGCTCTCCTGCACTGACTCTCTGTAAGCAAACAAGAGGGGGTTCAAATACCTACCCCAGTCCTTGGGTCGTTCTTCACACATCTTGCGGAGCATAGACTTCAAGGTACCGTTGAAACGTTCAACCAACCCATTGCAAGCGGGATGATAGGGTGTAGTCGTCATCTGACGGATGGAGAATAGACGACTGACTTCCTTCATCAGCTCTGATGTGAATTGGCTGCCCCGGTCTGTCAACACCTCTCGTGGTATCCCCACCCTGGAGTATATGTCCATCAGTGCCTCTGCAACTGTCTGTGCATCAATCCTGCGAAGTGCTACAGCTTCTGGGTAACGTGTAGCATAGTCTACAACAGTAAGAATGTACCGATTACCTTTGCTAGTAGCAGGTTCTATCGGTCCAACCAGGTCCATCGCCACACGTCTAAAAGGTTCATCGATGAGAGGGGTTGATCCCAGAGGCACCTTCGTAACCTTCCCCTTAGGCGAAGTACGCTGACATGGTCCACATGACCGACAATACCGCACTATATCTGCATGCATACCTGGCCAGAAAAAGTGAGTCAAAATCTTATCACGGGTCTTTTTAGTTCCAAAATGACCACCAAGAATAGATTCGTGAGCAAGCTTCAAGACTTGATTCCTGAATTTAGTGGGTACCACAACTTGCACGAGTACATCTGACCCTGGGGTTGCATCAATATATTCTCTATAGAGTACATCCTTCTTAACGAGAAAGTAAGACGAATTTCCACTCTTACTTATCTTCTTTTCTCCACTTTCAGCGAGTTTCCTGGAAGCATCCAGTGCATTGTCCTCCTTCTGGGCCTGGATTAGATCATCCACAGACACAATGTCATTCAGTGAATCAGGTACTTGAAGGGGAGGCCTCGTACGTCCTGCCTTCCGCTTCTGTCCTCTTGTCTCTACTGCGTTGGCCTGATGATCTTTTGGCTTCCAGTCTTGGTCTGGGTCAGCTGGTTGCCGGGCTCCATAAATGTTCCCTAGTACAATATCATACACGGGTGTTAGCACACACAAAGCTTCTGCCTTACCTGTGAAGAAAGGAGTATCTAGCTCGATCGTTGCAACTTGGAAGGTTCTGATCGTCCGATCAATGAGCAAGCAAGTCCGCTGTTCTCCAGTGAACTGCTCTTCCGACACCAAGTCTTGCCGAACAATGGCAGTCGTACAACCGCTGTCACGTAGAACATCCACGAGCTTCCCGTTCACCATTCCCTTGCTGACTGGCATCTCCACTGGTGAACCACTCGCTGCTGCTGATAGTACCGGGAGGGTGTCGCCAGATGCTAGCTTCACTCCGGTTCCATCTTCGGTGAGGTTTTCTCTCACGATGAGACTCAAACCCTTCGAGTCATTCGGATGAGCTGTCTCTCTTGAGTCAGTAGGTCCTGCTGCAGCATCATGTCTGGCTGATGTATCATCTGCTGACCTGCCTTTGACGAGACTTGATCCCATCTCACGTCGACCTTTCTTTCCACTTGGGCAATTGAAAGAAAGATGTCCAAACTTATTACAAGTGTAACATTTCTTGTTCGAAAGATTAGAGTTGGTTGGATTCTCAGACCTACTTGATCTTTTATCACTACTTGAACTAGTAGAACTGTTTGGACTCTTAGTATTATTTGAACTGTTAGAACTGGACTGCTGGGCTTTCACCCTTCTTACCCTCATATCTGTATGAGCATCATGATATTGATCAGCTAGAGTTAATACTTCTGTAAGCTTTCCCGGATGACGTTCCTTAACGAACATCAGGCATTCCTTACTGCTTGTATTAAATATCTGTTCCTGGATGAGCAGGCTCTTCAGACCTTCAACATTGTCATCATAAGAGCTAAGATCAATCCATCGATCTAAGTATTTCTCAATTCTATGGGCATATTGAACATAGGTTTCCCCCTGATGGAGTTTAGCATACCTAAACTTAGTCCTATACCCTTCTTCCGTAAGATCATATCCTTTTAGAAGTGAGGATTTAACTATGTCATAATCCTTAACCTGGGAAACTGTAAGTCTTGAAATAATATCCAAAGCCTTACCCGACATCAAAGCACAAATTGCGAGTGCCCAATCCGACTTATCCCACCCTACAATGACGGCATGTCTCTCAAACCTAGACAAATAACTGTCAATATCATCCTTTCCTTCTTGGAAAACTGGAAGAGGAGGAATACTGGGCCTACTACGTGGGTGCCCCGACTGTGAACTAGGTCCTGTCCCATTAGTTTTCCTTAGTTCCTCTAGTCTAATCTGTTGAGCTATTACTTCAGTCTCAGCACTCCTTGCTGCCGCTCGTTCATCTCTAGCTTCACGCACACACTCATCAACATACGTTCTCAATTCCTTCCCCTCCAAATTAAACTCTTTCCCTTGTGTAATAAACTTATCTCTCTCCATACTGCAGGCCACACCAAGGTAAATTTACAAACCTGCCAAATGCAGACAATTTATGCAGCGCAAACGTCACCACGCCCTCAGCTCTGGCACAGGCACGTAGAGAAGCCTCCCTGCCCCGACCTGCACTTGCACCACTGTCCGAACAGTCTTTAACCTACAAACACTGTAAACTGGAGAGAAGATCAAGTTTTCATTATTACACAAAAACAATCACAAGACATTAACCAATGATAACAATCTAATCATTATAACCTAACCTATCAAATAGACAAAAATAGTCCCTTCGTGGTCGCCAATATGTCAGATTTAAAAACTGTAATTATTATGGTCTGACGATAAATTAGGTTCTGATGAAATGAGTATGTATCACAAGAAAATCAAGCAATTTCAAGAGTAAAATATGGTGTACAAACAATTTATTTAAGAGCCATCGGCTCTATATAATTAAACATGCAAATAATTGACAAGAATAAAATGATTCAGCATCACTATGAACTTAGATAGGAGTATATCCTATCACTGTTTATGTCGACTTATCGTTACTCAATTATATCACAATATAATTCTCCATATTTCCAAAGGAAAAAAGATTACCTGATGACCAGGTCATCCTTCGAGGTATAATACAGTTAATCTCCCACCGACTCTAGCCCGGTCTTTATATAAAAAGTATACTGTTGTGGGTTAGAGAGTCCCGATTTAGAGTTCGTAAATACCACCTCTTCCTGTTTCTGAATAGGCGGAACGAAATGCTCTGGTGTATGTAGTAACCCGGTGCGATATGATGCATGACCTGCTAAGCCTGACCGGTGTACGACAGCACTGGGCGTTGACTCAACGACTTGACGCGAGTATATAGGTTGCCTGAGCTTGTCGACTACGAACACATGTCCATTCACTGATGGTGCCTAGGGTTATGGCTACGAGCCCAGCTTGTCCAGTTCAGATGTTCAAATGATGATTCAAGTTGAGGCGAGGGCTGATGAGGCTTCTACCACGTCGGCCTGTGCTGCCTGGTTCTTGCCTGGTCCCATAGTATAGGGAAAGTCTATGCCAGCAACAGCATGCTTATAGCCTGTGGCTGTAACTTTTACCTTCGTGGCCAACACCCCTCATTCACTCCCCAAAGTCAGACCAAATTCTGAAAGGTCTGCTCCTCTCGAGATCTCATGTGCAATCTCATTAAACTACCCTAAATCTCTAATCCACGTTGGCTCTCTCAATAGTAACCTCTTTAACATTCTTTGTATTCCTCTCATGCCAAAACTGTCCATCCAAATTCCTTTTACTGAATCCTCTATACACAACTTTCCTATTAACATTCTCCTCATCCTTTCCCCACACACAGACAAAGACAGACACCTGCTCTACTAGAGACCCAAGTTAGTTGACCTAGTAAATCCAAGTTAGTTGACCTAGTAAATTGCTACCAACAACATCTATTCATCTAACACCTGTCCATTACATTCTCTGTCTAAAAAAGAAATCCCAGTCACATTGTGACACTGTCTCTCTCTTGCGTCTCTCTCTCTCTCTCTCTGCAGCTGAAGGCAGCAGACCTTGACCAGCAGGTCCAGAAGCAGCGTGAGCGGACTATAGCCCTTCTAGCTGATAAGGACCAGGTCGTTAATGATCTTAAGATCCAACTGAATCCATCACAGTCCTACCAACATGCACCTCCACATAACTCCAGGTGAGTCCATCCTTTCTTACACAGAAATGGGTATATGGGACTACTAGTGAATTTCTGTGTGCAGAAATGGGTATATGGGACTACTAGTGAATTTCTGTGTGCAGCATGTTGCAACTCAGTCTAGTGTGTTGTCAATTTCAATTTTCTGTGTCAACATGGTGCGTCAAGTTTATGATTGATGTCGTCATTAGTTGACAAGACATGATTGGTAAAATAAATGTGACAGAACAAGGTACAGCTGGTGCATTGAGGTGTTATGTCAACGAGGTTGTTATATATATATATATATATACATGTACATGTCATGTGGCGTGAAAGTTTGGACCAAACTTTGAAATGAAGTCTCGTATTTTGAACCTGAGAGCGCTCTTGCATGGAGATAAAGACGAGTACTGTTCATGTGATCACATTGTGAAAGAGAGAGAGAGAGGGAGTGGGAGAGGGGAGGGAGAGGGAGTGGGAGAGGGGAGGGAGAGGGAGTGGTAGAGGGGAGGGAGAGGGAGTGGGAGAGGGGAGGGAGAGGGAGTGGGAGAGGGGAGGGAGAGGGAGAGGGGAGGGAGAGGGAGTGGGAGAGGGGAGGGAGAGGGAGTGGGAGAGGGGAGGGAGAGGGAGTGGGAGAGGGGAGGGAGAGGGAGTGGTAGAGGGGAGGGAGAGGGAGTGGGAGGGGGGAGGGAGAGGGAGTGGGAGAGGGGAGGGAGAGGGAGAGGAGAGGGAGTGGGAGTGGGAGAGGGGAGGGAGAGGGAGAGGGGAGGGAGAGAAAACTGAGAGAAAGAGAGAACTAGGAAGAAGAGAAGAAGAAAAAAAACAGAACGAGGGAAGAGAGAAAGAAAGTGGTAATGTTTATTATATACAGTACCAAAAAACTGATGTAGCTGTGATTTGGAATGGTCCAATTTTAAAGAGCTAAAAGAACTTAAACTGAAAACTTGCTGAAAATCAAATGCATGGTTCATAGGAATGGCATGCATTTGGTCTAAGTTTTCCAACTCTTACTCATTGCATTTTGAATATGAGCGCCCCATTTCTTAAAGGTAAAGACCAGTTATGGTCATGCGATTGCATTGTGAAAGAAACGTTGTGGAATCGATCAGAAAAGGTTGATCATTTAGCATCTAGCATCTGCAAGGTTCTGGAATCATCAAAATGATAAGAAATTTGGCCCATTCTTCATAAAGTTACAAGCACTATACACAGAAAGATGTATATGGGACCCTATATCTCTCACAGACCATGAGAGAAACAAATTTACCAAATATATGAATTAGTAGGCGGTTTCCCGGCAAATTTTTTATCATCATGTGTTAGTCAAAACATATTCTTTCACATGATTGGTAATGAGAGCTTCCATTTCATTTTTTGAAATTGGGGCGTTTCCAATACTGGTCTTTACCCTTAAAGTTGAGTACAGGGCCTTGTCTTATAAAGAGTTGTGATTGATCCAAATCAATCGCAAGTCCTCCAGTCAATCGCAAGTTTGCAGTCCCCTATCTCTTATGTCCATAGCTGCGATTATTATCAATCGCAAGTCCTCCAGTCAATCGCAAGTTTGCAGTCCCCTATCTCTTATGTCCATAGCTGCGATTATTATCAATCGCAAGTCCTCCAATCAATCGCAAGTTTGCAGTCCCCTGTCTCTTATGTCCATAGCTGCGATTATTATCAATCGCAAGTCCTCCAATCAATCGCAAGTTTGCAGTCCCCTGTCTCTTATGTCCATAGCTGCAATTATTATCAATCGCAAGTCCTCCAATCAATCGCAAGTTTGCAGTCCCCTATCTCTTATGTCCATAGCTGCGATTATTATCAATTACAAATAAGTTGATATCAACTCTTTAGAAGACAGGGCCCTAGTCATGTGATTACATTGAAGAAAAAACCTCTGGGGGTGTTTCACAAAGATCCAAAGTTGATCTTGTCTCTAAGTTGGACTTAACAATCATGGAAAGCCGTTAGCATCAATGAAAATATTTTTTAAAGTTATTTTAAAAGGCATAAATGTTAAAATCAAATCATTCATATTGTCTATTATCAAAGAGATTTCATGTTCTTGATGTGGAATTTATAAAAAGTCTAAAATACTTGAATTTTTATTTTCTGGTTGTCCTTTCGTCCGTCCATCTGTACGTCCGTACGTCCCGTTCTCGTAATCGCGTTATCTCAAGAACCGAATGATGGATTACCGCCAAACTTGAATCATGCATGTATCTTGCAGAGCTAATGAAGTGATTAGATTTTGGGGTCACAAGGTCAAATGTCAAAGGTCACAGGGCTCATGATGTATGCAAACATTGCTTGTGATCGCGTTTATCGCTAGAACTGATTGATGGATTCCTGCCAAACTTGGTCATGTATGTATCTTGCAGAGCCAATGAACTGATTAGATTTTAGGGTCATCAGGTCAAAGGTCATGGGGCCCATTAAGGATGCCTATAAATAGCTTGTGAATGCATTATTAAAGATGCAGATGGATTACAATCAAACTTGAATTTTAAAAATTGCTTCTGTTTTGGTTTGTAAAATTGCTCTAAGGCGGAGGCATAATTTACGCCTGCACGCAGTCGAAGTTCCATTTAGTTGTTTTTGAATATATTTTATTTTAAGGCTACACATGGCTCTCCATAATATTTAAGTCCAACTTAGAGTTCACTTCGACTTATAATCTTTGTGAAACACCCCCCTGGTTGTCGGCAAGGAATGGTTATGTAATACAAAATAATTGATGTATGATGTGAGGTTTTGGAATCATCAAAATTTGTATTTGTATTTATTACTTCAACCATAAAATAATATCAAATGAAAACAAATATATCAATTTAAAATAGTAAATAAAATTATGGTTAGGAACACCAAAAAGCAAAATCCCAAAATAAAAAGATACAGTCTACAATACTCCATGTTAAATTTCTCTGCATGTTTCAAATTTCAGACGTCTTAGAAAATCCAAAAGCTAGTAAGTACTTAATATTTAAATCTCCTGATGCAGAAATGTCATTTTTTCTTGCCAATGTGCCTATTAATTTCTGCATAGTGAATTTTATTTTCTTCTGTGGTGTTTGTTTTAATGACATGTTAAAGTTTTATTGTAATTGTTATTTTTTCTCTGCAAATTTTTTTTACATTCCTTTCCATTGGTTTTCCAGTTGAGTCTGTTTAGTAAATTACTCCATTTAAAATGCTGAGAATACTGTAAAACCAAAAAATGTTGTATACCATTCAACTTTTCAATTCAGGAAAAATTTGTCAATTGTAAAATTTGCCAAGTTGGAATGTTAGGATTCATTGAATATCGTAACATATAACTTTTGAGATGTGGCCATGTCACAAAACTAGTGAAGGTTTCATGTACACAAACGTCTTTGGTTTTACAGTGTACCTGTGTATGCATCTTTCTTTCCAATTTCCTTTTTCATACAAGGATGCGTATTTGTAGAATGTTACATATTTTCATTTTATGTCTGCTTTTCTTCATCCTGTTCATTGTTCATGGTTATTTTTGAAATATTCATTGTACTGCTATTCTTTATACATGTACACATATCTTTCAATCCACAACATGAATGTGAAGTCATCAAGGTCCCTCTGTGACGTTAGAATAGCAAGGCACCTGGTTAAAGGCTTGTTTACATACCAGTACAACTTTGTAAACTGCCACTTTAAACTTCCACGGCAAGTGTAGATGAATGACAAGTTTGTTGATGAAAAGATGCATGTATTATGCATAAAGCCCCAGTCCCATATAAAGCCGGACCAGCACGGACGAGCACGGACCACTCCGGACCATCCCGGACCATGGTCTGGGGTGATCCGGGATGGTCCGGGATGTTTTGTTCAAAAAAAGTGTGATGCTTTTAAGCTACAGTCCCATATATGTCCCGGACCGTCCCGGACCATCCCGGACCCCATCCGGGGTGATCCGGGATTCGGTCCGTGTTGACACCGTGTTGGCACCGGGGTGGTCCTGGATGGTCCTGGATGGTCCTGGATGGTCCTGGATGGTCCTTGGCGGTCAATAACTCACTCCCGGACTGCCACGGATCAACACGGACCGCCCCGGCGCCACTACGGATGACCCCGGACCCAGCACGGTGGCTACACGGATCACCCCGGATCAAACTATTGTCCCGGACCGTCCCGGACCACCCCGGCAGTTTTTGACCGTCCCGGACCACCCCGGCAGTTTTTGACCGTCAAAAACATCCGGGGTCGACTCCCGGACCGCCCAGGACCATCCAGGACCATCCAGGACCACCCCGGTGCCAACACGGTGTCAACACGGACCGAATCCCGGATCACCCCGGATGGGGTCCGGGATGGTCCGGGACGGTCCGGGACGTATATGGGACTGTAGCTTTAGGTTCCTAGACATACTCGATGTGTGTTTATAAGATGCATGTATTATGCATTTAAGGTTCCTAGACATACTCACTTTGTGTTTATAAGGCGCATGTATTATGCATAAGGTTCCTAGACATACTCACTTTGTGTTTATAAGGCGCATGTATTATGCATAAGGTTCCTAGACATACTCACTTTGTGTTTATAAGGCGAAGAAATGTGAGGCAGACTACTCTTTTGTCATTTCATTTTGCTGTGGGTTTGTGTTATTGTTTAAGCCCCACTGCACTACTTAACCCTATTTAGCCCGGGGGGGGGGGGCTTGAGAAGCCCCCCCCCCCCTCAACATTTTTCGCGATAATTTTTTAACGCAAGAAAATCTTGCACTGAAATTTTGTGACTTTTTTCTTTTGAGTCTTGCGCATCTTTTGAAAGAAATTTTTCGAAAATCGGACCTACCATTACAAAGTCACGTGTCCTTTTGTCTTTGCATGTCAGCCCGAAAATCGCTCATTTTTGTGATTTGTGTACAAAACGTATGGAAATCTCATTTTTCAAATAAAGAGATAAAACATTGGTTATTTGGTCTTGTTTATAGTTTAGGGTATTTATTTTGGGGTCAAAATAGTTGAATTATAGTTAGAAATGAAATAAAACAACAAAAACAATAAAATACATAAGTTAAAAAAACAAGGAAATACATAAGAAATTATCAAAACAATAGATAACATAAGGAATAACCCTGGTTTTTAAAATGTTTGTGTTGTATTATTATTCCAAATGGTCTAACAAATATATGTAGTGAGAAAGAATGCCTAAATATGAATAATGTCTGATTTATGGGCAAAAATGTGAATTTGATGACCTTATTTGCATAAATTACCATAAATATGCAAATGAGTGAGTTTTTCAAAAAATTGAAATTACCATAGTATTCTATACACTTCACTTGACATGTATGCAAATTTTCGCGGCGATCGGTCGTTTCACGGCCGAGATCATAGGGGGGGGGGGGGGGCCTTAGAAGCCCCCCCCCCCCCCCCGAGCTATGCAGTTTCAAAATAGCCCGGGCTAAATAGGGTTAAAGCTACTTTCGCCCTCTATATAGCAAACAATGCCTAATCGGTGACCACTGGTCCCCCATGATCCCCTTTTTTATGTTAATTGAGAGCTGAATCGTTGAGATAACCACCTGTCAGTGACCACGCTGGGTGGTCTAATGCCTCCTGGCCAAACTAGTGCAGACGGTCTTTAAGGCAGTTGAAGGCTTAATAATTGTGGAAATGAAAGGTATGATGCCTCTACCTGTTCTCTCATATTTGTCTCAGAACACATTACAGTTCCAAGGTCACCTTGCATGGGCTTGTTAGGCATTAGTTTGACTCAAAGCAGTCAATATTTGCATTTATATGTACTTAAAGACCGTCAATACTACTGGGCTAGAAGGGATTAGACCACCCAGCCAGGTCACTGACAGGTGGCTATCTCATTAACTCAGCTCTCAACTAACATAAGAAAAAGAGAATCATGGTGACCAACAGGCACCGATTGGGGAAGTTTTCTATATAGAGGGAGCAAGTAGCTACAAGTAGGACAGTGGGGCTTTAATACGTACAGTGGAAACACAATAAAAAGAATCCAATATATCCAGATAACTGATACATGTATAACAATAAACTTTTGCCGGTCCCAGCTTGGTACATTCATATTGGTTTGTATTTCTCCCTGATATAACGAGATACCTCATGTAACAAGGTAATTTTCATGGTTCCATTTTCCTCATTATTGGGTAATAATTTCTGAAGCTCTTTGGAAGCGCATAGAGAATATATTGTGCGCTATACAAGAATGGACTATTATTATTATTACGATGAGTATCCACTATACGATGCCTAATTGCCTATATTCCTAGGACCATTAGTCAGTATTTTAGATGCATCATCGATATTGTCTATTATATCCTACATACTAAGAATCTTGCTCTACGATTGGTGAAAAGTAAATCACGTGAGGAAAGATAGTTCGCCCATTATTGATGGGAGAAGCAAAAAGTTCGTTACACTGTGTACTATCTACACAGTGCAACGCACTTTCTTTGAAGATAGAGGTACTATCTACAAAGGGCAACGCACTTTAACTGAAGATTATCCAAACGCGCACTAAAACAGGCGTAATTAAGCGCGCATTACCAATGAGCGCAATTAAAGAAAACACATGCGCGCGCACACCTTACCCTCAAGGGGTTGGGTTAAACTTAAACTTTTTTGATGTGAATTTGGGCCTAGGTGTCTTTTCTGTAGATGCATACACGTCCTTTTCTTTTTGTTATTAAATTGTTTTAGATGTGGAATATAAAGCAAATAATCACCTTTTGGTTTTCAGGCGATGGCAAACTATCACTTCCTCGTCGATCAGAATATAAACGCTATCTTTCCTCAGCTTCGCTTCGGAAAGATAGCTACATCCAGATCGCCTCGGAAGTGATAGTTTGTCCCATCACCTTCACCAACGGTAATTATTTGCTTAATACAAGTTCATTGTTCATACTTTCATTCATATTTCAGCTGTTTGTTTGTAAACTCTAAATTTCATCAACTCTTTTTTACATTTTCCTCTCATATTTTTATGGGGGCATTTTCTCTCCTCTTCTTCTTTTCTTGCGGCAATTTTTTTTTTGTGTGTAAAAGACCTTCTGAATCATTCATGACAGAACTTTTTCTGGATATGGCTGTGGTGATTTTGGAAATTAGTTTTAATAGTGAACAAGTAATTAATTGGGTCTGAAGTAATATGTGTGAACTTGTGAACTTGTGAACTTGTGGTCGAGTGGTTTAAGGCGCTTGACTTGGAGATGCGAAGGTCGAGGGTTCGAATCCCGACACGGCACTAATATCCTTTGGCAAGATATTAACCTGCACTTGCTACTCTCCACCCAGGTGTTAAATGGGTACCCGGTAGGATGCGACCGTCATTGTTGGTCAAACAGTTTTTGAGCGTCATGTAACGCCTGGCTGGAATGCTCCCCAGGGAGTGGAGATTGTGCACACATTGTGTGCGGGTAAGCACTGAATCCAATGACCGGGGTAATAATATAATATATTTGTAAAGCGCTTAGAGACATTTGTATTTAGCGCTATATAAATTAAATTTATTATTATTATTATATTATTATTAATTCTAGCATAACCAAGTGCTTGTTAGGAAGGGAGGGGGCTGTTATACTAACTGGAGGCATATGACCCATGTGCATTACTGAATACATGTACATCAAATACTCCTCTATACATTTAATTCATTGTTTTTATTGTGAATCTAGACATATATGTATTTCTGTTTCAGAAAAAAAGAAATCATTTTCATGTGATCCCCCCCCCCCACAAAAAGGCACAGACTCCAATCGGATACTTAACCACAGTTCCCTGCAGCCTTGAGTCAAGCCTATCTATGTTAGTCTTTGGCTGAGCAGCTTAAGTACAAAGCCTACGGCTTGCAGTAGACTGTGCAGTCAGCAGTGTAGTCTTACAGTGCAGACCCTGATTTGCACGGCGACTGACACAGGTCTGTGCCTACTAATGAGCACAGAATTGTGTATGAACTCGACCATGAGTTAGTCAGATGTTCACCTTATATATAGCCGTATTTGTAACATGATATCTATGCTTTGACCATTGCAGTGACCACTACAGTCCAGCTGATGATGTCCAGTCTGTAGCCAGTGAAGATTATGTCTCATCAGAAACAGAAGAAACCGTCTCACAACTCGTACATGCACCACACTCTCCAGTAAGTTGATATTGGGCGATTCTGTAAAAAAAAAAATTTTACTATTATTTTTGTCAAGACTTTTAATCAAACTAATGATTTAGAGCTGTTTGGGGGTAGTTCAGGAAGTGATATTTTAGATTAATTATTAAGTTATTTTCAAATTTATTGAAACAGGTTTGCTTCCTCAGTTAATAAACTGCTATCATTGAGGGTTCTGAATAAAGCCATACAACAATATATAAAAAAGCAATATATTGAAAATCTATGTAATTAAAAATAATGTATAACAGTATGAAAAATATATGCATCAAATTATACATCCATCTAGTTTATTTATATCTTTAGTCAATAGGCGGTGTCACACAGGCCAAAAATCCGGAATTTAGTTATCCTCTTAAGTGCTGTCTGTCATCAATTATCCCATTAAAAATCCTCTAACGAAGCAAGAAAATTCTCCCTTGAAAGGAATTTTCAAGGGATTGTTTAAGGGATTTTTCTGTGTGATACCGCCTATTGATTTGTATTTATTAATTCATTAATTTATTTATTTGTTGATTGTTATTCCAGGGTCAGACAGGGAGCTCCTTTCTGCACTTTGCGGAGGAGCAAGCCCGCAAGGAGGTGGAGCTGGCCGGTGTGAAGAGACAGAAGCAACAGGTGGAGACAGCACTGAGACAGCTCCAGGATAAACATGCAAACTCAGTGCAGAACTACCAGGAGGAGATGGAGAACCTCAGAGATGAAGTAGACCGATGGCAGAGAAACAGGTAAGCAGTCTACATGTGCATTGCATTTAAAGGGGAAGTCCACCCTGATATAAAGTTGGTTTCAGTAGAAGCAGAGAAATGAGAGGAACAGGTCAGTGAAAGCTTCAATTTCTTTGAGTGAAGTCGGAATAGATTTTTTTCCATAGGGGTTGAACAGAAACATTTTTGCAATAATTATATTAAGACTGCATGTATGATTAAAATTTTCTTGAGGGAAAATGAAAATGTCTCATTTTTTAGTACAGAGCTAAGGTAGAGATATGTCACAGAGTTGCCAATTTGTGTTTGATTGATACAAAAATTCATAACTGTCTTATTTTTAGCTAGACTTTGCTCAAACTTTCTTTTACCTGTTCCTATCTTTTTTTCTGCTTCTATTAAAACCAACTTAATATCAGAGTGGACTTCCTCTTTAATTTGCTTACTTGTTGAAAACTAATGTGTTTTGTTTCATTTCATTTCATCTATATATTCAATCACAGTAACTCTCTTTAGCCCAAAGGACAAAAAAAACAACAGTATCTATAGTATCTTCGAATCATCGGATCATCGTGTCCGGTCCGGTGGTCACGTTACAAGACTTTTCGTGAAATGAAAGCAGAAGATCATATGAAGATGCATGTTAAGGACCCAACCTCTTGTAGATTTGCTGTAGGGTTGTCACAAAGTGTTGGGTAAATTGGACCAGACCATTTGTAGATGAGGTGTATTTCATAAACATTACCCCCAAATTTTGTGGATAAAGGGGAATGTTTTTACAGAAGGTCTATAACCTGATGATTCAAAGTAAGCCGTATTTATACAGTAGGCTTGCGGGTGCACCATGTGGTTATCTTTCTTAACTTATAGTTCTAAGAAAGATATAACTATAAGCTAAGAAAGATAACCAACAGTCTTTTTCAAGACTACACAAACAGTCCTTTTCAGGACTACACACCCTCAAGAAAGATTACTGAGAGTCCTTTTTCAGGACTCCTCAATCCTCTCTCTCTCTCACATGGTGCACCCGCAAGCCTACTGTATATCTACATCACCATGCAAGCCAACACTTACAAGCAGCATCTAAGTTTCCTTTAGTACTTTCGTTGACAAACACCATTGAAGGGAAACATAATTTTTTTTTTTAACAGACATATGGTCTTTCTATACATGTGATCGCTAAAGCAGGTTTCCCTTTTATTTTTTTGTGTGTCTTCCTTCTTTCTTAGGTCGAGAGAAGGAACCAACTTGGAGTATCTAAAGAACGTAGTGCTGTCTTATTATCAGACTGACAGTTATTCAACAAAAAAACAGATGTTCAACGCCATTGCTGCTATTCTTCAGTTCACTAAGAAAGAGGTAAAATAATAAGGCTAGCGTCATATTCAAACAGTTGCCAGTAATTTATAGGTACAGGGTTCAAGCCTCAGATTGGCACTCATGTTCCTTTGCAATACCTCATTCCCATTTTGAATACGTTGTTGTAGTTTTATGGTTCGAATGTTTAACTTGAGATGCCAGAGTCGTTGTTTCAAGCCCTCTCATGTGGTAATGTCCTACAGGTAGCACTGCCCTCTCAGGTCAAGTAAGTGCGTACCTGATAGGATTTATTTCTTGAAGGTGTACTGTGCGATGATAACATGTAAAAGCTTGGCTGATGAAGTCTGCTTTGAATTTCCTTTTCCTGTATTATTTTATTTGATACAAATTGGTTTTGTAACCTCCTTAAAATCTTGTTTGTATTTTCTTCTGTTTTGACATCACATAATGTGTATTTGTGATTGTACACTCCACGTGTATGTAAATCAAAAGAGATTAATAATTTAATGAAAAAATATTTTAAAAATAAAATGAATACTTTCTAAAGATTAGTCTTTATTACAAAGATCATGTATTATTTTGTTTCTTCTTGCAGAAGGATGCTGTAACGAAGAAGCTTGGTGCTGCCTGGTGGGGAACTGGATGAAACCAGTTAACACTGCATTAAGCCAGCCACGTATGGATAGAACTGGTTTTTATTGACTAGTATTTTATGTAAAAATGGCTTGAACAGTAATTAATAACAGATATGGAGAAAAAAAAACTGTTTTATTGTGCCTTATGTATTTGAAATGGCCAAATTAATGAGGTGCTTAATTGGCCTACCAACATTTCTTTTAGAAATACCTACATTTTAGTATAGAAAAGCATATTGACTTGATACATAAATATACAAGTCTATGTCAATGCTCTGTGCAATATTCAGTGACCAAATTTGTCCCAAGGCCACTCTTTAATATCAACTAAATGGTTGAAGTGTCATATTTTAGTGGTTTAATACCTTGAAATACAAAGCTCTTGGATTCAAACACCAGCATGGCAATGATGTCCTTGAGCAAGGCATTTTATCTACATTGCTCCCCTCCACCCAGGTGTTAAGAGGGTTCCCGGTAGGATGCAAAGTCAGTATGATTGGATTAGCATGTGTTCCCCCAAACAAATGGGAATCCCTGGAATGCTCCCAAGGGAGTGGGGAGTGGGGAGTGTACACTGTAAAGTACATACCGGTAATCAAAATCATAAGACCCCCTTTCACGGTTACAAGAGTGCGCATGCACTGACATTGGCGCAATTTTAAATTACAAGTAAACAAAGATGTTTACCGGGTACTCGTAATTTAAGATGGCACCCATGTCATTATGATGTGAGCGCACAGCGCGGGCAATGACGCAACAATACATGCGCATTTGAAAATCTTGATGATGCATTGTTTACTCGCAAATTAAAATGGCGGCCTTAACCGTGAAAGGATGTATTGAATCCAGTTGCTGATGTAATAATACTTCTGAAAGCACTTTGGTCAGTTAATTGGAGAAGCGCGTTATAAGAAACACGCATTATTGTACTTTGGTCTTTGGTCTTTGAGGCCTATAGAAACCATGACATCATTGCATCTTACATTTTGTTTTATATTATGTCCAAATTATATTTTCGAAGGATTTTACAGTTGTAGTCACATGGTAATTGATGATCAATGTTAAATGATTGATAAAACAACTGGTAACCCTTATGTCAAACGTACTATATATATTGATGTATATGTTTGTAAATACAATGAAGAAGTGTAGCACAATACATGTAAGTATTGCAACATGCAGGATTCACATAATGCTGGCCAAGTTTTAATCTATTTATGATGGGGTCTCCAAACTTCACATATATATTTAATTATAGTTAATTTGGATTTATAATGGGGAGTTACATGTAGTACAAGTCTTCAAATGATGTTTAGCATTTTGCAAATTGAAATAGAGATATCATTCCAAAGGGTTATGGGAACAAATATATAGATTATATAAATCATATAAATCATCAATGTTATGAAATATTTTTAAAATGAGTTTCATGAATGCATTTGCAGGGACTGTCATTTCTAGATTTCAACTCTGTAGCCATTTCTATTGCCTTGTGACATCATGTATATCTTTATTATACCATTGCCATGTTTGCATATTTCAAAAGGAGTCAAAGCCATTTGAACTGTCTTCAGCTGATGTTTTGAAAACCCCTGGTTACATGTAGTTGTAATGATATGTGAATTTAGGGTGGTTGTTTTTCAATCACAGCACTGGGAATTTGTTTTTCCTTCTTTTTATAATTAACACTATGTCTGCCGGTAATCGCTTTTCTTCAAAATATCAGTGATTGTTTTTCTTACATTGTAATTGTTGTTTTTTTATCCTTAAACAGATTCCCTTTTCTGGGGGAGGCCTTTGCTGCCTCCTAAAACAATTATGATGCTTTTATTTGCCTGCTAAAATTATTTATTACGGTATGTTACACTAAAATAAAAGTAGCTGAAATTGCACACTGAGGTGGAGAATTTAAATTCTTTTCTTTGTAAAAAAAAAGAAATTGACATTTTTTGGATAAATTTTGACTGAAAAACTCATGTGACGCTAAAGTAAAGTTACACAATATTATTTTCTATTATGACGTAGCTTTTGTAATTGTTGAAGGTCTGTTTTCACCAATATCTGTCAGAAAAAAATCCATTATACCTGCAGTGTACATATATCCTCAATATCAAGTCTCATATGGCAAGAGACCATGAGACTGACAACCCACTTGACCGTGATGATCTCTGTCTTGCAAGCCTTCTGACACTTTTTTTTATGGTTCACGAGACTGACATTTCACAGCAGCGACAATGTCAGTCTTGTAGGCCTTCTTGACACTTTTCAGACCGACATTCTCCCATCTTCTCTTTGATTTGTCGATCCAGTGAACCCTCATAAAAATATCTGAACGCCTGCAAGACTTTTCTTTTTGGAAGTTTCTAATGTACTTGTGGTCTCTTGGGCTGTCAAAGACAGTGGTTTATTATTTTTAATGTAACTCTGTCTGTTATACCTCCTTGGTCAAATTTGTCAAATGCATTTTTTTGAAGTACATGTAGTACCTTAACCCTATTTTAACTGGGCTATTTCAGACCAGGTTTTTACTGGGGGGGGGGTCAATTTGACCCCCCCCTAAGATCTCGGCCGTTTCACCGCCGATCGCCGCGAAAATTTGCATGCATGTCAAGTGAAGTGTATAGAATACTATGGTAATTTCAAATTTTTGAAAAATTCACTCATTTGCATATTTATGGTAATTTATGCAAATAAGGTCATCAAATTCACATTTATGCCCATAAATCATAGATTATTCATGTTTACGTATTCTTTTTCACTACATATATTTATTAGACCATTTGGAATAATAATACAACACAAAAAATTGGAAGAGCCAGGTTATTCCTTATGTTATCTCTTGTTTTTATAATTTCTTATGTATTTCATTGTTTTTTTAACTTATGTATTTTATTGTTTTTGTTGTTTTATTTCATTTATAACTACAATTCAACTATTTTGACCCCAAAACAAACATCTAAACTTTAAACAAGACTGAATAACCAATGTTTTATCTATTTTTAGGAAAAATGACTTTTACATATGTTTTGTACACAAATCACGAAAATGAGCGATTTTCGGGCTGACATGCAAAGACAAAAGGTCACGTGACCTTGTAACCGTAGGTCCGATTTTCAAAAAAATCGTTTTAAAATATGCGTAAGACTCGAAAGTAAAAAGTCATAAAAGGAAAATTTTATATCTGCCGCGGTTTCGGAGTAGTCGCGAAATTTCTACAGGGGGGGGGTCAAATTGACCCCCCCCAGTTAACGTAGGGTTAAATGTTCATACAAAATTAATGTACACATCGCTTGTAGGTCTAAAGCAAGAACTTGTATATACGCATTCTGCTCCCTCCGTTATAGATTTGGCCTACTGAATTTCTTAATCTTTGACAAAGCTAAGTTTGACTTCCACAGAGTCCACAAACAAATCTACTACATTTGAAATTAAAAGTTATTTATATTTTGCGTTCAAGTATTCATGATGCAAGTTGTGTTTAATGATTTGGTTTTGGTCTGTTGTTGTTTTTTGTTGTAATGGTAATCAGTCATGAACTGACTATTATCACCAATGCCTTTCTTTTTAATATTAATTTCTTTCTTTCTCTTTTTTCTCGCTTTTTAAATGAGAGTATAAAAAAGAGAGTGTGTTAAGGTTGTTTGTGTCAAGTAGGGAAGTACGTGTTGTGGCGGAATAGACCGGTTTATTAACATATTTAAATTTATGGATTTTTCTTTCCTGGGGACCTACGGTCACGGGGGTATTCCATTAACCTAGCTGTTATTAATGAATGAATTACAATACTTCGAATCCAGTCTGCATACATTAATTGTTGCTATGTCAGGCAAGCATCTGGCAAGTTTTCAGGTTTTCAAGATAACCTTTGTTTAAAAATCATGCATAAAATTTAAATATGTGAGTAAACCGGTCTATTGGGGAAGGACATGATTATTTTCCACTGGGATAGAACACCCTGATCAGCATAAATGTTGATTGTCTTAGGAGGGGTCCACGATAAATGAAGAATGAATGGATGGCAGGGGGGGGGGGGGACAAGAAGGTTAGTGAGAAGCAGAAAGAGATACAGAGAGTACAGAGAAAGAAATAAGGGGGAAAGGTTTATTTTTTTTTGAAGAAGAAGTGGTTGATAGTTTTTTTTTAATTAGACACCACTCCCAAACTCTCAGACAAAAACAGAGTTAATTGAATAAAGTACAAAGGTAAAACAAATGTACACAATGACAAACACGCGTACACTAAATGGAGAAACAAATTAACAAATATAATAAGCTGACACCATCTAGTCTTTTAAGGACTCAGCTAGAAATTCTCCTCTCTTTAAAACTTTTAGTTGTGAAGATAATTAATTCCAGACCTATACATTCTAACACGGGAAGGAAGTACAATTATTTTCAAATTACGGCCCTCTCATTGGCTCACTCACAATTCCTCAATTCAACACAACGTCTTTGTGCTCAGTAAAATTTCTTGTTTGTTACAAAAATCATGTAAACTTGATAGTCAATATATGGGTCAAAGCTAGAATTTAATAATTCAATAAAATTGTTCTGATATCAGTGCACATTTAGATATGGAATTGGATTTCATATACACCGGCCATATCAATTGATTCTAACTAAAAAAAATGGGCTGAGTTTTTAATTGTCATTTTGGCTCAACAATTTGTTGATGGGGGTCGATCTGTCCACTATTTCCCCCTTTTTCCATTACAGACTGACCTAATCTTTGTTGATAAAGATTGGGGAAATTACCCCCGTTCAGTGCCCCCTTGGTCAATTTGGGCCGAAAAGTGGCTAAAATTAATTACAAGAATATCGTTAGTAGGGTCAGTAAAACTGACAACTTCGTAATCAGCGCAAAATTTTACCTCAGAAAAGCTATCTTAATCACCCCCATCAAAATTCTGATTAAAGCTCCTTATATATTTCCTATTAATAAAGGTAACAGTGACAAAACATTATCCCACAAATAGGCTATAATAATACAATTAGAGCAAGATGCTAAATTATTAAATTGTAATACTCGTACTTGTACTGCTTTAAATGTAGGCATTATTTACACAAGCTTAAAATATTGAGAGGAATATACAGGACTTGGTTTGTGTTTCCTTTACACTTTATACGACTAAATTAAAAAGAAAACCACCTTATAAATTTGTTTCCCTCGCTGGAATTTTTTTTCTTCTTTTTCTTCTTCTAATTTTGAATTTTCAAAGACACCATTTCGATGATGTATCGCGGAAGTGATATTTTTCAACAACAAAACAAAACAGAAACCAGAATTCTTAGAAGAGTCAAAACTCACAGGCTTGTTGTTCGTTGATACGTCCAGACTCAGACTAGGGATCCTGCACATATTTAAAGGTAATACTGGAAGTCTTTATCAATGGAATTTCGTAAAGGGAAAAGTAGAATTATGTCAAGGGGGGAGTCGAAGAAAGCGAGATCGCGAGACGCGACCTGTAGTATTTGTACGGTTATCGAAATTTGTCAGCGCCTGAACTGAAGCGAGGACACGCACACCACACCCATGGACGTGGACCAAGGCATCGGGCATTGCACTAATTTACAGCGCAGGCCATATGGACCCTTTCGTCCCTTTGTCTCTGTGTAAATTTCTAAATTTAGGGGCCTACTTGGTAATCAACATTATGATGGTAATCAGTCGATTTTGAACAGGCTAGAGTTCCATATGTACCCCCCACTAAAATTGAAGAAAAAATAAAAGGTAACGCGGCCGGCCTCCGGGAAGTTCTGATGCCGATGCCGATGCTGTTGGCGTCGGAGCTTCGGGTGGTGCATCGAAAAACATTTAAACAGCGGGTTGGGTGACATTATCTCAAAATATGGAAAGGGAGTAATTACAATTTTGACTTACTATTGCTCGACTCTTCTGGGCATCTATCCATCAACTTGAAATTATGATTTGAAGAAGTCTTCGATGGGGAAAAAGGGGGTGATTCTTCGTCCTACCCCAACGATTCTTCCATGTTGTATAGTTGATTCAACCGGCGAAGAGAAAGTACGCATACGCGGTAGTGCGTACTTTCTCTTCCCTTGTTTTGCATTGGCAGTGCGGCTTGCTGATCGGTAAACCCTACACCAACAGAGTGCAGAAGAAAAAATATGAACGATCCTTACATTTTAGGACGTGATTTGTTTGCATCCTTTGTGTCATAATCATATGAAAGAGCAGCTGTTTC
Organism: Strongylocentrotus purpuratus; assembly: GCF_000002235.5. Lineage (NCBI taxonomy): Eukaryota > Metazoa > Echinodermata > Echinoidea > Camarodonta > Strongylocentrotidae > Strongylocentrotus > Strongylocentrotus purpuratus. The sequence goes on from NW_022145603.1 coordinate 4,409,238, forward strand.
TCCATACATGTATGCCCCAAAATGATGCATCTCGGAACTCTAAAAATATCTTGATCAAAACGGTGATTCAAACATTGGTTCCATCGTAGCTCTGAGATTTCCCACTTTTGAGAAATGACCCCCTGAGGGAAAAGTAGTTCGAGTAGTAAGGAATATATCTACGCTCTCATTTTTCTGCTAGCCCCAAGGGATCAAATACAGAGTTACAGTTTGAAAATACCCTCCCCCCCCCCCCCTTCTCGCTTTTTGAATCAGCAAAGTGGGAAGGCTTGACTCTGCCAAGGTCCAGTCGTCGCCCCAACTGCCTCCTAGCGATGGGACGTAGATAGTAGAAATAAATATCAACTAAATTATTAATACACCTATTAAATTGTTATACCAGTATTTTTTTTGGTAAGTCAAGAATTGTTGAATGAGGGCCTTTAATATGTCACATTCTCAAGAAACATTGATTAGGACTAATCAATTTTTTACATACTTAAAAAAAACAGCGCTACTGCAGTTCCGTATCCATTTTTTTAGCAGTTTCATATCCATTCTTAGCAAAGGAATTTTAGCCCAATTTTTTACTAATTTTAATCATAATCATATATTGCATTTTCCACCTGAATTTGGATCACATCCAACATCGGGAAGCCTCCGTTTGGGGCTTCGATGTCGACGTCGTCGCTCAGTACCGTGTCCGCGCTACCGCTTTGCAACTCAAACTGAAGCTATCAGTCTAAAATTATGCAAGCTTCTCGTATAGTTTATGGTATCGTGCATGTGCATAATACCATAAAGCATACGTGAAGTTTGCATAATTTTAGACTGATAGCTTAATCAGTTTGAGGTGCAGAGCTATAGCGCGGACACGGTACTGAGCGACGACGTCGACATCGAAGCCCTAAACGGAGGCTTCCCGATGTCGGATGTGATCCAATTTCAGGTGGAAAATACAATATATGATTATGATTAAAATTAGTTAAAAATTGGGCTAAAATTCCTTTGCTAAGAATCGATATTAAACTGCTAAAAAAAAACTGCTAAAATAATGGATACGGAACTGCAGTAGCGCCAAAAAAACTACTTAACTTGGTAAAGTATGAATAATTCAGTTGTTAACTATAGATAGATGGATAGATAATGTTACCATGAAAAGACTACATGGGCAGCACAAATTTTTTGAATTTTGAATCATTATTTTAACTGCATGCTGAACAAAACCTTTCATATTTTTCCTTCCACTTCCAGAACCAGATATGGGGGACCCAAATATGGCACCCATGACAGAGCTGGCTCGACTGAACTTACGACGTCATCGTCAGTCACTCATTGATGACCTCGATGTCGAGTTCATCTCTGATCATCTTATAGAAGAATTTGTTCTTGAGTTGGACGATGTAGAGCTGATAATGTCAAAGGTCAGTTCAGTGTTCAGTGTTGCCTATTTTCAAAATATATTTTCCCCTATTTTCTTTGATTGTTTGGTTACTCAACATTATTATTGTCTGTTTATTTGCTACCATAGACCAAATTTTCTGTCTCTTTCGTTCGTTAGCCTCTTATTGGGGTAGGGTCGGCCGGCTCTCTCTTTAGAGACGGAAACCGTTTATACACATTCCCTTGATAACGCCACGGCCATTTCAGGTCGTATTGTTATGCCCCCAAAATCCCCCAAAATGTAATTTTACCTCGTGCATGTATCCAATTGTAAATTAGGCCTAGGCTATAATACATCGGTTCCACTTACTAACTTGACTGAAATAATCCGTTTAATGGTCCCTTATTATGGGTCAAAATCGACATCCATGTTGAAAATCTTGCAAACCGTGTTAAACTCTCGCTGCGCATGGAGTCATCTAAATCAATCTCATCCCTTCTAGTCTACGCCGAAGGCAAAATGATAATGAAGGAAAAACTGTGATAACACCATTACGAACGTGTAGATGGCGCACAGTTTTTAACATCTCGTACATGGATGAATGTGAATGCATTTATTTAATAATGTATATTGCACTTTTTTAATGAATGCATTATGTTATAAACCCAGCTATTAAACCTTAGATATTAAAGTTTGTTTGTCACACATAAATCTCCAGTAAGTAGGTTATAATTCTTTATTAAAGGGGAAGTATATGAAGTCGGTTTTAAAGGGATTGGTGTTTTTATCAGATTCCCGAAACAAAATCCTGGATGATGATAGTTATAAACCTTTAGGCCAGTCAGGAACCCCATGACTTTTACAAGCCGATCGCCTGTCTGATTATCAAGATATTCATCAGGGCTTAAATTAATCCAAGGCCACCAAGGCCATGGCCGTGGATGCCCTTTTGATTGGCCTCAATGCTCCTCTCATTGGCCTTGGAGAGATTGGAAATCAAAATAAGACTTTGCCTTTTCCTAACAGTTTTCATAACACTACAGACTATTGGGGAAAACGAGTATGGTATAACCTGTCACTTAAAGATTTTTACTTTTTTGGGGCACTTCTTGATCATTTTGAAGTCAATTTTTTTAGAGCATCAATATTACACCATATCACAGACACTGGTAACACATAGGGCCGTACATCTCAGATTTAACATTGTTAAACGATGCCTTTTAAGCAGAAAATTAGAGAAGCGGGTCATTTAGAAAAGAATATAAATTACTATTTTCTCAAAAGAAAATATTAAGTCATGCATGTTTCTACAACCTCTCTTGCAACTAAGAAAATAAAATTTCTGAAATGTTCTGTTTACACAACAGAGCAAATTAAAGAGGATCTGGGGGTGTTTCACAAAGATCCTAAGTTGAAATTAACTCTAAGTTGGACTTAAAAGTTATGGAGAGCCATTCGTAGGCTTAAAATAAAATAAATTAAAAAGCGAAAATTCAAGTATTTTAGATTGTTCATAAATTCCACATCAAGAACATAAAATCTCCTTGATAATAGAAAATATGAATGATTTGAATCAACGTTTTATGCCTTTTAAAATAACTTTTGCTAAATATTTTCAAAGATGCTAATGGCTTTCCATAATTTTTAAGTCCAACTTAGAGTTAAGTTCTACTTAGGATCTTTGTGAAACACCCCCTGGAAAGATACATCATAGAGTTGCCTATCTGTGTTTCATCAATTACAACTTTCTCTGATTTTTCTGCTTTACTTATCAAAAACCAAACAATGCCAGCATGGAATTTCCCTTCAACCCACAGCAATTCAAAGTTTTCTAAAGGTTTTAATTTATCAGCTTTTGCTCCTGAAATCGGCACCAATAATTTGTATTTTCCACACTTTCATAGTTTAAAAAAACATGTACCGGTATATCAAATGAACCATTATATGAAAATTACAAGAAAACCAAAAAGAAATTACCTATTTGTTCACAAAAATAGTGATTCATAATTGCACTCCAATTAAATTGTTCTTGTTCATATGAATGACACAATGTACTGCAACAAAAATGGACTCAATTTTTCTTTGATTTTTGCACTTTATTCTCTTGTTTACATTATTTATAATTCAGAGCATTCTGGATCAAAAGATAAAATAAAAATGCACTAAATGGAGATCGACACTATACTGCTGTTGTGCACTGATAGATGTACATAATTGAAAGCGACATAAGACACTGACATTAAAATTTTGTTTGTATATTGACAAAACAACTAGTCTGCCAAATATAAATCACAATGAACAATAACCATGATTGGCAGTGTACATGTCAGTGTATAACTATAATCGTATCGGATTGCTTTTTCATACAAAATGAGTTTTAAAAAAAAATTTAGAGAGATTTTTACACCCCCCCCCCCCCCCCCCCCTCAATGAAAAAGAATGCATACATGTATTTGAATATCATACATTATATTGGAGCATGTCTTTAACTTAAATTAACTGCCCTTTGTTGTGTCATGTTTTGCATTTGAAAAAAATGAACAATATTGTTTGCATTTGGTATCAGATCACGGATGCATGCACAGCAGCACCATTGGCACATATTGCATTATTTGTGATACCAGCAGGCATTTACAGTACGCAAATTATGGCAAATTGCCCAAAAGTTTTTTTTTTTTCAGCAACAGAGCCATGATTGTTTGGAGACAATTTATGATCGCAAATCAACAAAATAACAACAGAAAAACAACTTGACTAGGTTCATGAATGTCATTAGAAGTCAATCAACTGTTTACATTGTGTGTGCATGCAACATACATATATGGCAACTCCTCTGCCCCCTAATGTGTATAATGTACAGTGTACATTTATACACTGTACATGCTGGTAACACAGTTAGTTTATTGTCTATGTATGCACTTTATTTTGCTCTTCCTTCCTTAATGACTGAATTATGATATTAATCTTTGATATTAATCTGTAATGTGTTTGGCAATTAATCTTGGACAGGAAGTTTGCAGTGAAAACAATCAAGCTGAAAGAGGAAATAAACAACGAGGGGGGGGGGGGGTCTGCAGGGTTGGCAAAAACTATATTTTTTGTTATTGAGACATAACGTGTAGTACGCTGAACATTTACATATCTTGTAATACAGAGCTCAGTGAATTCATGCATGACCTTTGTTGTGTGCAGTACACGTTGCTATCATTTAGACTAGAAAAACTGAGGCATTTTTGATATATTTTGTGGCGATTTACCTTATCTGATGAGCTCACCTTGATATACATTTGGTTTTGATAAAAGTAGAAAAATGAGAACACAATTAATGAAAGTTTGAGCAACATGTGATAAAATAGTTTTCTGTCTGCATGAACTCATTTAGGGTTTGGTGCTGTATAAGTATGTACATGTACTCACAATGATATATGCGGTACACAGTGCGTCCCAGAAAAAACGAAACCGAGAATTATTGATGTTTTATCATGACTTAGTCACATTTATAATCAATAAATGACACATATTTGGAAAGCTTAGATCCTCCTCTTTCATTTGACGCAACTCATATAATGTATATTTCACGCATGAGTGAATACAATGAATTTGAAGAGAGGAAACCAAAAAGTCATTTGGCGGACGGTATCTGAATTTCAAAGAGAAAATCATTTTTCTAGAACGTTGAGTTTCTGCCCTTTCATATTACACCTCAATCAGGAAAAATGAGCAAGGAATGACAAAGTTCTGTTTGTTTTAAGTAGTGCTTGCATTTCCATAATTTTATTAAACAAATTCGTTTTCACTAGCTGCCTAATTAACAAAAGACTTAACTCCGCTTCGTTGACGATCAGTCGTAGACGACAGACTTCATGCATAGCTGATTGTCAACGAAACGGAGTTAAATATTTATTCATGATTAATTCATTCATTCTTTAAGGCAACAAGAAGAAGGAAAGCGGTGACCTTTCTAAACATGATCACAACCAAAGGTCAACATGCCTACAACAGTACTTACGCTGCTCTGAAGAAGATGCAGCCTCATCTAGCCCTGTTCCTGGAGGATGCGGTCACCGGGCAGGGTCATCTTGTCAAAGGAGCATCCTTAGATGGATTCACCAAGGCACAAGGTATCTTCTTTGTTTCCTGTTGCCATGGTGATGGCCACTCTAATGATGAAGATTGTGTTTGTGGTGATGATGATGGTGATGGTAGTGAGGATGATAATGATGATGATGATGATGATTTTTATGATTGGAGTGATGATGATGATGATGATGATGATAGTGATGATAGTGATGATGGTGATGATGGTGATGGTGTTGGTAGTGATGATGGTGATGGTGGTGATGATGGTGATGATGATGATGATTTTTATGATTGGAGTGATGATGATGATGATAGTGATGATGGTGATGGTGTTGGTAGTGATGATGGTGATGGTGGTGATGATGGTGATGATGATGATGATGATTATGATGATTATGATGATTGAGATAAGGATGACGATTGGGATGAGGAGGAGGAGGAGGAGGATGGTGATGAAGAAGATTTTGATTTTAGGGGCATCTCATCAAAGGGGCCTCTGTTAATGGACTCCACACAAGGTTCCTCCTTTGTTTTATGTTGCCATGGTGACTGATGGTCATCATGGTGATGATAATTGTGATGATGAGGATGATGAAGTAGACTTGGATAGAGAATAGAGATGATATAGTGTAATAAATGCACTTATTTAAAGTTACAAGGCAGCAGGTGCATGTCATCCGTCAAAAGGGTATTTGTTAAAGGGAAAGTCCACCCCCAAAATAAGTTTGTTTCGATAGAGGCAGAATAATAAGAAAATCAGGTGAGTGAAAGTTTGAGCAAATTCTGAATGAAAATAAGAAAGTTATGAATTATTGAAGTTGTGATCAATCAAATACAAATTGGCAACTCTGTGACTTATTATACGAGCTCTCCTTCATTTGCTCTGTGCCTAATATTCCATAAAATCATGTTTTCTTCGTTATTGATGACGGAATATATATTTGTTCCTTGCAGGGGGAGTATAGAAACATATTTGCAATTATTATATTTAGGGTGCATGTATGGTTGAAATTTTTCTTGAGGGAAAATGAAAATTTTAGATTTTTTTAGTACTGAGCAAATTGAAGTTGAGCTCGCATGATACGTCATAGAGTTGCCAATTTGTGTTTGATTGATCACAACTTCAAAAATCCTAACTTCCTCATTTTTAATCGGAATTTGCTCAAACTTTCACTGACTTGTTTCTCTCATTTTTCTGCTCCTATTAAAACTAACTTAATTTCAGGGTGGACTTTCCCTTTAAGACAATAGATTTTAAGCACATTTCCTGTGACTGTTGGCTCACATCGTGAGTGCTTCTAAAAACTACATGTAGAGAATTGTATTGAAAAGAAAATAATAACAAATAGCACTTTCTTACTTTTTTCTTGTCTCAGTTTAATCATATACTAGTACATGAGTGCATGTTAAAGTTGTTTTTACAGTCAAGGTTTTTTTATCCCCTTGATTATGCTTCGCGGGTTTCAAACTTTGATTCTGATGTTAATGGAGCTTTGTGGTATGCTTTAAGATTTAACTCTAGGTGAACATAAATGCCCTTACTTTTCATGTTTCTTTATCAGCTGACATACTACTCCGGAAGGGAGGGGTACCGATACCCCCGTCCGTCTTCACACCCCGCCCCAACCATGTCGTGAAGATCAAGGAAGCACTGATGAATCTCAAAGATGGACCTGGTTGGTGCGTTGTCCACGGGATGGGAGGCATTGGCAAATCAGTCATAGCAGCAGCTTCAGTAAGAGACACAGAAATCCTCTCAGGTAAGCGCTAGAAGTGTCAGTGTTGGGTGGTAAGTTTTTATAGGTGTCAAGTATGGTGTTGATCAAATAACAATAATAATAATAATAATATTTTAAAGTCCACTTAAAATTTTATTAAGTTAAACCGAAAATGGAAATTCTTTTTGCCCAATTGATCGTGAGCCCGGCAGCCACTGAGCAGCACCAGATCGACGTTGCTCTATCCCTTATTGTTGAATGCCAAACAAGGTAGCAGCAACTCCCGTCTTTTAATGTCTTTTGGACGCTCTACTGACTGAACCAACACACTGGTAGTGTGGAAGATGTATTGTTTAAGCGTGTATATAGATGGGATGAGAGGCATTTGGAAATCAGTGCTAAGAGCAGCTGCAGTTAAAATGAAAATTGAAATTTGTAAACACTTTTTTTAGTATTTAGATGTTGAGTATTCAGTGTTAGGTTCTAGGTGTTAAGTTCGTTCGTGTCTCCTTAGATCAAAATTAATGTATCTTGATCTTCGGAGTAGTTAAGTGTGGTGTAGACAGGGTCTATGGTGTAGCATATATACATAAACATGGAATGGGAGGAATTTAAAAGACATTGGGTGGTATTCTCATAAGTTAAGCCGGCACTAAGTCCAGACTAAACAAGAATTTCAGGTCACACTTCTATGGAATGCTAGGTTTCATCTTCCTCCTTGAATATCCATGACAAAGATAATTTACCAAAGACTTTGTTGAAATTCAGTTCATACTCATATTATCTTTTTCTTCCCATTTCATTGCAAAATTGATTTTTTTGGAAACTTTTCATTGAAGGATTAAAATAATCTGTACAGTGTAAATGAGTTGGCAACAACCATAAAAGTATGGACTGTTCTTAGTACGCGCTAACTTAGTACGCGCTACCGGAATACCACCCAGTGCTTCATGTAGCAGCAGCTGCTACAATACATGTAGATATTGAAATGCACTCAGAGTAAACATTGTTCAGTGCTAGGTGTATATTGTATTTTAGATTGGGGGTATAAGGTGTAGAGTGTGCATATTGGATGAAAGGAATGACCTAGTACATGGGTTTATTGCTGTTTGGTCTACAGTTGTTATACTACCCAATTGGTCTATTCCCATATGGTCTACTATCCATACGGCATAATAATCATTTAATCATGAATAATAATCATCATAATGGTTATTAGACCTTATGGATCGTAGACAAAATGGGCATTAGACAAACTGGGATTTGGACTAACTTACCAATAGATCTAATGGGAAATAGACTAATTGGACATAAGACTGTGGAAATTAGACCAAATGATTATTAGCCTAAATTGTCCGTAAATTTTATGAACGAGAGCAAAATAACAGTGATTTCCTATTGAAATAAATCCATTTGGATGGGCATATCTCAGCCAATACTTAACATATTCAATTTGTTTTTCATGTTTGGGCATTATTTCTGATGCTCTTTCGTAAATTGAAGTTCAAATTCGGAAACTCTAAAAATATTTGTTTTGATGACGTCACACTTGACCACTCTATTGCTACTACAGTACTTCTTCAAATACTACTACAACTACCACCTTAAAGGGATCCGGTATCTTTGTCTCAGATTCTGAAACAAAATCCTAGATTTAGCTCATGCTGCAATGATAATTATAAACCTTTAGGTCAGTCAGGAACCCCATGACTTTTACAAGCTGATCGCCTGTCTGATTATCGAGATATTTATGATTGGAATTACAAATTTTGAAAACCGTTTGCCAAACGTTTTTCATAACACTACAATCTATTGGGGAAAACAAGTATGGTAAAACCGGTCACTCAAAGATTTTTACTTTTTTGAGGCACTTCTTGATCATTTTGAAGCGCGATTTTGTTAGGGCTTCAATAAGCGAGTACTTTAATAGCTCTGGACCGCATGACCCCAAAATATCCACAGATCTTTGACACGATGGATACTTCCCATGTGTGCATTTTAGAATAATCACTGCTGAAGTGATGGAGGTGCTTCATGAATACATTTTGTTTGCCTCTTGAGAAAAATACTTCCACCTGTGTATCAGATAAATGTACTGTTGGTGCATAAATGAATACTGATTACATAACTTTCATGAGCACGTTCCGAGTATTCGTCTCGATGGTTTTACAATTTGGGGACGAATGACCGTGATCTGCCCATGCGCAAATGCTAATTACGAACTCGCTTATATTACACCATATCACAGACACTGATAACACGTATGGCCGTGCATCTCGGATTTAACATTGTTAAACGATGCCTTTAATTATTCCTTGCAGATGTGTTTCCTGGTGGCTTGTTCTGGCTGTCTGTGGGCAATGTTGATAAAGCTAAGCTCCTATCCAAGGTGCAGAACCTCTGTGCCAGACTAGATGAAGACGTTGATAGATCTCCGCCGCATAATTTAGAAGAGGGCAAGGATCGGTTGAGGGCGCTCTTCATTGACAAACATCCGAGGTTTGTTCGTTCATCCAGTGTAATCAAATTCAGTGAACTTATGAGTACCATAAATGTGTGCGACATGCTGCGCTGTGTACGGAGGTTATATAAGGCGGCATTCACTATAATGTACTTCTATTTATCGTTTCCCCGTAACCTTTTGATTGTTTACTGTAACGCCGTAACAAGAGCTTTAAAACCTTAACAAATACAGCAAAACCATAACGGTTGGCATCTCTGATATTGTATAATTATTTTGATACTGTACAGAGCGCCTTGAGCAGTCTTTTAGAATGGATATGTGCGCTTTATATAAGAGTTGACTTTATTATTATTATTATGTTACAGATCCCTGTTGATCCTTGATGATGTCTGGTCAACGAGAGTCATTCACACGTTTGATGTTCAGGCTAGAGTCATGGTGACAACTAGAGACAGGGGAGTCACAGACAGAGTTACAGGTTGGTAGGAGAGGGGTTACATGAGTGGTGGTTTTTAGTTTGGTTGTAGTAGAATTCATGATGAGATTATGATGATGGTGTTGATGATGATGTTGGTGTTGGTGGTGGTGTTGGTGGTGGTGATGATGATGATGGTGGTGGTGGTGGTGGTGGTGATAATTAGGATGATGATGGTTGTGGTGATGATGAATATAATTATGGTGATACTGTTGATTATAACGATGATGATGATGAAGATGGTGGTGGTGGTGGAGATGATGATGAATATAATGATGATGATGGTGATGTGGATGATGATAATGGTGGTGGTGGTGATAATGATAATGATGATGGTCGATTTATTTTTTCCTTCATTATCGTAGAGGGTCGAAATGAAATCAAGTCATCTTGATAATCACCTCAATCTCTCCTTCACTCCTAGGTCCGGTGCATCGGGTACAACTAGAAGAAGGTTTCTCTGAAGAGCAAGCCTTAGCAACCTTAGCAGCTTGGACGCTTCAAGAGGTCAAGACGTTACCCCCAGAGGCCAAGGCTATCTATGAAGCTTCTAAAGGGTCTCCTCTGGTCATCTCAATCATAGGAGCTCTACTAGCTGATCATCCTACGAGGTAAGTTTAGAATGTCTTCGCATTTCAAGTATGTAAGGGATTTTAACACACACACACACTCAAAATGGTCAATACACCTTGTAACCAGTCTAATGTTTTCTTTCTAATGCCTTCCTCTTTTTTATCGACTGGCACTGACAGAATCGTCTTTGTATTAAACATTAATTCAAATGACACTCTTATAATACTCATTATGTATCATTCCTATTTATTAAGTTGATATATTACATGAATTTTCAATATTCAGCTCCTCTTAGATCATCTATAGCTAAGAATATCCATAACTCCTCAGTCCTCACTGTGTTGTAAAATTAGTCAATTTTGTTGTTGTTATATAACATTAGTACTTTTAATGCCCTGCATTTTGCAGTAAATGGAAATGTCCTGGGCTATTGTATCTGCTCCTTTTTTGTGCAAGTTTGAACAATAAAGGGATGTTAATCACACTCTGAGGATTCTAAAGGTTTTCTCTTGTTGTTTTCATCATAAGACCTCTATTAGTTGAAAATCCTATATGTGCAAGGTATTTGTCTTCATTTCTTCAGTCTATTTTGGTTATTAAAACTTACTAGAAATTTGTGTTGGGTGAACATTGCACTTTTGGCTTCCCCAGTCATGGATTCAATATTAATGGGTTGTCATTTATAGTTATTACTTTGTTCTTCATTTTTTCTATTACAGAATGATATAGTTATTCTCCCTACCTTAGTTGTTTATAATTGTTTTCCTATAATTTTGTTACCCACATCTTTCTCTATGCCACTTTATCTTCTTTCATTCTCCATCATTTCCCCTCCTCACTTCCCCCTCTTTCATCTCTTCCCCATCTCGTTCCTTCTCTCCCTCTCTCATTTCTCGCTCAATTTTCCCTCTTGCTCTCTCCTCCCTTACTCTCCCTAATTCCTGCCCTCTTTTCTTCCTTCTCCCATTCTCACTTTCTTCCTACCCCTCTCTCCTTTTCATATGAAGCTACCATCTATTCTTTGGAATAATTTACCATTGAATTTGAGAATCATAACTTCCTAGAGACCTTTTAAATCCAAGCTGAAATCTTATATTTTTAAACAAGACTTGGCACTATCACACGCCAAACTTTCTTCTTCTTTCTATTTGTCTTGTGCACCTCGGAATAGAATTGTCTAGGTAGACGACGCGATATAAATGCCTATTATAATTACCATTTATTATGTTCCAGATGGAAGTATTACCTTGACAAGCTCACAAGGAAACGGTATGCGAGCCTGAAGAAGGTCACGGCCTATGAGTATGGTAGCGTTGGTGAAGCCATGGGGATGAGTCTGGAGCAGCTACCTCAAGAGCTAAGAGACATCTATAAATCATTCGCTATATTTGCAGAAGATGTGCCTATCCCAGCTTCAGTGAGTGCTTATTCATTTAAATATTCACATTTAATGTAGTCTTATTGACATGAACAGAGATAAATGTTTCAAGCCAGGTCCATGATTTTTTAACTCAAAATGTTAGTGTGTCATTGACAGGGTGTACAAGACAAATTTTACAAGGTACAGTGTATATAATAAAGAATATTCTGAGAGTATCTTTAGAATCTCCACTTTACTTCTAGTTTTAAAAATCACACGCATCTATCCAAGTCTGCTGATGTAACATGGAAACAGATGAGAGTACACTGTATGTCTGTAAACTGTAACTGTTATGGCTCGTTCAGATATGAAGCTGCAAAACCCCAGCGATTTTTTTTTTTTCTTTCTTCTTCTTTTTCTTCTCATTTTGACGAAAAGTGTTATACGCATCACATTTCTATATCCTATAACAGAGAGCTTGTTGAATATGTGCAGGGTCCTGTTTCATAAAACTTGTTACCAATAACAAGTGTCGCATTTCTTTAACAAATTTGCTCTCGGCCAATCAAATGCCAAGATTTCAGTAGCTTTTAACAGTCATTGTGACTTGTTATTGAAAGCAAGTTTTATGAAACAGGTCCCAGGACTATTGTTCCGCACAGTTGCCATTCATGTACTCTTAAAAAAAACTGGCGGCTCTTTTGCGGTGGTTTACCGAGCCATATCCAACGAGCCTTTACAATGATTGTTTTTTTTCAGGTACTTGGAGTGATGCACGGTGAGGAGCAAGAATCGATAGAAGACATGATGGAAGAAATCATCAATAAATCACTCGCATTCCAAGAATGGAACACAACGTATAAATGCCAAATGTATACTATCCATGACCTCCAACTTGACTTTCTAACTGAACAATACAAGACAGATATACAGGTAAGCTTTTAGGTGATTGATTGGTTGCTTTTATTCACTTTCCATGCCAAATAACAAAGGATAATACATTTACAAGACATTATCATTTCTGAAGGTAATATGTAAATAGATAATCCTGAATCATAGTAATTAATAACATGAAAGAATGTTCTTTAAATCATTAAAAATGTAAATAAAAAGTTACCTACTTAAAAGCTAGGCTTGTTGCATGTAGGTTCACTGAATTAAACTAATGACTTTAGAAAACAGCATACACATACACTAGACTGAGACAAAAAAGAGAAATGAAACAAAATACAACATGTTGTGGTTAAAAGTGGTATAGAGAGAAGCAGAGGGGGAGAGAGAGAGGAAAAAAACAGGATATATAGATGGATAGTAGATAGATAGATATATGGGTAGATGAATAAAGACAGAGAGAGAGAGAGAGAGGGGGGGGGGGGATACATTTACATCATGTGTTGTAAATTCTTCTTTCCCTTTTGAGATGACATACCACCTTTGATGTGAACGTGTTCATTTTTCACTGAGTAATATTAACAAGGAGTACATACCGTACGTATAGGTTTAGAAAAAATTACATTATAAATAGATCAATATACATATAGCACAGCTACTATATAAGTATACGCTACTGCGCCATGATGAAAACAAAACTCCTGACAGTGCTACTTTACAGACAAACAAACAAAAAATATTCAAAATTTCCTGCAAAACAATAGGAGTGAAGAAAATGGTCTAGGAACGTGAGACGTAGCTGTACTTTACAATTTTATTACGAGCTTTCGGCTTGTGAGGCCTTCTTCAGGTTCTGAAGTGCAAACACATACAAAAACAAATACATTGTATGAACAAATATACATGGCATACAAACTTAATATCACTCAATCATAGTCAAGCATCATGAACTTAGCAAAAATTAGTATGAGAAATACTTCGGAATAAACTTAGAAATGATTGTGCAATGTCAGAGTGAGAATTATTGCACTATAGAATAGAATAGAATAGAATTTATTGACTCATTCGACCCCCTTCTGGGGTATGAGAGTACAACACATGTACATGTCATGATAATGATACATAATAAAGAATACAAACATAGCTTAATAATACAAAGAATACAGAATACAACAAAACAACAATATAAAAGTATAACGATAAATAGGAATGATCTAAACCTAGCCTATGCTAAACATAAATACAATATTATACAATATGGCAAGCATACATGAAAAGTGGAAAATACCACATGAACAATCTAAATACAAACACAAAGAAAAAGAAAGATAAAAACAAAAAATAATTTTACAATTTTTTTTTTGTTTAAATACATTATTGTTTTAACTAAAAAAGAAATTATAAGTTTCATTTTTGTACATTTAAGTGAGTTGTGATTGGATTGTTAAGATATATGCAGACTAACAAAATACGCCATAATCGTCCATTGGACAAACAAAAACATAATGGAATATAATGTAATAAGACAAACAAAACAAAAAGTATACTAACAAAAAAAACACAAAAAAAATGAACAAAAGAACAAACAAACCATCAAAACTATACTTGACCTAAAGAAAGACTGTACTACAGATCAAGAATTGTTGGTTGCTTAATTAACCTACCACTTCGGGTTGTAACATTTCTTTTTATGGGCGACATATGATTGGATTGTTCAGATTTACATGTATATAGACGAGCAAAATATGACATTATTATCCTTAAGAAGAGTACTAATTTCTTCAGCTGTCCTATACCGGAACATGAAAATAAATTCAACATGTGTGATGTGCAAGGGCGTTTAACTATTACTTTGCGACCTAAATATAACTCTCTTTCCTTTCTGAAAAAAGGGCATACAAAAACATAATGGAATTCATCACCAGACTCATGCATATCACAACATGGGCATTCAATACTAATTTCATTAACAGCTTCTTTGAATCTGTTATTATTAATTGGTAAACGGTGTGACCTACATCTAAAACGGCTCAGTGTTATTCTATCTTTTTTACTCAGCAAAACTAAATACCTTTCAAGGAGACAATCCTCTTTAAAGATCCTATAATTTAGGCACACACTGTTTGTCCAAATTGTTGCCATCACATCTTGTTTTGAAATATCGTTTAATCTCAACTTCAGAGTGCTCAGTATCCAACTATTGCTAAATCCTTCCCCTTGCTTTAGCCAAACAATACCAAGACCAGCATGGTTCAATATTTTTTCAATACAAGATAACCACTTGAAAGAAGTAGACATATCTACATTCTGACTAATTAACCTTTGCAAAAAATAAAATTTGACTGAATATTTAGAGGGAGAACCTTTTACTATTCTTAACCAGAAACTAACCATTCGATGTTTGATACTGTTAGCTAGCCATGCCCTCCCAGTTTCTCCATATATCATACAATCTGGTGTAAATTTATTTACACATAACGCTGACCTGAGAAATTTTCTATGGAATATTTCAATTTGACTCAGATCTTCATATCCCCACACTTCGCATCCATAAATGAGTATTGGTAATACAAGTTGGTCAAACAAGTCACATTGAATATCCAGTGGCAGTTTGAGTCTTTGAACCTTTAATGACATAGAGAAGAGGGCTTTCCTGGCCTGTGATACCTGTTTTGAAATAGCCTTTTTAAAACTTCCATTATAATTAACCTGAACCCCAAGATATACAAAATCATCCACAACATCAATTTCATCTTCTCCAAATCTGAAAACTGGAAATTTACGTACTTTGCCTCTTGAAAATATAAGTACTTTAGTTTTCATAGCATTAACACTTAACTTCCAAATTTTACAATATTGAGACAAGGCATTCAAAGCCACTTGCAATTCCTCTGCTGTGTCAGCCAATATTAGGGTGTCATCTGCGTACAACAATGTGTATAATTGTAAGAAAAGATCTTTGTTTACTTCTTTATCTAAAATGTCAGCACATACATTTTCAACTAAAAATTTGAGACCTTTAAAGTGTTTACTGAGAAAATCCTCGAAATCATTAAGATATATTGCAAAGAGCAGTGGTGATAAGTTTTCACCCTGCCTAACACCAACATCGCATTGAAAAGCCTCAGACATTTGACCATCTACTATCACGCACGATTTTGCTTGAGAATACATATTCTTAATAACTGTGAACACCTTACCATCCACCCCTGACCTCAATAATTTGTGCCAAAGTGAAACCCTATCAACCATATCAAAAGCTTTTCTATAGTCTATAAAAGCGCAGTAAATTCTCTTCCGTTTAGACAAGTAAATGTCAAGCAGGGATTTCAAAACAAAAATATGGTCTGTTGTAGAATAGCCAGCACGAAAGCCAGCCTGTTCTTCTCCAAGCTTGCATTCATTTTCGAAATAAATTGTTATCCTATAATTCAAGATGGAAGTAAACAATTTTCCCAAACAGCTTAAAAGTGTTATCCCACGATAGTTATCTGGATCTGTATCCTTTCCTCTATTTTTGAAAATAGGGACTATACTACCTAGACACCAGTCTCTTGGTACTAGACCACTCTCCAGTATTACATTAAAAAAAGCAGTAATACAACCAATTACAGCTGCTGAACAATTTTTCAAAAACTCATTTCTAACCAAATCTACACCACATGCCTTATTATTCTTTAGTTTCTGGATAATCTTTATAACTTCATCAACCGAGATAGGGGCATTCAGCTCATCATTGCCCATTGACTGGTCAAAATCCACATAATGTGTTTCAGATGCTGCACATTGCACATTATTCAAACTACTAAAATGATGCACAAAATCATCTAAAGAGACCTTGGCTGGACAAGAGCTACGCTTCGGTCCATCCAAAATTTTCCAATACTCTTGAGGACTATCCTTCTTAAGTATATGAAGATTGTTGTGTAAGAGCCTAGTGTACGCTTTTTCCTTTCTACGTAGCAATTTCCTATAATCTTTTGCAACAGCATTAATTTCAGCCATTTTTTGTTCTTTATCACTCAAAGTTAGACCTTTGCACTGTCGTTTAATTCTATTTTTTAGGTTAAAATATCTTGATCTGGCATGCTGACACTCTGTGTCAAACCATGGTTTCTTCTCCACGATAAGTTTCCTAGAATGAATTTTCTTACAGACTTTATCCTCACATATACCGACTTCCTTTGCCGTCTTCAAAAATGAATTTGCCAATACAGTACTAAAATTATCCATATTACCTTGTGTCGATGACTTCTCAACCATTTCCAATGCATTCATCAGTACTGGAATACTTTGATCAAGTTTCAACTTAAATTCAGATGCCTTCTCTTTAGAACACTTAAATGAAGTGTATTTCACTTTTTCGGGAGCATCAACCCTATTTTCAATTTTTCTCAATTCAACATCTTCATTTATAGGAATCAGTTTATTTGAAAACATCAGATTCAATGGACAATGTACATCTGAAACACACTTATCAAAAATGTCAACCTCAAAATGAGTAATATATTGAAATAAACTAACAGATGCAATGACATAATCAACCACACTTTTCCCTCCATTTTTATTGTAACATGTAAAGCTACCAACACCCTTATCACTACCAAATCTCCCATTCACTATCTTCAAGTCAAAACTCTGACAAATGCCAATAAGCTGTCTACCATTATTATTAATAGAAGAATCCATATTATGCCTCCTAGTATCATATCCATCATCAGTAAGCGAGCTCTTAAAATCAACATTATCATTTGAAGAACAATAACCTGAAAATTCAGAAATAACATTATCAATTACCATAAAGTCGTCAAGTAACCCAGTCCTTGAATTAAAGTCCTCTACTAGGCTGAAGGGCACATTATATGTGCTTTTCAAATATAATAGGTCCTGACAAAGGTGATCAAAAACATCATTACTATGATAAACTGACCCTTCACAAGGCAAATAAACTGCTCCTAATATAAACTCAAAGCCTAAACAAAATGAATTAAAATGAATCCACATAATAGATTCTGAGGTAGTGCCCAATATTCTAGAGGTATGAGATGAAATATTTTTTTGAATGAGAATACAAATGCCATGAATACCACCATGTCTACCCACGCCATTCTTTTCCAAAATATAACTTTGATAATTGTTGAAGTAAGAATGAGAAAAATCAGGCCTTTCAGTTTTAGTTTCAAGAAGACAAATTACTGAATAGTCTCTCAACATTAAATCAATGACTCCTGCTTCTAATTTGCTGTGAATCCCATTGACATTAATGCTGCATATGGTCAAGGTCTTGTCTAGAAGAGGGCCGGAAATGTCCTAAAAGTCCAAAAACAGCCGAGAATTCTTCAGTTGATCCTCGCTCCAGCCTAGCAACCGAAAGAGGTCATCTGGGGAACTGATTGAATACTTCCGTCCATCAGGGCCATCCCGTTTAAGAATGCAGATCACCCTCCCATCAGTGATCCAGGCCTTCAACACTCCTGGGTCATCCTTTACAGCTTTCAGAAGCTTTGCACGCCCGGGAGCTAGGTGCTCCCCTATATGAGAGACCTTATCATTTCATTGTTCATTTATACATGTTAATAATCATTTTATTTTTACAGTGTTATGAAATAAATATTTATTTAAATCAAATAGATATTTGAAATGATTATTCTTTATTTGAATGTTTTCTTTTAGGCACCTTAAGAATCGTTTGGATGGATATTTGGGTATTACAAATTATATTATTATTATGATTACTATATGTTTTTATTACTATTCTACTGCTTGTTCTTCTTGTTGTAATTATCAGTATCACTAGAATCATGGTTGTTGTTTTCACCGATAGTAGGTAGAGTAGTTTTTGGGAATATAGATCTATACATATTTATTTTTAATTATATTTAATTTTATAATTATTATCATCATTATTATCATTACTGTACTACAATTATCATGTTTATTACTGTTATTACTGTAGTTACAGTGGAATCTTGTTCAAACAAGGTCCTTAGGACCATAAATATTGCCTCGTTATATCTGGTACAAAAAAAACCTCAAAAAATAAAGAGCTGCGTCCAGCAAAATGACCTCGTTATATCGGAGCTCTTCATAATGAGGTTCCACTGAACATGTATTTCCGCGTCATCATTATCTTCATACTATATTTATCATTGTGGTCTTAATAATCACTAAGCTAAGCTGTTAACATTTATCTAAGGACGTTGGCTCCACAAACATATTCAAACCATTTTTTTCCTATCTTGAGCAATTCTGGAAGGTGCTGCCTACTAGGATGTCACTTTCCCATCCCTTCCTTGCCTATTTGTTCCAACTACAGTCTCCATGAGCAAAGCATATGCTGTTCATTCTGGAAACTTAACCAATCAGTGGGGTGTTTCACAAAGATCCTAAGTCGACTTAACTCTAAGTTGGACTTAACCATTACGGAAAGCCTTTAGCATCTATGAAAATATTTTGTAAAAGCTATTTTAAAAGGTATAAACTGTTGATTCAAATCATTCATATTTTCTATTATTAAGGAGATTTCATGTTCTTGGAAATATAAAAAGTCTAAAATACTTGAATTTCGCTTTTGAATATATTTCATTTTAAGGCTACAAATGGCTCTCCATAACTTTTATTTCCAACTTAGAGATAAGTTCAACTTAAAATCTTTGTGAAACACCCCCAGGTCAGTTAGGCTTTAGCAATGCAGGCAAGGATTCGTTTATTATGTCATGAGTCAATGCAATCATCACTAGTCACTCCTAATTCTCCTTCATACAGGACATGAACAAGAAGCTAGTGGACAGCTTCCATAGCCATTGCAAGAGTGAGTACCACACGCTGCCCGATGATGGCTATATCCACATGTACCTGGCAGCACACATGGCAAAGGCTGAAGAATTCGCTGAGCTCACAAAGATACTCACTAGCCTTAGATGGATCACTAACCAGGTTGCCTTGACGGGACCTGCGAATACCTTGAGTGACTATGTGAGCTACAAGAACCTGTTATCATCTGAGGTGAGTTTACATGTGAAGTGAAGTTTGAAGTTTATTATCCAAAACAAAAAGTACATCAATATAACAATCAAATGTGAATGATTAACATTGAAAGGATAAATGGGACCAGAAAATAGCATTTAATGCTAATCGTGTCTTGTACCACTGACACACAAAAGTATCACAGTAATGAATGAGAATGTAATGAATAAATATGAATAACTATTGAATACATACTTCAGCTACAAACTACATGTATGAAGACTCGTCGCAAAACGCAATATCTCCAATTCAGGCGTTCTGAGAAAAAACATTATCTGCCCCCTTAATTCTAATGCAAGAACATAAACCAATATGAAATGATCAATTCACTTGTATTCAAATAATGGTGCGTCAAAATCTGTAATAACTTTTTTTGAAAACCCATAATCTCACATTAACTAGTATTTCTCTCTCTCTCTCCCTTTCTTTTTGCACGAGTGATTCTATGACATTCATTCAAAGCTTGTAAAAGATGCCAACTTTTGTTTCTTTTGAGCCTGTGATATTTGGCATACAAAATAGATAAACACGTACAAACTGCTATACATGTTATAAATCTTTATTCAATTACAACTGTAACAGTATTGTTCACACTGCCACACATTCTTTGTCGTTTCATCAGGTTAAAGACATTGTGAGTCAGTTCCAGTACTTTGTGAGTGTGAATGCACATCTCCTCATGCAATCACCCCTCCCCGACGTCCTACAACTTGCCCTTCTTCAACCGGATACCACCGAGGTATGTCAGCAATCTAGGAGACTGGTCAAAGCAAAGCAGAATGGTTTCTACGTCGAGTGGTGGTAAGTCAAAGGTCACAGTTCAACGTCAAAGGTGAAAGGTCAAAACACTTTTTAGTCCAGTATGTCTCCAGCTTGCCTTGCTACAACAAAATAACACTGAGGTCGGTCAACAATCTATAAGTTTGGTCAAAGCAAAGCAGAATGGTTTCTACGTTGAGTGGTGGTAAGTCAAAGGTCAAAGTTAAAAGGTCATATGTGATTAGTCAAAAAATTGTATCAATCCCTTATGTCACCCGCTTGTTAGTCTACAACTTTAACCAAAAAGGTTTGTAAACAATTAAAAAAGTTTAGTCACAGCCAAGCTAAGTGGCTTATACGAATAGTGGTGGTAAGTCAAAGGTCATAGTAAAACATTAAAGGTGAAAGGTCAGAACTTTCTTTAGTCCTGTATGTCTCCAGCCTGCTTTGCTACAACAAGATAACACTGAGGTCGGTCAACGATCTATAAGTTTGGTTAAAGCAAAGCAGAGAGGTTTTCTACGTTGAATGCTGGTAAGTCAAATGTAGAAGATCTTATGGGAAAAGTCAAATATTGTACTTATCCATTTTGTCCCAAGCTTCTTGGGCTACAACCAGATACTGCAAAGATTTGCCAAACAATTTATAAAACTTGTCAAAGACAAGCAAGGTGGCTTTTAGGTAGAATGGTGGAAAGTCAAAGGTTGCAGTTCAACATCAAAGATGAAAGGTCAGGACAGTCTGACACGTGTTAATACAAAGGTAAAAGTTTGAAGGTCATGTATCAAAAGTCACACACTGTATCAGTCCTTTATATCCCAGCTTGTTACGCTACAACAATTTATAAAACTAGTCAAAGCCAAGCAAAGTGGATTCTACGTAAAATGGTAGGTAGGTCAAAGGTCACAGTTCAACATAAAAGGTGAAAGGTCAAAACACTTTTTAGTCCTGTATATATCCAGCTTGCCTTGCTAAAGCCAGATAACACTGAGGTTTGTCAAAAAATTAGAAGACTGGTCAGAGCCAAGTAGATTGGTTTTTACATTGAATAGTGGAAAATTAAAAGGTCAAGGGTCAAAGAGTTTTTGTTCCTTTGCATTGCTTCAGCCATACTCCATTCTTGCTGCAGTACAATGCAATTGTATTTAACCAGGCATTTTGTTTCTCTGTAGCGTGAAATTGAAGGCAATTTTGCTATTTATTGTAAAGTTATAATTCATCAAACGAGATACATACAATTAATCGTAAATTATTGTGGCACAGGGCCCAGAATATCTGTTAGTTTTTGTCTATATAAATCTCCTGTTCTAGGACTCGTTTCACAAAGTCTTTTTTTCAATGACAAATGACAAAAATCAGTGACAAATCTGATGATAACCAATCAGAAGCAAGGATTTTAGTAGCATATAACAAAAACTGTCATTTGTCACTGATGACAAGTTTTGTGAAACACCCACCTGTTCTGTTATCATCACATGTATCTTTTGGTTCTCTCTTTCTCACAGCAATAAATACCTAGTAAGAGATTCCCTCCTGATGACTAACACTCCACATTCAGGGGTAACGATGTGTGCTCAGTTCAATGCTGCTGGAGACCATGTCTTATCTTGTGGAGAAGATGGCTATGTAAAGGTAAAGCACAGACTTCATCGAGATTCAAATACACCCTTTTACGGTTATAACAGTGTGCATGCGCAGACATGGGCGCCATTTTAATTTACGAGTAAACAAAGCTGTTTGCTTATATTGCGCCATCTATCTAGGAAAACCTATATCAAACAAATTACCTTTATCTGCCTATGCGCAGATTGTATCTACAAACTAGCCTGTTTAACCGTAACCACTATCCTAGACAAAATAAACATGAATTCAATTCTTTTCAATTCAATTTATTTCCACTTTTAAAAAATTACAAATCAATAACAAATACATAGGAATAATAGTGTCAGGATCATGATAAGCACTAAATTGGCTAATTAAAAATGACCCCTTAAAGGTAAAGACCAGTATTGGAAACGCCCCAATTTCAAAAAATGAAATGGAAGCTCTTATTACTAATCGTGTGAAAGAATATTTTTTGACTAATACATGATAAAAATTTTGCCGGGAAACCGCCTACTAATTGATATATTTGGTAAATTAGTTTATCTATTGTGAGAGATAAACGCATGTGTCGCGCACGTGTGCTTAGTCCCATATACATCTTTCTGTGTACAGTGCTTGTAACTTTACGAAGACTGGGCCAAATTTCTTATCATTTTGATGAATCCAGTACCTTGCAATACACACCAATACTTATATGCTAGATGATCAACCTTTTCTGATCGATTCCACAACGTTTCTTTCACAATGCAATCGCATGTCCATATAACTGGTCTTTATCTTTAACAAGTATACACATAACATAATTATTATACATTGTAAGAAAATGTCAGATCACCTACATTACAATTCTCTTGTTTTTTGTTACAGTTCTGGAGTAGTGAGTCTGGCAAGCAAGCATTCAGCATTGAAGCTCATAACAACTGGGTCAACTGGTGTGAGATATCACCTGACGGTCAAACCATGGTCACATGTTCAAGCTCAAACGTCAAACTGTGGCGGATACCCAACGGAGGATATCCCCTTCACCAGGCTATGATTAGGAAGATCCCGGGCGATTGGTTGAGGGCGATATTCTCTCACGATGGAACAAAGATTGCTATGTGCTCTCTAGATGGACTCATTGAGGTAAGAATGAGATAGAGAGATGGAGAGAGAGAGAAAAAGAGGGGGGGGGGGAAGAGAGAGAGAGAGAGAGAGGGGGGGGGGGGGGGGAAGGGAGGAGATTATAGAGAGAGAGAGAGAAACATACGATTGGTACAGGGGTGATATTCTCTCACGATGGAACAAAGATAGCTATGTGCTCTCTAGATGGACTCATTGAGGTAAGAATGAGAGAAAGAAAGAGAGAGGTATGGAATAAAGGAGAGAGAGCGATCCTTTGGTCGGATAATATGTTTGTAAAATGTTGGTTAAATGCTTGTAATATGTTACTTATATGTTACTAATATGTAATTAATATGTAAGTAATATGTTAGTAATGTGTTAGTAATATGTAGGTAATATGTCAGTAATATGTAAGTATTATGTTAGTAATATGTCACCGGTAGTAATATGTTGGTAATATGTTTGAAATATGTTAGTAATATGTTAGTAATGTGTAAGTATTGTGTTAGTATTGTGTTAGTAATATCTTATTAATATGTAAGTAATATCTTATTAATATGTAAGTAATATGTAAGTAATATGTAGGTAATATGTCAGTAATGTGTACGTATTATGTCAGTATGTCACTGGTAGTAATATGTTGGTAATATGTTAGTAATATGTTAGTAATGTGTTAGTTATGTGTAAGTATTGTGTTAGAAATATGTAAGTAATATGTTAGTAATATGTAAGTAATATGTTACTAATATGTAAGTAATATGTTTGTAATATGTTAGAAATATGTTAGTAAAATTTTAGTAATATGTATTCTTATACATAATAATTTTTACAGATCCTTGACTTGACAGAAGACAGAAGGAAGATGATCCGTGCGAGTGACTCTGTGATCAGAGCACTGTGTTATACACTGGACGATAGATATATTATATCATGCTCTGACGATACCAAAGTAAAGGTAAGAAGAGACAGGGATACAAGGTGAAAGGCTTAGCTAGATGTGGTAGTGGTGGTTACTTTACCTGACTGCTAAGAAAGCATAAATGCTTGTTAGTAAGCAACCGGACGGCCAACGGCTTTAGGTACTCTCCGAGGGACCTGGTAATGAGGATTAATGCCTTACCAAAGGGCACTAGCATCGACCTGGTTTCGAGATTACGAGACCACTGTTCTACCAACTGAGATATCGCGCCTCCTCAAATACAGTTAACTATTAAATGATTAATAATATTCATGTAAATTTAATGTTTGTTTTTTGTTACTCAAGATACTAGATACTACAAGATTCTCAAGAAACATAAATCTGGACAAATACATTTTTCATATACTTAGAAAATTACAAACCTTGGTAAGGGCATGAACATTTTGAAGTTGTTAAGTGTACATAAAAATATAGAAACGACACGCACACAGTCACAGAGTGAAAGGGTGATGAGGTAGGGATGGAGGAAAAGAGGGAAGGAGGTAAAAACGTATGATCATATTTTAAAGTATAGAGAAGTAGACACAAAATCAAGGAAGATAGATTTAAACATACACATGTACCAATGTTAGACATTGGACATACATGGGAGAGATAGAGAGATGGGAAAAGTTTTTTTTGTTATCACAAAATAAGAAACCACCATTATCATGAATGAGATTATTATCAAACCATGTCGGTCATAAAACTTGTGAAAAAAAAGAAGAATAGCAAGTATTTTTGTCATCATTATCGTCATTTCCATCATGATCATTTGTATCATCATCACCCTTTCCATTGTTCATTTTTTTCCCTCATTTTCCCCATCTCCATTCGAGCAGGTCTTCGATGCATCCTCAGCAATGTCTGACCCGGTCATGTCGTACACTGGTCACACGACGTCGGTCATCAACGCCAGCCCTTCACCGGACGGTCAGTACGTGGCCACCACAGGGGGCAGCGATGTCCATGTCTGGACGATCGTGGACGGGGCATTGGTTGGGAAGTGTATGAGTGAAGCCAACATGGTCTTGTGTTGTGAGTTCTGTCCTAAAGGTGACATCATCGCAGGGGGTCTTTCATCCTATGAGATTGTGGTGAGTATAGTGCCCATGCCGAGACGCTACAAACATCCAAAGGTTTACCATTCTTTGTATACATGTAGTATCCTTTGATTGCTCTTAAAGTGACTCAGTAACATTACCTCAGATTCTGAAACAAATTTCTGGATTTAGCTCATGCTGCAATCATAATTATAAACCTTTAGGTCAGTCAGGAATACCATGACTTTTGCAAGCCGATCGCCTGTCTGATTATCAAAATATTTATGATTTTTTTGCTTCCCTAACAGTTTTTATAATACTATAGTCTATTGAGGAAAATAAATATGGTAAAACTGGTCACTCAAGGATTTTTACTTTTTTCAGGCACTTCATGATAATTTTGAAGCGCAATTTTTTAGGGCTTCAATATTACACCATATCACAAACACTGATATTACGTAGGGCCGTGCATCTCAGATTTAACATTGATAAAAAATGCCTTTAAACTTGGACAATCTGGAGAGCAGAGGAAAGGTTGATTGTCAGTTTGGAAATGTGGCTGTGGAGAGTAATGAAATTTATTAGTTGGAGGGACAGGGTCACCAACGAAGAAGTGCTGGATAGAGCGAATGAACAAAGGAGCTTGGGGAAAAAAATGATCTGGAGACGGATGACAAGCTTGATAGGGCACATCTTATATGGGGATAACATGCTGAGGCGTATCCGGACGCCTACTCCCTGGACATCCACCCCCCGTATTACCACCCCCAGTCATCCACCCCCGAGGACATCCGCCCCCTAGGGCAACCATTCTCTAGGACAACTACCCCTTAGACAACTGCCCCTAGGATAGTTGTCCCGGGGGGTAGTCGTCCTAGAGGGTGGTTGCCCTAGGAGGTAGTTGACTAAGGGTAGTTATCTGGGGGGGGGGGGTGAATGTCCGGGGGTGGATGTCCTGGGGGTAGTTGTCCCGGGGGGTAGTATTCCTAGAGGGTGGTTGCCCTAGGGGGTAGTTTACTGAGGGTAGTTGTCGTGGGGAGGGGGGTGGATGTCCGGGGATGGATGTCCAGGGGGTAGGTGTCCTAGAACCATGCTGAAGAACATCTTGGAAAGGAAGATGGATGTCAAACGGGGAAGAGGAAGACCAAGAATTAGGATGGTGTCAGACTTGGAAGGCGACAGATCAAATGACATTAAAGAAGATCATTAAGATCATAAGAAGAAGAAGGTTAAAAGTATTGGAGACAAAAGATTAACAGCCTGCAAAAAGGGATTGTCCCAATTGTTCTATCTGACAGGACTCATACATGTGTGTAGAAGATGACCATGAAAGCACTTAAATCATATACCTTTTTGTCATTCTTTCTGTCGTTTATGACTCAGTTATGGGAGACAAGACGTTACAAGCCAGTAGCCGTCTTCAAGGGTCACACGTCTTGGGTGATGAGTGTCAAGTTTGATGTCAAAGGTGAAAGGTTGGTGTCTGCTTCAGATGATGAAACCGTCAGGGTAAGTCATGATCAATTGTTTTCTACCACAAAAGACTTTTCAGATCATGAGGAAGTAAACTGCTTTAAAAGTCCTGCTGCAGAAGTTGTAACGCTTTAAGTGTCACTTTGTAGATGCCTTGAGCATCTCCTTGGACAGATATGAGCGCTATATAAAGTAAATAAGGATTTATTTTTTTTTTTTAGTTTTTCATTCTCCGGTTTCTCAGGATTTAGGATTTAAATGGCGCCAGTGAAGTTCTGCCCACCACTGGATAGGCATAAATCACAAAGGCGGAAAATGGGAAAAAAGTAAATATAAAATGACCAATTATGACATGAAAATTAGGTACAAAATGACAAGTTTATTAGCTTGCGAAAAAATTAAATATACATCATTATTGGTAATAAATGAATGATAAATGCACTCATTTGATAGTAGCTTATTTACTGAAAGCGTAAAGAATTATTAATTGTATTTTTCAGACTTGGAAGGTGGAGTATGGTCACACTGATTTGAATAGTGTGTGGAAGAGAGATTTCACCGCTTGCTTCTGCGATGGCGATAAAAGACTCAAGTTTGTGGTTGCCGGTGACAACAAGAACAGATGCCTGGTAAGAAATATTCTTTGTGCCATTGAAAGAGAAGGTTGAGTTCTGAAAAGGATCAAAATCAAATATCAAAACAAACCCATGCATCACAACAATTTTTTTATGAATGCGTATGAATAAATAGATGCAAACTAGCAGGCACTGTGGATTGACTATTTAAAATCCATGGCCAGAACCCAACTTTCTAGGATAATGGGAATAAACATTGTTTACCCGGAGGCGTGATAGCTCAGTCGGTAGAGCAGTGGTCTCGTAATCCGGTGACCCGGGTTCGAAACCAAGTCGATTCGCTATTGCCCTTTGGTAAGGCATTAATCCTCATTACCCGGTCCATCAGAGAGGCTGTAAAGCCGTCAGCCGTCTGGTTGCTTACTAACAAGCATTTATGCTTTCTTAGCAATCAGGTAAAATAACCACCACTTAACATCAATGCTGTTCTTCCTGCGTGCCCTGCAACTATTATAAAACTGGCTTGTAATTGCCTGGGTGAAGAGTGGCAAATGTGGATTAATGCCTTGCCCAAAGATGTGGATTTGAACCCTCAACCCTTGGATTGAGAGATAAGAGAATGACACTCATTGGTTGCATCCATGTCAGTCGATAAAACGGCTAAAGCCCCTCTGCCCTAGTTTGGCATGAAGGGATTAGACCTCCCTGCTAGGTCACTGGCAGGTGGTTATCTCATCAAATCAGCTCTCAATTAACATGAGCATAAAGGGCATCATGGGGGATCAACGGGTACCGCTGAGGCATCGTTGGCTGTATAGAGGGTGCAATGAGACATCACACCTCCACTACTTTATCTTAAGATGACCATAACCAGTTTGATTGTTGTATTAACAGGTGACTGACGGTAGAAATGTTGATCAGACGTTCGTAGTAAGTGAGGAATCTCGGAGGATCAGAGCATTTGCGTTGACGAGTGATAACACCAAGGTGGCTTACGGATCAGATGGAGGTGTAGTTAAGGTAACACATAGGCCTATAATTATCAGTGTGTAGCAAACCAACATGTGCTTGATTACAAGTGATTTTCATAAACGTAATAAAATGTAATGCTTGAAATACCTTAGAAGTATAGAAACGTACAAAAGGTTCAGAAGCAATTTGAAAACATACTTATTGAGCACTTTATAAAATCTCACAACTATGAACCCAGTGCACCATTTCCACTCCTTTTGTATTCCCTTCTGTAAAGCACATAGAGACAGGCAATTATGCATATGTGTTATGCGCTATACAAAACGTTTAAGTGTGCAGTA
This sequence comes from Strongylocentrotus purpuratus, assembly GCF_000002235.5. Classification (NCBI taxonomy): domain Eukaryota; kingdom Metazoa; phylum Echinodermata; class Echinoidea; order Camarodonta; family Strongylocentrotidae; genus Strongylocentrotus; species Strongylocentrotus purpuratus. The sequence continues at coordinate 4,438,018 of NW_022145603.1, forward strand.
ATTCATTCTTTACCCATCCGTATTTCCAACAGGTAGCTAATGTAGAAACCCATGTTGTAGAACGTTCTCTTGAAGCTCACACCATGGATGTCCGTCAGTGCCTGTTCACCAGAGAGGGCGACACACTCGTTACCTGCTCTAGTGATGGTCTCATCAAAGTAAGTGCTTTCACACTGTCTCTTTTAATTGCTGTGTGAAAACCAGAGAGGAAAATATGCCTGTGAATGTCTATCTTGGATTTTATTCTTCTATATCTTATGATATGATACCTTGGACTGACAGAATATGAAACAAAGAAGTGCTCAATAAGGCATGTGTCGAAAGATCCCTCCTTAACATCATAAGGAAGGTCAAAGTCCAAAGTTCAAAGTTTATTCAACACTCTTCATAAAAACATTTAAAACATACCAATACAGAATGGAGTTATAAAAAATGAAATAAAAAGATTACAAATGCAATGGCAATTTATAAGAGCATTTGGGATAGGCAGAAAGGAGGGATTCCTTATATAAAAGCCTACCCCTAAAACACACATACAGGAAAAAGATAACAAAAGAACAGAACACAAAACAAAGATAATACTAAAACTAACTATCATGCACGATCAGAGTAAAAAAAGGTGTCAAAAAGGAACAGACAACTCCAGTTTGTTTGGCGTATTATGAGAAGAGAAGGCACGTAACAGCAGGATAATGAGAGGTAACATGGAGGGAAAGAGAAGCAGATGGAGACAGTGCATCAAATACATGGATAAGATCATTGGGCTGATCGGTAACAGAAGGAATGTCACATCACAAAGGACCAGAGATAGAAGTAGATGGAAAGCCTTGAGCGCCAATGTCTGGAACAGACAAGACACCAAGAAAGCAAGCATATCTGATGTACTCATATCCATACTACAACTCATGAATAGCTGCTTACACACCAGCAAAATAAATAGTAATGATTAATGAAATAGAAATAGGTAAATAAAGTACAAAATGATTGAAGAAAAATATGATCACTGAATAATGAGAAAATGAGAGTGATTTAATCATCATAGGCCCGAATTCACAAAGCAAGGTTTGAGCTCAAACCTCCTTTTAATTCAAAAAACTTTATTTCCGTTAAAAAACATACAAATATATACATGTGATAAAGTACAGACAGTTTAAAATATACAAATCATGATCATTAAATTAAATTAATTTAAACAAACTGTGAAAATGAGTAAAAGGAAAAGGGAGCACCTGTAGGAAGCTTATGTTAGCTTGTTGATTCAGGCGTCCAAATGAATAAAATAATTACACAGATATAACATAATAATGAGTATTGCGCATGTATTTGTTCTACCCCCCCCCCCCTCCCTCCCTCCCTCCCTCCCATCCCCCCCCCCCCCCATCACCACCTCCCCCTCCCCCTCCCCCTTCTTTCTCTCTTATGGTTATTTACAAATTATATTTTATTTTAAAATAGGTGTTAAACTAAAACAAATTATAGGGATAATAGATATATTTTAAGATTTTTCTTGAATGAGTTTAAGTAAACATATTGAGTAAGAGAGGATGGAAGAGAATTCCATACTATGGGCCCTGTATACCTTACCGATTGTTGCATGTACTGTTTATCAATATTCCAAATGTGTAACTTTAGACTATTTCGAGTATTATATTTATGTATTTTAGAGTTAGTTTGGAACATAGTGGCAAAAGATGATGGTGCATTACCTTTAATACATTTGAATACAAACACAGCATTTTGATATTTATTTAGGCTATAAATATTGAGGGTATTTAACTGTCCATTTAAAAATGGAAAGTCGTGTGGATGGGATGATATTAGTCCAGATATTGTTAAGTATGTCAGATATGTTATTACAAAACCTTTAGCTTATGTTTTTAATCTCTCTCTACAAATGGGAATAGTACCCTCACAACTAAAAGTATCCAAAATTATCCCAATCTTTAAAAAGGGGGATAAACACACTATTGGTAATTATCGTCCTATATCACTTCTGACATGCTTCTCAAAAATCATGGAGAGATTAGTCTATGATCGTATATACAATTTTGTATCTAAACACCATATATTACATGATAATCAATTTGGATTTCGAACCCATTACTCTACTGACCATGCTTTAATATCTGTTCATGATATCATTGTTAATGCCTTGTATTCAAAACAGTTTATATTTGGTGTCTTTATGGACCTGGGTAAGGCGTTTGATACCATTGATTTTTCCATTCTCTTTAAGAAATTAGTTAATTATGGAATCAGAGGTATTGCATTGAATTGGATTAAGAGTTATTTTTCACAAAGGTACCAATTTACTGAATATAATGGATATAGTTCTACCAAATTACTGATTAAATCTGGAATTCCTCAAGGGTCAAATTTAGGCCCCCTATTTTTCCTTTTATATATAAATGACATATGCAACTCCTCTCATTCCTTAAAATTTGTACAATTTGCTGATGACACTTCTTTGTTCTTAAGCCATAATAACTTATACTCACTGATAGACCAGTTTAATGAACACATGAAGAATGTATCTCTGTGGTTAAAGGTAAATAAACTATCGCTTAATTTAGACAAAACCAAATGTATTCTTTTTAGAACAGCTCAGTGCAACAAAAAAGAATTGAAAAATCAAGTTCCACCATTATATATTGATCAAACAATTATTGAAAAAGTCTCAAATATTCAATTTTTAGGTATTCTCATAGATGAAACATTGTCTTGGAAATCCCATATTGCCATGATCTCTACAAAGATTAGTAAAACTACAGGATTATTGTCAAAGCTGAAATATTATTTACCAGGAAATGTATTGTTTATGATTTCTAATTCACTCATTCTCTCCTATTTGTCATATGGTAACATCGTGTGGGCAAATACAAGTCATTCTAAGTTGAAACCCTTATTTTTACTTCAGAAGCGTTGTCTACAATATTGTACAAACTCTCATTTGTTTCGCAAAACCTCCTTTTGTTCTTTACAAACCAGGTTTGTAAAAAATGTGTAAAACGCGTCATATGACGTACGAAAACCAAGGTTTGTCGACAAACCTCCTTTGTGTATTCGGGCCATAGTGTGTAAGAGGATACCAAATTCTTATTTTGTTTGTATTTTATAAAAAATCTAAATTTAACAATTGTTGGAATGAACCATTTGTGTACAGATGTTCATTTTGTTTGTCACGTAGATCTGGCCTGAAGGAGGAGAGGTGATTGAGTGTAGAGGTCATACCAAAGCTGTTACACAGTGTCAGCTGTATCAGAATGATGCTAAGATACTCTCATCATCGCGTGACGCCACATTAAAGGTATGATTATCAATATATCTTTGTATTCACCTCTCTCTCTCCCTTTCTCCCCCTCTCTCTATCGCTCTTTCCCTTTCTTTCTCTCCCCTCTCTTTATCTCTCTCTTTCTCTTCCCCTCTTTCTCCCTTTCTCTCTCTTTTTCTTTCCCTCTCCTCTCTTCCCCTCTCTCTATTCCTCTCTCTCTATTCCTCTCTCTCTCTTGATCTCTCCCCTATCTCTATCTCTCCCCTCTCTCTCTCTATCTCTCCCCTCTCTCTCTCTTTCTCTCTCTCTCTCTTTCTCTCTCTCTCTCTTTCTCTTCTAGTCCCTCCCTTTCTCTATCCTTCTCTACATGGACAGTATGTATCTCTACCTTCTCTTTCTTTGAAGGCACATTGAATTAAGATCAACTGTCTTTCTCAATCTCATTCTTTCTCTTTGTCTGTCTCTCTCTTCACGTTTTGTCTATCTCTCTGTAATTATTTTGTTTTTCCTCTAACTCTCTCGCTATCTCTCTCCCTTCATTCTCTCTTTCATTTTCTTTCTTCTGCATTTTTTGTCACTTTCCTCTTGTAAACTTTTGAGGCTAATCACAGGTACAGACAAAGTTTTATTGCATATAGATAAAACTATTTTCTTGAGAAAATTATCAACATGAATCTGATCTCTCCTCCATTAATACCAATATTTTCTGTTTCATTTGCAGATATACAGTACATGTATCTTATACACTGATTATCTCTTTATTGTTAGAATAATGCCCTTGTGATATTTTTCTTTTTACAGATCTGGGAGTTGAGTACTGGGCATTGCTTAGCAACCATCGAGGCTCATTCCGATTGGATTTTCATGTGTGCTATTTCTCCTGATCACTCAATGGTTGCATCCGTGTCAGTGGATAAAACAGCGAAGGTATGATGCAGTCTCTCTCACTCTTCTTCCTCTTTCTCCTCTCTCTCCCTCTCTCCATTCACTTTCTCTTCTCATCTTTCACTCTGTCTGCCTTTCTGTATCCCCCATGTCTCTTTATAACTCATTATTTTCATTGTTTTGGGTCATTAAAACAGCAAAGTTACATGTATGTTTGTGTCTCCCCCTTTACCCCCCCCCCCCCCCCCATATCTCATTATCTCCCCCTTCTTTTCTCTTTCTCTCCCTCTTCTTTTCTCTTTCTCTCCCTCTTCTTTTCTCTTTCTCTCCCTCTTCTTTTCTCTTTCTCTCCCCCTTCTTTTCTCTTTCTCTCCCTCTTCTTTTCTCTTTCTCTCCCTCTTCTTTTCTCTTTCTCTCCCTCTTCTTTTCTCTTTCTCTCCCCCTTCTTTTCTCTTTCTCTCCCTCTTCTTTTCTCTTTCTCTCCCTCTTTTCTCTTTCTCTCCCTCTTCTTTTCTCTTTCTCTCCCTCTTCTTTTCTCTTTCTCTCCCTCTTTTCTCTTTCTCTTCCTCTTCTTTTCTCTTTCTCTCCCTCTTCTTTTCTCTTTCTCTCCCTCTTTTCTCTTCCTCTCCCTCTCCTTTTCTCTTTCTCTACCTCTTCTTTTCTCTTTCTCTCCCTCTTCTTTTCTCTTTCTCTCCCTCTTCTTTTCTCTTTCTCTCCCTCTTCTTTTCTCTTTCTCTCCCTCTTTTCTCTTTCTCTCCCTCTTCTTTTCTCTTTCTCTCCCTCTTCTTTTCTCTTTCTCTCCCTCTTTTCTCTTTCTCTCCCCCTTCTTTTCTCTTTCTCTCCCTCCCCCTCCCTCTCTCTCCCCCTCCCTCTCTTTCACTTGCTTTTCTCTCTGTCTCATTATCTTTCTTTGCAGTTATTTCCTTTTAATTTATCTTGTAATGGTTCATATTAGCATATGGAACCTCTCTTGCTTTCTTTTTCATTTTCTCTTTCTCTCTCCCCCCCCCTTTATCTCTCTCTCTCTCTCTCTCCCCCTCTCTCCATCCCTCCCTCTCTCTCTCTCTCTCTCTCTCCCTCTCTCTATCCCTCTATCTCTTTATCCCTCTCTCTTGCTCTTGCTCTCACCCCTTCTCTCCCCCTCTCTCTGTCCCATTATCTCTTATTTTATATCATTTCTTACTTTTTTATTTATTTTTTAATGGTTCATATTAGCATGTGGGACCGCTATCATGGTGATAGCACATTCTAAAACTTTCACATCTACATGTCATTTTATTGCAGTTCCTTTTAAAATACAGTCAAACCTGTCTATAGTGACCACCCAAGGGAAACACAAAATGTGGTCTTTGTAGACAGATTCCTTTAGTACACGTTTCAATGAGAAACCATTTTCAAGGGAAACTAAAAATGTGGTCCTTGTAGACAGATGGTCACTAAAGCAGGTTTGACTGTATATATATACTTGCTGTAAGGCTAATAAATTTCAAATATATAAATTTCAAATATCATTATTCTTTTGGATTCAAGATTAACTTTCTTACAAGCTTGTTATAGAAATTGCATGAAAGTGGTGGGGAACCTCCAACAATTTAATTAAGTAATTTCTGAAATGATTTTCCTTCACTCATGGCTCAGGTTTGGGATCTTCAGTCCCACAAGCTCAGAAAGGTGTTGGATAATCACATTGATAGTGTGCGGACATGTCGCTTCTCACCAGACTCTACTCTGCTAGCTACGGGAGATGACAGTGGGATTGTGAGGGTAAGGTTTCCCTCAGTACCACACATAGGCCCTTCTACCATAGAAACGGTATACAAATGGTGCATGCGCATGAATTCATTATACGATAGATACACACAGCCTCAACAAGGAAGGATAGATCGTATGATGAACGAATGAAAACATGCACCATTTGTTTTATACTACAAAACCCCTAGATCCTTGTTGTTTGAAGTAAAAAGCATTCGTTCAAAATTGTTTTGTGACAGTATGCCTGACAAATAAGCTCGTCGTCCTGGTCACTGGTTCTAAACAATAGAGCCCGGATGCGCCCAGCCCACGTATAGGCATGCATGAACCTCATACGCTCATGCCCCTATAAATAGGATCTCTATGTGCATGCCTTAACGCGGGCTGCACACTAATAAATCGTTGGATAGTAATATAGTATTAATGACTGCTTTGAGAGAAATAGTAAGGATATATTGACTGCTTTGAGAGGCATAGTGGTTTCTATAGGGTCAAGGGAAACTCACAACCTGCTATGACCCCAAGGCGCTAGCAGGTTGTGAGTTTCCCGAGACCCTATAGAAACAACTATGCCTCGAATATTAAAAGCAGTCAATATATATTTTATATACCGAAAAAAAGGAAAATGTTGACTCACCCATTTAGGTTTCCATCTCTTTGAAGTCATAAATATTAACACCAACAATAACTTGTGTACAGTATGAAATCCAACAAGCTGTGCTCCAGTAGAACAGGGAATACAGATTCGTCGCCTGAATGCAGCGACCAAAATCGAATTGCACTCAAACACCGTTAACGGTATTGCGCATCGGTCATCGCACAAAAGAAACTTATACGGTAACACGTAGACCAAAATGGGGATCGCAGCAAAATGACGTCACGTTTCACAGCCATGGAAAAAGTGCTATGAAAAATGGATATAAACCGGTAGAGCCGGGAAAAATGACTATGAATTTCAATTAGCGGGCATGGTTAAGAACATGACTGCATTTTCAACCAATCAGAAGACAGGATTAGTAAAGAATCTTAAAATGAGGCATATAATTGTTTTTATACGCTCAAGGGAAGGTTACAATTGTGCTATTGACCGAGGCGTGCCAAAGGGCAATAGCCCAATTGTAACCTTCCCGAGAGCGTATAAAAACAACTATTTCTCGAATATTAAAGCAGTCATTAATACTTTTATATGCCGAAACAAAAGTGTCAACTAATGACACCACCTTGGCCTTTCTCTAGTTTATCTGCACGGTTGTTTTTTATGAGTGTATCTTTGAGAGTAGACTAGATCTAGATTCTAGTCTAAGCAAGATATTTTTACAATTTTGGGGGTGGGCCGGCCCTGTGGGGAATATGGAGAAGAACCTGCGCTTTCATATGACACCTCACTTATTGAGTATCACCTTCAGGATCACAACAGATTATAAAGGTTTGAATCTCGAATTGAAAAAAAAAATTGACCTTTTTTGCATGGTCGCGGAATGCACGTAGACTGCATAGGGACTGCATTGCGTACAATCTCTATAGGAATAATTTTAACACACAACATCGGGTGCGCGATCAGACACCCTGACAACTAGATCTATTTCCGTCTAGAGTCTATACGTCTACACTTTTTCAGCAACTAAACGAACATGTTTATGGATAATTTCACGTACCCTTTTTGTTGTTCTTGCTGTCAGCGAGTCTTGCATTTGATAAGTTGAAATCTTGGGAGAGATTCTTGAGCCATTTTTGTCTTGTTTGGAATTGTCTTGTCTTGTATGAAAATACCGACCAATTCTTCGCACACGTACGGTATCCTCGATCGCTCAAACCATTTTTTAACATGTAAACCTATGGGGTAACCATGGAGACTGACCTATTTTCCCGGTAACCATGGTTATTGGGAATTTTACAGAAATAGTTAAAGTTTATGAATGCAATTTCGACCAATCAGATGGCTGGATTTCTTAAGTGAGGTATATATTGCACTCTTTTTCATGAAAGACGTGAGATAGTCTCAGTAAATCCATTATTTGATTAGGATCTAGAAGTGAGTTGTATAATAAAATCTATTGTCCTTGAATGACACCTTATTTCTTGGCTCTAAATATATAACATATGATTACATAAATCTCCTTTGCCAAGGCATGTATTATTCTAAAAAATATTTGTTTTTGTTTTGAATACTAACATGCAGTATATCCATATACAATTAAATATATATACACACACAATATTCCTAATTCTGCCGGAAGAGATTCTTATTTTTTGTTGTAGAATTTTGGCAATTATGGTAGAGATAATTATCAGCATCTTCTCATTTTCTGTAGATCTGGAATATATCAAGTGGTGATGAGGTCGGGGAATGTCATAAGCACAAATCTTGGGTGACGGACATCAAGTTCTCTCCTGATGCTAAGATTGTGATGACTGCCGGAGAGAATGTCAAGGTAAGTAACATAATACCATGGTAAAAAAGACATCATAAATATCATTACACAGTTAGAGTCATCTACCTGTACAACTTATATATGAGCTTAGATTATAAGATGATGAGGGCGTGGATCCTAATCAAATGATTGGTTGAAAGCGTACACGTGACCAGGCATTTATTTTGGATAAAGGACTATATTGCGATGCTTCAGTTCAGTTCAGTTTATTGAATTCCATCTTTAAAAACATGCAATTTCATGTTAAATATAATACAAAAATTGTGATAACATATACATTAAAAATGAAATAATACAAAACAGAATAAGGCACAGCTGTAAACAAAATCAAGAAAAGGTTTTGTCTGCACAGCTTCCTATCAAATTAGATATAATAAATATAGTAAGAAAACAAGTACCGGTAGCAAGTAAAGTTTTGGATAGTATCATTCAGAAATTGCATAACAACCAGCACAAACCAAGTACATGAAATACAACATGGTAGGATGCAAAAGTCAGAAGATAGCAAAAGGGAAATGTGAGGGGAAGAAAGAAAGAGAGAGAGAGAGAGAGATAACATGCTGGATAAATACATTCAGTGAGAGTCATGCGCAATCAAGAAACTTTTGAGATTTCGTTTAAAACTGTTGTAAAATGAGATTGAAGTTATATTTCTTGGAAGCAAGTTCCAAATTTCAGGTGCATGAAGTCTGCAAGAATATGATGCTAAATTTGTATTAACACACCATTGATGATATTTCTTCTTATTTCTAGTATTATAGTTACGTATTGTACTGTTTGTTATAAACATATTGGATAGGTTTTTAGGAAGCAGACTTTTTTCATTCTTAACTCTGTAGGTTTGCTTGTGTTTGTTTACAGTGGTGGCAGCTAGACGGTACACTCCTGCAGACCTTCCATGTACGAGGGACATTCATCAGACAGGTTCAAGCCAGTCCATCCTTCCAAACCTTTGTGACCATCGACAGCGCTGGCATCCTCTATCTGATGTGCAGAGTCAAACAAAATCATCAAGCCAATGGGGACGCTAGACAAATAATATATGTCTAGGCCGAGCTAGTACAGTGAAACCTTTGAAACCGCAGACAAGCACTGGCATCCTCTATCTGATGTGCAGAGTCAAACAAAATCATCAAGAGAATGGAGACAGTAGACAAATAATATACGTCTAGACAGACACAGGTGGTATCTTGTATAGTCAGGGCTCCTACATGTAGCTATCCCTTAAATCTGGCAAAACATAGAATTTGAAAATGAGTATTCTCTTATTTCCAGTCCTGTGTTTTTCTAGTCCAGATGTTTGAAACCATTGACAAGCACTCGTCTTGTATCCTATATCTAATGTGCAGGGTAAGTCCCAACCATATAGAGGAGGGGGTGCTACTGAAGTTTGATACGTTTAGACCAAGCTACATGTAGTATCTCGTATAGTCAGGGTTCCCAGCTATCATTAAAATTAAGGGAAATCTGTAAAAAGAGATCTATTTTCAGTCCAGACATTTGTAATCATCAACAGTACTGGTATTCTATATCTCATGTGCAGGATTAAAACCAAATCATTAAGAGAACGGGACGCTATTTGAGCATAGACAGCGCTCATATCTCCTATACGTGTACGTGTATGTCTAGAATGAGCTATGTCATACACTCCAACTAGTATAAAAGAACAGGTAGTTGTTATTTGTAGTGTCATGAAACTTTAAAGTTTACTTTGCTTTTAGAAATAGAAAGAGGCTGTATAGGTTTATAACTAAAGATAGTTCTGCAGAGTGGAAATAATTTTGAAAAATTTATACACTTGCCTGCTGAAAAGTACTACACTTTGCAATTTAATTGCATATGATATAGGTACATATGTATATGTAGTTATTTCTGATCAAGTTTGTAAGATCAATTACTTTGTTGTATGTTTAACTTTTATAAACAATGCATACTCTTCCATGAGATACAGGGATTTTGTTTTTGTAATATTACTAATGTACTTTCTTCTAATTCAGAATATTGATTTTCTTATTTCATATGAGACCTTGGCCCTGTCTTATAAAGAAGTGCGATTGATCAAAATCAAGCGCAAGTTTGCATTCTCCTATCTCTTATGTACATCGTTGCGATTCATATCAATTGAAAATAAGTTGTGATTAATATCTACTGTTTATAAGACAGTTGTTTTATCAATCATATTGATTTCATTTGTGATTTTACCCTGCAATATATATTTCAGGGTATAAGGTATCTTCTATTGTTGGTTTTCATGAGAGTTGTTGTGAATGAACAAACCCGAAAGTGCCTTCGTTTCGACACTCATTCACATCATGAATGGCCAGCAGAGGTTGAAAAAAAGTACAGATGCAAAGAAAGGTCCTTAGGGTACTCACCTATGTGTTTCTATTAAGATACAGAAAGGTACTGTTATTAAGTGCATTATACTGATTTAGCCCCGGCAGTTTTTACATTGTATCTCCAGAAATGATAGCATTCTTCAAATGATGATCACTTTTTATCATCAATGATCATTAATACACTATTGAGAACATAGGATATTTCGGCTCACCCAATGCTGTGTATTTCTATATGAATATTTTGAAAGTTTTTGTAAAACAGGGTGTAGAATTTTTGTACAAGTTTTGTCTGTTTTCAGCAACTACACCTCTAATAGTTTCAATCTGAATTTCAATCTGAGTTTCATTCAGGTTGCTGGCAAGTGAGTGAAGGAGTGAGGATTAATATTTAGTGCAAAATCTGTCCTCTGTGGATGAAATATAACAAAGCTTTTCACAAGACAAGTTGGAGTTGATTAATATCAAGAATGAACCTTGTTTACTGATTCTTATTATTATTATCTGTTTTGTTTTGTTTGTTTATTCTACCATGATCTCTTTTTAGAGGGATGGAACCTTGCAGAGTATTATCAAACGTAATTAATTCTGGGGAATCATATAACTATAGATTTTTATGTATATCTGTCATCGACTTGTTGCATGTTTCTCTTTATTTGATGATCTATATAAGTGGTAAAGATGTGTATATTGATCTCTTGAAATATTAATAAGTTGCAATCTGCAAGTTGCAATATTTTGATAGTTTATATTGAAATGAAAATTTATTCTGTATACCAGTAACCTACACACTTACATGTACTTGTACCTCTAATTCATGTTCATTATCATTTCATTAGGTCGTATGAAATCATTCAGATGACTTCCTATCATGAATATTCAACTTGATTAGTAAAAAGTATATTTATATGAATATTCACGAACCTGCATATTCATGAAATAATTACAAGAAATGAATATTCATTATGTACTCATTATTCTAAACGTACTATCTTCTAAAGAGGACCTTTTTGTGTGCTGATCTACTCTGTATTCCATTTAAGTTATACTGTACAACACTATGGATGTTTCTTCCATGTCTCATAATTTGTTGATATTCTAAAACTTGAAATATTTTGTAGCCTTTTTTAATTGGAAGACTTGTGATGACATTTGTTGTTACTTTTTTATACAGGCATAATGTCATATGGCAGCCTTTATATGGACATATTTAAACTTTTTCAGCCTATTGTAATAACTGTCTTTACCTCTTTATGTGCCATGAAAATGAGCTCCTTGTGGCACATGGCATTTATCATGTGATGGTTGTACTAGAAACTTGCAGATTCTTGTAATGTTTCCAGTAGAAACCGAGGCATCGTTTCACGAAACCGTCATAAGTACAAATTCACCAACATCCTAGCACCAACCTCTTTATAATAAAGATATACCGTACTTATATAGCGCATATCACAATATGTCTCTTGTGCATCTGACCTACCTGCTTCTTCAGTCATACGATTCATCTTTGCCTGATGAAAATGCCCTCACAGTGTCTTTTGCTGCCCAGATGACTACTAAATTATTCCCATAGGCTAATAATGCTGGGACCACCAGGATCCCTTATTGAAGGCAAATGAAAGGTTACCAACAACGGTTGATATCTGAATGATATTAATATAATTTATATTTATAATGTATGTTTACTATTTTGAAATATTGTCTTGTATTTTCCAAGTCTTCGTAGGCAAAATTTGAAACATTTATATTTTTATTTTTTTCTGGGGGATCCACAAACTACAAGCTCTGCTCTTTAGTGGATCCCCCCCCCCCCATTTCCTCAGAAATTAAGAATTTCTTGTAATAATTTTATGATGTGCAAAGTTTATTTGTATAGTTTCTTGAAAAAATGAATTATGTATGAAATAAAATGTAATATCTTTGTTTACCTTTCTGTTGGAAATGAAATAAATATGAATATGAATATGAATATTAATCAGCATTTAAAGTAATTGTTTAGGCTTAAACAAGAGTGCAGTTGTACTTAGTAATAACAAAAGATATTTCAATTACACTTAAATATTTCCATGACTGACAAGGTATTCCTTCTTCGGGTTTTGATTATTATATGTGAGTGATTACGAAAAATGATTTCAATAATCTTCAGTACTAACAAGGGTTTCATATTGTGCATTCATTTTTTATACTTTAGAAATAGTAATTACATATCTTAAGCAGTGGAAGCAAATCATGTTTGATATGCTACGAAATATGTGTAGAGGTATATATGTTGGTAATAGACCAGTTCATGGTTATGACCACAAATATTCACAGGTTTTTAAAAAATTGGAGAAGTTCCACTTTGAGAAAAATAACGACCAAGGGGGTGGAGATGCTTCATGAATACTTTTATTTGCCCCGTTTGAAAGGCATACATCCACTTGGGTTTCAAGGAATGTACTGTTGGTATATAAATGAAAACTGATTGCAAAACTTTCATGAGCACCTATCCAGTATTCATTTTTCTAGGTTTGACAATTTGGTACAAAAGACTTTGTCAGTTGTATGTATCTACGAATTGGCTTATCGTGAAATTATTATTACAATACATGATTTGATATTGATTGCTTAATTAGGTAAGCTGTAAGTATATTAAAGCCCACCTCGAAAGACCACCTTAGGGAGACACAAAAATCATTCTTTGATACAGGCATTTGGTCTTTATGCCCAGGTTGCACTGAGAAACATCGTTTCAAGAGAAACAAAAGTATGGTCTTTATAGACAGGTGGTCTTTACGGACAGGTGTCTGTCAACAGTCCATTGTAATTGCTTTGAATTTGCTTTTCATGAACTGTCAATCAAAAATTAGGTTCTTATTTACGAGAGTGTATAGCGTAACAAGTAGCATGAGTAAAATGCTTGGAACAAAATATGTATGCACCGATAACTGTATCTTTCAAATTCATTGACTAACACATGGAAAAAAATGAATATCGATCCACCATGTTATAATTGATTTTTGTATTTGCAATATTAAATGTGGTTTAAAGAATGTTTTGTTTGGATATATGCATGTATTTTGTAATTTCTAAGAAATATATACTTTTTAGTATACTTTTTATTCAGCATGTTGTCTGTTGGGTATCAGAAAGCTAATAAGTCATATACTTTTCCATTACATCAATGCCCTTTGCGCTCTAAATAGACGATTGATGGAATATTTGTAGTTTGTATATGTATGTTTGCATTTTCTTTTCTCTTTGCATATTAAATTATGACTTCATATGTATGCATTCAAAGGGAAATATATATGTAGGCCTTACTTTTTCATTTGGTAGTCTTTGTAGTATATCTCTGCCACTTTCTTGCTTTCGCTCTAATGTAGGCTTATGAAACTAACTGAGTATAACAACATTGAATGTTTGACTTACCGGTAGTTGTTTCTTGTTTGTTTGTTTGTTTGTTTTTTTAACTTTAACTTTTATGCATAATCATGTCTTAACCCATATCATATATATATACATATTCAGTGTCCTTCTGGCTCCAAGCAAACACAATACGTGATGCAGCTTTTGCTTTGGTGAGAATTGCTCCAGGCTTTACATTATGACACATATGGTAAGGTTTGCAATTCGGTTTCACGATAGGGTTAGGGTTAGGTATAGTGTTAGGCCTAGGGTGAAAGTTTGGAATACGGTGAATGTAGAAAATAGAGCCTAGAGCAATTGTCACAGGAGCAAATGTTTTATAGCCAATCTTTCATATTCACACTTTATTCACACTTGATGAAACTTGGTTGAACTCTCTGTGTAATAATGTAAAAACCATGTCAAAATGATATTGAATATTGTATGTGTACATGTGTAATGTAATTAATAATATATGTTATGAATGATGGATGGTAACAGATAACTTTGTACTACAATATTATATAAGTATGATTAAAAGCTTGGAGTTTTCATGATTTTTCGAGAAGGTCTTTTTTCGATTTCTAATAAAACACTTGAAACACTAAATATGTTGATGTCTTTTATTTCAAATTAATTGTAGTTAGTTAATTTGATTATTTAATTAAATTCATTTATTTTCTATTTCAAAGCAGTGTGAACACAAGAGCAAACTACATCAATAAAATCACAATGTAAAATGGTTGGGATACAGCTTGTAATCAAGTTGCTTGTGGACATGCAGGGTCCCAGTTTTAGGAAATGATGGGTAACAATAAAACATGAATTATTTGTAGTGTTACCTTAATATACTGTATATACACATATAGTACACACATACACACACGCACATACGCACACTTTTTAAGCAGTGGAGTGGAATGCACTCTTGTATTAGTCACTATGCTATAAAGCAATAATATAACCTTATAAACTTCTGGGTCAATCTCATACCAGGGCATTTCCCCTTTTGGCTGCAACCTACAACAGTGTTTATACACTATATGTTTGTATTATAATGATGTTATTTTCTTGTATGCATCTTGTCATTTTAAAATTCTCCTGTTTTTTGTTGTTGCTGCCAGTGAAATAAAACGAATATTACGGGACCGCCTCTGTTGCAGATGAATACACTCCAAACTTAAGTATAGTATTTGATAACTCTTTAAAGAATGCATTCTACTATTCTGAAAATGGGTCTCCACTAAAAAAAAAAAAGTAATATATATCCTCCCCCCCCCCCACCCCCACCCTCAAGTGCAGGCCTACTTTCACTTTCATTCGAGAGAGTGAGGCGCGATAGCTCTTTGGTAGAGCAGTGCATGGTCTCGGAACCGGGAGGTCCCAGATTCGAAGCCAATTTGATAGTGCCCTCGATGGATTTTCTATGGATTTTCATTTAACTAACCCTAAAATTGTTTTGGCACAAAAATCAATAAGACACAATGGACCCGATGTGTGGAACTCCATGCTTATAACATTAAAATTATGTACAACACTTGTTTCCTTTAAAGTGAAGATGAAAGAATATTTATTGATAAGGTATGAAAATTAGATTCTGGTCATAATATACTACATGTACTTTGTTTTAATATAAATATTCATTGTTTATTTGTATATAAAAAGGAAATTATTTGATAGATTGAGGAGCTCGCGCAGTGCACTCTTCACTTTGCACAGCACTCTCTTCACCCGCTCTTTCTTCCTGTCTCCTCTCCTCCTTTTGTAAGGCCGGTATCATTTCAAGCTCTGCTTACGATATCGGTCTTCTGCATTCTCCCCATTTTCTTTCTTTTCAAATACGATTAATTGTACTATTGATTATTTATATTTATTTATTTGTGTATTACTACTTGTATTACTTATCATTATATTGCTAAAATGTATTCATTGTTATTTTTGTTATTGTTTATGGAAAATGCAGAAATAAAACTTGAAACTGAATCATTACCAAGTCCCTCTGAGAGGACGTAAATCCGTCGATCCCCTGGTTGCTTACGTACAAATATACACATGCCTTCTTAGCAGCCGGGTAAGACAAGCAAGCTAGAAACTAGTCTGTGAAATACGTGTTCGCTCCGGGATGTACTACTACCGAGCTGGATCCGTCAGACACTGATTGTGACTTCCTTCCATCTCCCAGCAAGCACGCCCTCTCTTGAGCGATGAAGGTGAAAGCAGAGCAGTGAGCATCGAAGCATCGCTGGCCACACCCAATCACTGAACGCACCGTGTATGATGAGTGCAGGGCATGTGAGTAGTCTCACCTCCCTGATGAGTGTACCAACGTACTAATGAGCGTGGTATCGCGTGCCACAAGTCTAAATGTTCTTGGTCGCTTGTGACCTGTCGTAAAATTTGAAATATAAATGAATAAATTATTAGATAATACACTAAAATATAGATGGATAGATAAGTATATAATGATATGGATGGGTAGATTATGAATGAATGAATAAATAAATCAATCCCTGGCTGAATATAAAAAGGAACTAATAAATGAATATCCAAATGGATGTATACATACAACCAAAAAAAGAACACTTAAGAATGATATTTCATTTTGATAAAATTGTGCATTATTCTTCGATTGTTACAAATGATCACTTGAAATGTAGCACTGTGTTTTCCTGGTAATAAATTCAGGAATAGGGATCTAGGATTGATTCGCAGACGGTCATGAATTTCATGAAAGAGCAGGGTTCACCAACGCCATGGAAACAGGATCTTAAAGGCTTTCGAAAAATCAACCTGAGCAATTTTACTCGATGAAATGTCTGAATATGACAATGACTTATTACGTAGTTTGGCCATGATGTCGCATTACAACTGGATATTGATATTGCCCCCAAGTTGATCATTCATTTCTTTTATTTGTTATTACTTATATACTTATTATCAATTCTCCTTTGATTTTTTTTGCTCGAGAGATTGAAGTAGCAACGCCAAATCCCATCGTATTTTTCGTGAGGGAGGGGGTGTCAGGATAATTTCGAGGACTGTAAATAAAGTGCCTTGATCAAAACCGAAAGAGGACCTACCACCCGATTTCACCATTGTTTGGGTGGTTGGCGTTGCAATAGTAGCTGAGGCTATCGAACCATGAGCCTCAGGAGATTCTGAAGCTACATCCGACATTTCGTGTCCTGTAGTTGTTCTAGCGGATGATGCTTGTAGGGTCGGGGAGGTTGGTGGTGATGTTGTTGGTGATGTTGATGTCCTAATTTTTGTTGTTGCATCATTAACAAGGTCTGTTGTGAAAGCTTGGATGGGGGTCGATGCACCTTTCAATGATATTTGAGTATTTGGCACTGTTGAATGCAGGTGTTCGCATGCTGGAAGATAGTTGAAAAATAACAGGAAAAAAGAAAAGTTAGAAGAGAATAATTGTCCCCTCTGCTTGCACCTTGGCGCATTTTATGGGGATAGGATGCACATAGTTGATAAATCATTACTTGCCAAAACACTAAGGGCGAAATGTGTAAACCAATTTCTTTCTCTTGTATTAGTATATATATATACATAAATAGTGTATATGCTTTTTCTAAAAAGCAGTAAATTAATGATTAATGAAGAACAAACATTGCGTGAAAAGCAAAACCAATACAGTTCAACAGTATATTATCCCAAATCTAGTGTCACTTGACCCCATGAACTTACAGTAATGAATGATACAATAACAACAATAAAAATAATATAAAATGAAATAAATGTAGGCCTACTCATAAAATGTAAGGTATATTGTTAATGTGATTTATTAGAAATCAGTTTTCCCCTTTATGACAGCATATGAGATATATTAAAATATCCATATTAGAGTTTGCTCTGAAAAACACAGGTAATTTTTGGCCCAGAATAAAAAAGCAATTTTCTTGTTTATTCTTTCCTTTCTGTCTTGTTTCGCTTTGTTTTGTTGAAGAAAAAAAATCTTTATTTATAGACGTTTTATTCAATATACAATATATATGTATATTCAATAATCCATACTTACTAATTTCTTGTTCACAAATGTACCTGCGTGTGTGTTCGCAAGTCCTACGCGCCCATTGGTATCCAGTCCACGATGCCATTCCATAACAAAACCGGACATCATTTGACCTGTTCGAATACTTAAAATTGGCATAAGTAAGATTCGAGCCATCTAGCCAGGCCCCTTTAATCAGAGAGGAGCTTGAAATCTGGTTGGAAAAAAAGAAAGAATGAACATGACATTTCTTTCAATATTTTTTCTTTCTTTTAGGAACTACCCATTCAAGCTGTGTGGATAAAAAAGTTCTTGATATTGATGATTATAATAGTAGTAGTGGTAGTAGTAGTTGTAGTAGTAGTAGTAGTAGTAGTAGTAGTAGTAGTAGTAGTAGAAGTAGTAGTAGAAGTAAAATTAGAAGTAGAAGTAGAAGTTGAGTAGTAGTAGTAGTAGACGTAGTAGTAGTGGTGGTAGTAGTAGTAGTAGTAATAGTAGTAGTAGTGGTGGTAGTAGTACTATTAGTAATAGTAGTAGTAGTAATATTAGAAGAAGTAAAAGTAGTATTCATAGTAGTAGTAGTAGTAGTAGTAGTAGTAGTAGTAGTAGTAATAGTTGAAGAAGTAAAAGTAGAAGTAGAAGAAGAAGTAAAAGTAGTAATAGCCTAGTAGAAGTAGTAGTATTAGTATTAGTAGTAGTAGTAGTAGTAGAAGTAGAAGTAGTAGTAGTGGTGGTAGTAGTACTAGTAGTAGTAGTAGTAGTAGTAGTAGTAGTAGTAGTAGAAGTAATAGTAGTAGTAGTAGTAGTAGTAGTAGTAGTAGTAGTAGTAGTAGAAGTAATAGTAGTAGTAGTAGTAGTAGTAGTAGAAGTAATACTAGTAGTAGTAGTAGTAGTAGTAGTAGAAGTAATAGTAGTGGTGGTAGTAGTACTAGTAGTAGTGGTGGTAGTAGTACTACTAGTAGTAGTACTACTACTACTAGTAGTAGTAGTAGTAGTAGTAGTAGTAGAAGTAATAGTAGTAGTAGAAGTAGTAGTAGTACTACTAGTAGTAGTAGTAGTAGTAGTAGTAGTAGAAGTAATAGTAGTAGTAGTAGTAGTAGTAGTAGTAGTAGTAGTAGTAGAAGTAAAAGTAGAAGTAGAAGTAGAGGTTGAGTAGTAGTAGTAGAAGTAGTAGTACTAGTAGTAGTAGTAGTACGTAGTATTAGTAGTTTTTTAAATATTTTTTTAAACATCACTTTACTATTCAAACTTGCACAACAAAGAAGAAGATACAATAGCCCAAGACAATTCCATTTTATTGTAAAATGCAGGGCATTAAAAGTACATACAGTGTATAATGTTATATAACACCAACAAAACAAAAATTAACTAATTTTACAACATAGTGAAGACTGAGGAGTTATGAATATTCCTAGCTATAGATGAAATAAGAGGAGCTAAATATTGAAATTTCATTTGATATAACAACTTAATAAATACGAAACATACATCATGAGTATTACAAGAGTTTCATTTGAGTTAATGTTTAATACAAAGTGGATTCTGTCAGTAGAAGTAGTTAGAAGTAGAAATAGTAGAAGTATTAGTAGTATTAGGACAAGTAGTGGAAGGTAGTAGTAGTAGTAGTTGTAAAAAAAATTCAGACGATGTAATTTTCCAATTTCCGGGGGGGGGGGATTTTTTTTTTGGTCCCAAAAATTTCGCAAGGTCTCAGCCAGCCGCTGAATAAGCGGGGGGGGGGGGGGGGGGTGTAAAAGCACAATCTTATTTTGTTTGTATCCCAAAATTTGACAATTTGGTCGATCGATATTTTGTTTCGTTGGGGGGGGGGGGGGGTAAGGTCGACTTTGTAAAAAAAATTATCATTATTTTTTTGTTAGTATAAAATGAAAAGGGGGGGGGTCCTCCAAAACACACACATAAACAAAAGTTAAAGGGGGTTTAAACCCCACCCCCCCCCCCCCCCCCCCCCCTGCGTACGCGCCTGGAACAAGTAAGTTATAGTCTGATTTTTCAGACCATTGAACTGAATGGTCGTATGTTTTATGCTGCCCAAAGATTAAATCAGTTTAATTTTGGCCATTACAAGAAGTGGGTTAATGATGTAGATGAATGCTCATGTACCCTTTACAGCTCATTTTATGTATGTTATTACCAAAGAAGAAAAAGCCAGCCAGTGACTCAATAGTGTCTGACAGTGAAGTCTAGCAAGTAAACGGATTTTCTTGCATAATTTGAATATTAGGACACCGCTAACGTTTAAATTTCACAGATAGGACATACATGACATATTCATAATTCCTACAAAGTTCTACAGAATTTGATGTTGGTTGCAAAAGGGACATAGTATCTTTAATTCAATTTTTTACCAGAAAGTCATGTCCATTTAGGCCTATCCAGTAAAAGCGGTGTGGTATGTTTTCCTCCAAGAATATTTGTTCATGATGAGATCCTATGTACACAAGGTGCATCCCAAGGCTCTGACACGATGACTTAGAGATGAAAAAGCTGGAATTATTTTCAGAGAAGTAATAGCAAGAGACATTGCTTATCCCATCGGCCAGATCACAAGCTGTAAATTCATAATTAAAAAAGTAAAATCAACGAATTGTAAGGAGTAGAGGCAAATGCATATGAGACAGGAGAGGGTGAGAAGGATTGAGGCTGCATCCCAGATTCATACGTGTATACTGATAGCCCACGAGACTGACGAAACAACGAAACAAAAAATGAAATATAAAGGAAAAAAATTCGGCCTGGTAGTTTGCCGGTCTCGTGGGCCGTCAGTCAGATAAGTCAAGTGAATCCTCTGTAATGAAGCTAGAGTGAATACGAGAATAATATTGTTGATACAATGAAGTTTCAATAAGGTTGGCAAACATTGTCAGTCTCAGACTGATAAGGAAAATACACATAAGGGAAAAAAGACATATATCGATCACGCGTGTGTCGGTCTTGTGGGCTGTCAGACCCGTGCGCTGTCGGTCTCATTTGCTGTTGATCCTGTGCGCTGCTATTCTCGTGCGCTGTCGGTCTCATTAGCTGTTGATCCTGTGCGCTGATAATCCCGTGGGCTGCAACTGCATCTCAATCACAGATAATTATGAAAATACCAATATTCGGGCAGCCGTCACCTCATATTCGCACAGCGAGATGCGCAGATCGCATTGTGAATGGGCAGTAAGAGAAAACAACTTCTTTTTTATAACTACTGACAATGAATCGTCGTTTTTAGAATCTAGAAAGTGAATGCTCGGTCAAGAGTAATAAATGTATTCGAGCGAGAAGAGCAAAATGGCAATTGTAATGTGGAGAATATTGAATCTTAATTTTTTTTTATTTTTTTAAATCAGTTTCAGTAGTAGGTCAATGTACTAAAGATATACGTTTGCTTACCTTGGCATGTAGTACTCACTGCGCTGCATGAAACTTGGCTGACGAAGAGAAGAACACAGAGAATACAGATAGACAGCTCCATCTGGCCATAAACCCAAATCAAGGGAGTAGTACTCGCTGAAAATCAATGATGGAGGATGCACATACACTATGAACATGACGGACAAAGAAAGAAGACAAAATATACAGTTCCTCAGGTAGACAAAGGAACATCCCTTCACTGCTATTATGTACAAATTAGTAAAACAGGTGAATATGCATGGGACACCTGTTCTACACATTTTTACATATTAGCAGTGAAGGGATATTCCTTTGTCTACCTGAGGAACTGTATATTTTGTCCTCTTTCTTTGTCCGTCATATTCATAGTGAGAGGAAGAGTTGTTCTAGCCCATTTAGTGAAATGGCCTATTAGAATTCAAATGTACTTCGACGGACTAAAAAAAAATAAAAAATGGGAAATCATATAACATTGCTCGTATTTAAAGGTTGCTTTCATTTGTAGGAAATAAAGGGCTAATTGAAGTAATAAAAACATGAAAGGATGAGTGAATGAAAGAATTGATCCGTAAATAAGTAAGTAAAAAAAAATTAAAAAAATACATACACAAATAAATAGATACGTGAACAAATAAGTAAATCAAATAATGAATATATTTTTTCATAATCTTTAGTGGGTGGATGTTGAGCTTAAAAGTTAATTAATGATGAAAGAGAAACATGTAAACAAAAGATAAACTATTGTATAAAAAAAGCTCCTCATTAAATGGTTGGTTGAAAGTCAGTCGTATTGTCCACTTTATTTACACTATCTTATGGATCCTGTTTTCTTCTTTTAGAGCCGTGTAAAACTTAATTGAAAGCGACGAGAGGCGGAAGGTCTTTTTGAAAGATTATACATTTTCACCGCCAGACTCACCAGGCATTTTAATTTTAAATATTAAGCGGTTATAATACAGATACAATTAACGAATATGTCAACCGTATTGCTAAAATGTTGCATTGAGCTCCTAGGTGCTTGTGGTTTATATAAGCATTCGATAACTTTGAATCTATCAAAACCTTCCTCTGTGTCGAGCTGCTTCCTAGCTAGAATACAGTATCTCGTTATGGCGTAGCAATATAAATACGTTCTGTAAAATTCACCACAATAATCATGGTACAACTAACATCTAATTAGCCAACGTGCTAAAAAAAAACTTACCTCAGTTAAATGAACATCTATAATAGTCTTATTACTGCTTGAAGATTAGTTTTAAAACGGTTCTTCTAGATATGGTTTGACTCACATCAGTTCCTGGATTGCATTGTGTACTGAACTCACCACTGAAGGGCTTTATTGATTGCCGTGGCGTAGATTCAGGAGCAAAAGGGGGGAATGTGCTCCTTCAATCGAATGGTGAAAATAGGAATAGCTAGAAAAGAGGTAACAGGGAAAGAGGAAACAAAACAGAGAAGGAGATAGAGACGAGAAACATAAATGTAAGTCCGTATTTTATTTTCAGAGAAAGTCCGGTGCCCCCATCATTCAGGTCAAAAACCTTCATTGGGTGGACACTCGCTACACCATTGGGTATCCTTTGGTCTAGTATTCAACTTTAGAGGATATTAATTTTGAATGAAAAAATCTGCACTATAAAATATATTACCGTATTTCCGACGTAAGATGAATGATAGATTCAATTGAGGTGCATGTTTTCAATAAAAGATTTGGTAATCCACTCAGATCGTGTCAGCTTCAAACACATGACCTCGTTCTAATTTCATGAATGTATAGATTGCATGAATTTCATGCAAAAACCAATCAATTTGACTAGTAGGATATGAACTAAAATTTCAATATGTAATAGTTATATCAGCGGTAAGTGGGTTTTTATTAATAAGTGAATAAATCTCAAGGCTTATATCGCTCTTTATTTCGATTCACGTTGAAGTCATTTAAAATGCCATACCTCATTATCCTGATCGACGGGTTCGGGAGCTGAATGTAATTTTGCTCTTCCGAAATTTCATTATATTTCAAAGCGTTGATATGATTACAAAAACAAAAACAATCACATTTGCGAGTCAACTCATCATCAGTTTTCGTTTTCGATTTCTCTCTCGCTCTCTCTCTCTCTCTCTCTCTCTCTTTCTCTCTCACTCTTTATTTCTTTTACCCCTGTCTCTTCCACGCCTTTATTGCCCCTTCTCTCTGTATATTTCCCTTCCTCTCTTATTCCGGCTCTCCCAAACATTGTCCCAATATGTCTCTCTCTCTCTTTCTCATTCTCTCTCGCACTCTCTCTCTCTCTCTGTCCCCCCATCACACACACACACACACACACACACACACATACAACACACAAACACACACACACATACAACACACACCCACCACTCTCTCACAAACTTGTTCTTTAAAAATTCGCCTTTTGCTTCGTGCTATCGGCCTTTCTTTATATTTGTGGTATTTTAAAGGCATTTTTTCTCTGTCATTCCCTCAGACACTCACGCTTTCCTTGCGTGAGGGGTGCGTGGATGTGTGCGTGTGCGTATTGGTGGCGGTTTATACAGTGCGTCCAAGTAAAAACGAAACCGAGAATTATCGATTTTTTAACATATCTTAATCACAATTATTATTGATGAATGACACACATTTGTAAAGCTTAGATCATCCTCTTTCATTTGATGCAACTCATATGATGCACATTTAAAGCGTGAGTGATTAGAATCAATTCGAAGAGAGGAAACCACAAAGTCACTTGGCTGATGGTATCGGAATTTCAAAGAGAAAAATAACATTCCTAGAATGTTTAGTTTCTGACCTTTCATATGACACCTCGATCAGGAAAAATCAGGAGCAAGAAATAAAAAAAAAGTTATGTTTGTTTAAAGAGGAGCTTGCATTTCTATAATTTGATTAAACGAATTCGTTTTCACTGGCTGCCTGTCGTAGCAACAAACGGAATTGACAAAACACTTCATGCATGGCTGATTGTCAACGAAACACAACACAGATTTACACAATGGGGACGTCCTACTTAGTGCAATATAGTATAATCACAAAAGTGACAGAGCTGCTGACAAATAACTTTTGTTAGCCGTCTTGAAAGGAATGCTTAAACTTGTGTATCATAGACTGTAGGCCTACCGCGGGTGCAAAATGAATAATGATTACATCGGCCATTGATTTACAACCAGTTGTTTTTCATTGCCGATCAATAGCCGAATAAATGTCAAAAATTTACAAACAAATTAGTTTACGAAACTATTCGATGTTCGGACAATTTTTGAACGATATTTGGCAACCGATCGACAACTGCTTTACAATCTATGTGCAATTGATCGCTCACTATAAATTATTGGTAATAGACCAGTTCACGGTTAGCACATGTCTCAAATGACCCCGAATCTCACATATCTTCAAAATATGAACAGGTCCCAATTTGTACATTTTAAAATAATAAATCCTACAGCGATGGAGGTGCTACCCAAATAGCCTTTGTTTCCCCTTTCGAAGTGCAATGCTTGTGTATAAGTGAATAATGATTACATAACTTTCATGAGCACGTATCGAGTATTTCGTCTCCGTGTATTTCACAATTTGCGGTCTGCAATAACCTTTTCCTGCTTATGCTTAGACTGCAGCTATGAACTGGCTTATTGATGTACTCTATGTTGAATAAGAACTAATCATTAATATGTGATGGAAGATTTAACCATATTTATTCGCCCCCCCCAAAAAAGTTTCCTTGTGCTTCAGCTCGTACCCACAGCTTTGTTAGAGTCATTTTTGTTGGCTATGTTGGAAGCCACCAACAACGCGATTTTTTTTGTACAGAGCAAAATGTAGAGGAGATCGCAAGATACGTCACAGTGTTGCCAATTTGGGTTTTACTGATAAAAGCTTCGTAAATTTACATCTTTTTTTTAATTTTTTTTTTTATCGTATATTGCTCAAACTCTCACTAATTTGTGTCTCTCATTTTCTTTTCTTATTAAAACCAACTGAATACCATGGTAGACATCCCTTTATGTTGATTTACAAGTAACTGCAAGCAAGCCAAAGTGATTTGTTCATTAACAACATGAATCAAACACTTACTTCACCTGAACATACCCACTTTTTTCTCCTTACTATCTTTCCACTTTTTATTTAGATACTCTCTGAAAAAACTCTATTCTCCTACATACTCCTATAACAGCGCCATGTACCTGTCCGCTACCCACTCAAGCATTCTTGCTTATGATAGCTGGCCCCTGCATTTATCTTGATTATTTTACTTACCTCCATACTTTCAAATTTTCAATTATATATATATATATATATATGTACGCATTTTATGTGTGTGTTTTTAAGTTGTCACTCTTTATGTTAATCAATTATACTATATACTATTATTGTTATTTGAATGTATTATATTTGATTCATCAATACATGCAGAAACATCTGCTTTTTTTTATATATCTTATGTATTTTATGTTTATTCAATGTACCTATGTAGTGCTATGAAATTATATTTCTTGTGAAGAAATTAACACGTGAAATATAAAAATGAAATAAACCGTATTCGACTGAACTAAACTAAAGTATTCGAATGACGGCCTATTCAACCTGAGGGTCGTTTGATATATTTGGTTTTAACATGCAAAGTTTCTCAACCGAGCGCATTGGAAAACTGTGGCTTTCCCCTTTATTGTATCGACTCTTTTGATATTTCTTTCTTTAGTTCCTTTTCTGCGCAAGGAATGTATAGCGTCATGCATTATTGTTTGTCTGGCTTGTAAGCGAAAATTGAATTCTGGTAAAGGTAGAAAATTACTTTGCTGAGCTTTTTTCTTTTTTTTGGCTATATGGAAAGCCAGGGCGTCAGAGATCGAATGTGATTGGGGGTTTGTCCAGGGGTAATTGTCTTAGGGAGTAATTTAGGGGGTCGGGGATATTTTTCGGGGTTATTGTCCTAAGCAATAATAGTGATGGAAGAAGTTATTTTCACATGTGATTAGATTAGTGAGAGAAGGTAAAATCGTAAAAGAGCTGCAACAAGAGACAGGTAGTATGTCATATAAGAACAATATCGATCATATATCTATATAGAACAGTGCAAGCCGGTTGGATGGCAATCATACACATACAAATGCAATTATCTTAATGATTATCAGTCAAAAATTATCACCCAGGTTCAAGGTAATTGTCACGATTGGTAGTCATCTATCAGGGAGATAACATGGAGAAGGTATTATTGGTCCAAGGATGATTTTGTACATGATATGCGGCCGAGGGCAAGTATGCTAGGTGGTTATTATCCTCAGGGTGAAATTGTCCCAGGTAATGGGGTAATTGTATTCAGAGGTTATTGTCCTACGGGGGTTCTGGTCCTAGGGGTGATTGGCCAGGGGAGGGGGGGGGGGGGGTTCTTTCCTAGGGGTGATTGTCCAGGAGTTCATGGTCCTAGGGGGTAATTGTCCGAGGGAGTGATTGTCCAGTGTATAATTTTCTGGGGATAATTTTCCTGGGGGCTATTGTCCCGCTGGCCGTAGAAACCTATTACTGAGCTTTTGTACGGGTAATGGAGTTATTCCTCCGTGTTTGCGTGATGTTGCTCCTGTTAGACGACCTGAAATTCGGTATTTTTAATATGTTACATGAATTTAAATGATAGATGAATTTAATGCTGAGCGATTGCCATAGTTATTTCGTTATCGGTTAATCACAATTGCATCTCACATCTTACCTAATTAAAACAAGATGAATATTCTTCACCACTGGTAGAAATAATATTGTTATCATGTATCATGTATCATTTATCATTCAGTGTTCATATTTCCGTCTTCTGGCCGTTACCCATAGATCATTATTCATTTAAGTAACTATTAGATTTCTGGTCGTTCGTGCCTTTACTGATATGCCGATACGGCCAGATGTCGGATATTTTTTACGTTTAAATATTTTTTTATGTTTAAAGGCTCCCCGCAAGCAGATGGCAACCAAAGCTGCCAGAAAGAGTGCCCCCGCCACTGGAGGAGTCAAGAAGCCTCATCGATACAGGCCTGGCACAGTCGCCCTGAGAGAGATTCGCCGCTACCAGAAGAGCACTGAGCTTCTCATCCGAAAACGATATTATTTAAGTTTAAATGAATATACTATTAAATTCAATCATACACTACCGCAATTCTGATATTGATAAGGATAGCGAATTTGATTAATTTTTGACAAAGATAATACTGTCTTAAACTATATATATATATATATATATATATATATATATATATAAAGCCATGTGATATACCGCGTTCCATTGAGTGACTATTGTCTTGCCTTTCCAGGTATTACAATGGTAAAGATAAAGAAAACCTGCCCGAGTGAGGGAATTTCTTTTTAACTTGAAAAAAGAAAAAATTAGCTGAAATGATATAAACGTAAGCTTTGATGAAATGAAAAAAGGTAGTGAATTCATTCTGTTCTTTTTCCAAAATGAAAAAAATTCCTAAGAGATGTTGAATTTAATTTCCCGTTTTAGGGGTAAATAATGAACAATGATTTGTTCATTATGAAAAGATATACTGTTATATACAAATTGTCAATAACTGACTTTAAATACCTGACTGTAGTTCTTAATTTAATCCTCATGGTTTTATGCAATTGTTCTTCACTAATTTACATTTCTGCTTCCTACTCCCCTTCTTTTCCAATCTATACTTATTTTGTCTAATCTGTCCTTTTCATTTTCTTGTGGGTTTTCCCCTTCATTTCCCTGTTGATGTTGCCTTGCTGCTCTGTCGATCCCATAGTCCTCGAACAGCACGGAGTTGTCCTTTGATCGTTGATCCTTTGATCGTTGCCTACAGCTTGATTGACCATGCATACGAGACCGAGATATGAGCAGAAAAACCCGCAATTATTTAAAGGCTACTGTTGATGATATTATCCAATGTTATTCCTATTTGTCTATTATTGTATTTCAGTCAATCAAATTTTAATGTAAAGTATTTTTAACGGAAGTTTTTTTTTTATTTTTGGATTGTAAATTCAATTAATTCCTTATCATGGGCTGCTACTTTGAGATTTCTTTTAATAGAAAAAAAGGGGGGAAAAAAACTATTTTTGTATTTGCTTTAATTTTTTTCCTTCAAATTCTTCCTCTTCGTGACAAAACAAGAAACAAATAGTGAGCTTATTCGATAAGTTTCCTCTTTTTGAACACGGTAGTACATGTGCTAAAATTGTTTTGATCTTGTGCATCATGCATGCAAATCATATTTATGCAAAGCATTGCGGCCTAGACATCACTCTCCTTGCAGCCTGGTTCAATAACAGGTTGGTCGTGTTTGCAGAAGTGTGCTCGCGGTATAGGTTACTATCTGCCAAATAAACTCACGCTGGATAGCTGCGTGGAAGCTTAGTTTCCATCATTGAAAGGCTGTAATTCCTTCACAGAGTAGAGGTAAGATATCACAACATAGAAGGGATTTTGGGAACTTTCCATCCATCTTCTAACTCACCACAATGCTAATTTCATGCATATGCAAACTTTTGGTTCATCCAATAGGAATCCGTGCGCATTTTTTCCGCAAGGGGACTAAGGTCTCTCATCAACCATCCTGTTTATAATTTTTGTTTCGCAAAGCGAGCGAGTAAAAATATATTTGCTCTATGGTAATGGTAATAATGCTATTTCGTCATTCAGATAAACTAGACAGGATAAAACGATATTCAGGCAATTAACCCATTTTAAAGTATGAAGATACTTCAGATTGTATGTCAATGAGCGGCGAAAGTTTGGTGATAGCGAGATTGGCGGCGATGCGTCACAAATACTGACGATTTTTTGGCGACCCTACACTATCCCCAAAGAATTTGCAAGTCGGTCAGAGTCCAAATCTGAAGAATTGAAGAATACTAATGCCTAGGTCACATTTGCCGCGGTGGCGGTCTAAAGTATCTACGGCCAATAGCAAATATAGGGCCGCCGCAGAATTCCTACAGTCATATACGGTAGCAGTCACACATGTTATGGTAGTTGCACGGCGTATTTTGAATTTGTGGAGACAGAAAACATGCGGCTGCCGTACGGGCTTTGAAGTGACGACGCACGGTTGCCCTAGGTCGTCCCTGCGGCGGCTGTAGGTGTTTGAAAATAACCAGGGCAGACGCAAGGTAGTGGCAAGGCCATTGTACGCCCGATGTTTGATCGCCGTGGAACCGCTCTAGAGCATGGCTACGATGTGACTAATTGTCTAATTTCTACGCCGAACCTAGCAATTAAAAACGTTATAAGTCCGCGCCATAATCCCACGGTGAGCAGTACGGCCTGTAAAACATAGAAAAACGACCAAGGGTGACCCTGAGGCCTCCTCAGAGTTTGCGGCCGCGGCAGGTATCTCTCGATTTCGGGGCATGCGGCCGCCGAATAGCAGACGAATTGCAAAAACATTCGGCGAAATTTTGCCGGATGTGGCAAATGTACATCGATAATTACACTGTTTGGAAAAAAATGACAAAAGAGCTGAAGAATTGAATTTTTTAACAATCTGTGAATATTGCGGAAATAACATGCTCATGAGATCACACCCCTTCGTTGTAGCCGACCCTATTGAGTAATACCTTTTGGTAAACTCTATTATTCAGCCTGCAGAAGTTACTCTCTGCGCTCTCAGCCTCTCTTTATGCTCTTAATTCCTACGTACTTCCCAAATTTTCGTAAGCAATGTCCTTTATTCACGGGGTCCACATACATGTTCTCTTCGGTAGTCTCCGTAGACACAACACTTGTTTTTTGTAAAACTATTTCTGTATAATTATGTTAATTTGTTATATTTGTTGAGGGGTCCACATTCTACAAGCTATGCTTTTTTAGTAGATCCCTCCATTTTTACTTGATACACTGTTGCTCATAACGGTGGAATATTTTTTTTTATCCCAATTTATGGAATTATTTTAAAAATAATTTAAAAATACTAGATCTAGATAATAGTATACAGTCTGAGATTTTATTGAATAATAATTTGCCAATATGTGTTTTGCGTGACTGCTAAAGCATGTATATTATGCTACTATGTTTATCAACTAGGGGACCTATGCCCTTAAGTCATAAATGACAGTAATGAGGATTAATGCCTCACAAAAGGGCACTGATATAGCACATCGACACGGTGTTGATCCTGGGGCCTCACAGTTACGAGGCCATTGCTTTGTCACTGAACCATGACTGTACGCAGCGGGGGCTAGGGTAGGGGGCAGTTTCCATAAATTAAAAAAAAAACAGAAAATGCAATAAATATTCAATAATTTATTGCATTCTACCCCGGTCCCCAACATAAAAAAATCCTCTGGACGGCCATGCATTATGGCTCAAGGCATGGGCACACAGAAGATTTTTTTATGTTGGGGACCGGGGTAGAATGCAATAAATTATTGAAAATTTATTGCATTTTCTGTTTTTTTTTTAATTTATGGAAACTGCCCCTACCATAGCCCCCGCTGCGTACAGTCATGGTTCAGTGACAAAGCAATGGCCTCGTAACTGTGAGGCCCCAGGATCAACACCGTGTCGATGTGCTATATTAGTGCCATTTTGTGAGGCTTTAATCTCATTACTGTCATTTATGACTTAAGGGCATAGGTCCCCTAGTTAATAAACATAGTAGCATAATATACATGCTTTAGCAGTCACGCAAAACACATATTGGCAAATTATTATTCAATAAAATCTCAGACTGTATACTATTATCTAGATCTAGTATTTTTAAATTATTTTTAAAATTATTCCATAAATTGGGATAAAAAAAAATATTCCACCGTTATGAGCAACAGTGTATATAAATATAAAGCAAATTTGTCTTCTTGATTAAGATTGTATGATATGATTATCGTATAATTCCTCGTAACGAAATTATGAATTATATAAACTATGTCTTTTGCTATGTATAGACAAATAACATGTACACTTGTATAATTACTACTTACTTTACATAATATGTGTTTTTCTTGTTGAAAATGGAAACAAATTGAACTTGAACTTTTGAACTCTTTGCAAGCTATTTCTCGAAAGACAAAAATGTGTTTAACCACCAGCTAAATCCCGTTTCTTGTATTTACGTTTTGCATTTGAAGTGTGGGTGTTTGAAACTTTAAAATCGCGCCGACAGATATTTCGCTCAGTGGGGGGGGGGGGGGGGGGGGGGGGGCATTATGTTATTATGACAAAAAGATTTAACCCCCCCCCCCCCCCCCCCCCCCCGCGTACGCGCCTGCCTGGAATATATACTTTATATTGATTACGACTGTTATAATAGGGGTTGGAAAACATGAATATAAAAGAAATCAGCAATGAAGTTTTAAAGACTGTTTCGTCAGTCCGTATTCATCTTGATTGAAATTTATCCACTGATTATAAATGGAGCGCGTAACTTCAACATCTTTATTCCTCAAGAACTATTATCATTCTGTTACAAAAAGTTTAATCGAAATGAATCAATTCTTAAAGTCAAGGTAAGAAACTGTTTTTGAAATGACAAGATTTTGTTAGTTACAGAATTGTGACATTTCCCAACAGAACGAAGAAGCTGACATTTGGTGATTCAACAGTGTATCAATTTACCAAGTTAGTTCCCATGGCCATAGCTAAGCCTCAACCAGGATTAAAGTTACACGTATACCAATCATTTGAAAATACATACACCTAGTATTGAAACATTAATGCTTTTCGCCTCAACACGATTACATGTGGATCAAATTGCTCATTGTCTGAGCTATAACTACCAATGGCTGATAAGATAGCTTGCCTAATTTAATATCATGTGATTGTGTGTGACTCCCTTCTACATAGACATTATTTTTATCATTTTTTTTTAATTTGAGAGAAATTTAACCCCCAAACACCCCCCCCCCCCCTGCGTATGCGCCTGCCCCCCCCCCCCCGCCCCTGTGGGTCCGCCACTGGCGACATCACACATTTTTCCAAAATAAAATATTGGTGACTAGATTTTAAGATTCTAAAATACGGATGTAATATGCTGTAAAAGAAAAAAAATACAAATGTTGATCAAAATTATTTTTCTTTCGGAATGTTATCTAAGGGAAACACCGACACTAAATTTTTATTTGGATTGAGTCACAAATATCATTTGGAAAACAGTTTCCTGTCCTTAAAAGGAATAGAGGTAAAAATGAGCGATGTTTGTCTGTTGCCCTCTTCCTCTTCTACGAATGTTTGTTTGTTTGTTTGATTGATTGATTTTATTTGAGCTTTAATAGCACTAGACGTTGATTTTTCACAGTTCATCGTCCCGAACGAGGTCAAATGCAGTGAATATAAAGAGGAACTATGAAACGTCGAGGGTAATTGATCTTGATACAATCGAATAGAGAAAACGAGTTCCGAATGCGATGTTCACAAAGGTGTTTTTGTATGAGCATCTGTATTGACATTGAGCCTGTGATTGTCTCTATCAGCGTCATAAACACGAGTGCGTCGTGCATTTATGTGTTGGAGGAGATGTGGATTGGCCCGTTTCATATAAGGAAAGGATTTTAAAAGAGCTAATAAGAGGATGAAACCTTCAGGTGTACGGCGACGAAGGGGTGTGTGTGCGTGTGCGTTTGTTTGTGTGTTTGCAGCATTGAAAACATTGCTATTTATTAAAACGAAATGCTCTCAATCATCTCATTTTAAATGTCCCATCTAAAGTATAAAGTTTAGGTGTAGAAAAAGTCAGGCATATCAGGTAATGCGTCCTTTGAAATGCAGGGTAAAATAAAATCTGATAAAAAGTAGCACAATGTCCTCAGAGTAACTAATCGAGTTAGAATGTGACCACTGGAGAAATATATACTTTCTATCGACTAAGACTGTTATAAAGGGGATAGTTAGGGGTTGGAAAACATGAATATAAAAGAAATCAGCGATGAAGTTTTAAAGATGTTTCAGTCAGTCCGTATTCATCTTGTTTGAACTTTCTCCACTGATTATAAATGGAGCGTGTAACTTCGACATCTTAATTCCTCAAGAATTATTATCATTCTGTAACAAAATGATTCATCAAAATGAATCAATTATTAAAGTCAAAGTAAGAAAATTCTTATAAAATGACAAGATTTGGGTTAGTTACAGAATTGTGACACTTCCCCACACAACGGAGAAGCTGACATTTGGTGCTTCAACAGTGCATTAATTTACCAAGTTAGTTCCCATGGCCATAACTTAGCCTAAACATTGATTAAAGTATTATATCCGTCATTTGAAAATACTTATACTTAGGATTATAACAATAATACTCTTCGCCTCAACACGATTACATGTAGATCAAATTGGTCATTGTCTTAGCTATAACTACCAATGACAGATAAGATAGCTTGCCTAATTTAATATCATGTGATTGTGTGCGACTCCTTTTACGTAGACATTATATTTATTATTATAAACAAAAATATTGACGGGGGTTAACCCCCAATCACCCCCTCCTGCGTACGCGCCTGCCCCCCCCTCTCCTTTCCGTGGGTCCGCCCACTGGCGACATCACACATTTTTAAAAAATACGATATTGGTGACTAGATTCTAAGATTCTTAAATACGGATGTAACATGCTGTAAAAGAAAAGAAAAGTTAATCAAAATTATTTTTCTTTCGGAATTTTAATCTTACCGCGAAACATAGAGGGAAACACCGAAACTTAATATATTATTTGGATTGAGTCACAAATATCATTTGGAAAACAGTTTCCTGTCCTTAAAAGGAATAGAGGTGAAAATGAGCGATGTTTGTCTGTTGCCCTCTTCCACCTCTACAAATGTTTGTTTGTTTGTTTGATTGATTGATTTTATTTAAGCTTGAATAGCACTAGACGTTAATTTGTCACATTTCATTCCGGGCCAACGAACGAGATCAAAAGCAGTGAATAAACTATGAAACGTCGAGGGCAATTGATCTTGATACATATCGAATAGAGAAAACGAGACCCGAAAGC
The DNA here is from genome assembly GCF_000002235.5 of Strongylocentrotus purpuratus. Taxonomy (NCBI): domain Eukaryota; kingdom Metazoa; phylum Echinodermata; class Echinoidea; order Camarodonta; family Strongylocentrotidae; genus Strongylocentrotus; species Strongylocentrotus purpuratus. The sequence goes on from NW_022145603.1 coordinate 4,472,428, forward strand.
GATGTTCCCAAAGGTGTTTATGTACGAGCATCTGTATTGACATTGAGCCTGTGATTGTCTATATTACCCTCGACGTTTCATAGTTCCTCCGACCTCGTTCGTGACAATGAACTGTAAAAAATTAACGTCTATATAGTGCTATTCAGCACAAATAAAATAAATCAATCAAACAAACAAACATTTGTAGAAGAGGAAGACGTCAACTGAAAATCATCGCTCATTTTCACCTCTATTCCTTTTAAGGACAAGAAACTGTTTTCGAAATGATATTTGTGACTCAATCTGAATAAAAATTAAGTTTCGGTGTTCCCTCTATGTTTCCCGGTTAGATTAAAAGTCCGAAAGAAAATACAGTTATCACTGTTTGATTAGTCCGTCCGGTTTATTGCATTCTTATTTTAACTTCCTGTACACACAATTCACTCGATTTCAAAAGATTATTTGACGAAGAGTCTTTTAATTGTATTTGACATGTATGGTTGCTTCCATTGTGTGTGCGTGCTTCATTTCAAGCTCCGCTATGATTATGTTCACACGAAACCGTCGTAGTTTTAAACTTCTAAGTCTCTAAGTATTCAGTCTTCTAGAACATTAAGGTTTAAAGATAAAGGTGAGTTCTGGTCATCCGATTGCATTGTAAAAAAAAAAGGTGTGGAATGGATCAGAAAAGGTTGATCATGGAGCACGGGCGTAAATCTGCAATTGATACCTATTGTTCAGGGGGGGGGGGGGGGTGATGAGCTATTCATTCACCCCCCCCCTGAACAATAGGTATTACGTAAGGATTTACGTCCATGTCATGGAGCATGTAAGTATTGGTGTGTACTGCAAATTTCTGGAGTCATCAAAATCATAATGAATTTGGTCCAGTCTTGGTAAAGTAACAAGCACTGTACATAGAAAGATGTATATGGGACTACTCAAATGGTGTCGGAGCTACCAACCTTGATTTCTTAATCTTTTTATGCTCATTACTCAGCCAATATTCATTTTCTACCAAAAATGTTTGGAAAATGACGTTTATTTGTAATCTTGAACATTCAGTGTAAATTTCGTTTGATTCTGTGAGAATTCTATTTTATATTTTTTTTACCAAAACTCACCTTTATCTTTAAAACAACGAACTAATACCAAATACACGGGCTAACATGGGATCAAAAAGCAAGTGTTCAAAGTTTCAACCTACGAGCTGAGCAAGCAATCTTTGTAAGGACAAGGTAGCGAAAACTTGAAGTTAATATTGCGTCCTCAAGGCACGCTATTGAGGACCCATGACTGCTCGTAGTCGTAGCTTTCATTAATCTGAAGTCACGTTGCACATCTTTTTACTGTTAGTTTGCTTAAACTGATCAACCAAGCCTTGTGCATGTCACGATTATATATGATTTTATTTCATGTTTGGAAATGAAATAAATTGAATGTTTTGAAATGAAATCATAAGATCGACCGTGTTTAAAAACTTCGAGTAAACTTAAAGCTTGACAATCATGAAACATGACACCTGAGTTCTGGTAAATATAGAAAATAAATTCTCACAGAATCCAGCGAAAAATACACTAAATGTTCAACATTCCAAATAAATGACACGTATCAAACAATTTTGGTAGAAAATGTACAGTGGCTGAGTAATGAGCATATAGAAAGATAAGGAAATCGAGGTATTATAAAGCTGACCCGACACCATGTGCTGATTAAAACACAGGTCACTGTGCACAAATTGGAGTTGTGGTTTTATCGAAGATGATGCCCAGTAAGTTGTTGTGCGTTTTTTTCACTGGTTCAAACTATGGTGGCCCTGAAGGGACATCGCGAATAGACTAAATCGTGAAAAATATGCGATAACATTCACGATATCGTCAATTTTATCGCATATTTTTCACGAAGAAATTCACGAAATTGACGATATCGTGAACTTTATCGTTAACTTTTCACGATGAAATTGACGATATCGTGAATTTTATCGTGAAAAGTTCACGATATAAAGTTCACGATATCGTCAATTTTATCGTGTACTCTATCGTGTACTCTCCTGACGGGCGCTTCGTAAACAAAACCAGCCCTAGCTGGGGGAGACAGAGAGAAGGAAAAAAGGGAAAGGGAAAGAGAAGATAAAAGGAAAGAAAGAATAATAAGAAGAAAAGAGGGAAACGGGGGGGGGGGGGCGAAGGGCTCTTGCCTCCTCCTCACTCTCCCCCCCCCCCTCCCCGCCAAAAATAAATCAGAGAGAGAGAGAGAAGGGAAAGGGAAAGGGAAAGAGAAGATAAAAGGAAAGAAAGAAGAGGAAGAAGAAGAAAAGAGGGAAACGGGGGCAAAGGGCTTTTGCCTCGTCCCCCCGCCCCCCGCCAAAAAATAAATAAGAGAGAGAGAGAGAGAAGGAAAGGGAAAGAGAAGAAAGAAAGAGAAAAACGAAAAAGAGGGAGAATAGGAAAGAAAGGAAAAGAAAGAAAAGAAAGGAGGCAAGAGCCCTTCGCCCCTGTTTCCCTCGATCTTTTCTTATTCTTTTTCCTCTTCTTTCTTTCCTTTTATATTTTCTTTCCCTCTCCCTTCTCTTTCCCTTTATGGCGGGAGGGGGGAGGGGGAGGTAAGAGCTTTTCGCCCTTCCCCCGTTTCCCTCTTTCCGTCTTCTTCTTCTTTCTTTCCTTTTATATTTTCTTTCCCTTTCCCTTTCCCTTCTCTCTATCTCTCTCTCTCTCTCCTATTTATTTGTTGGCGCGGGAGGGGGGAGGAGGCAAGAGCCCCTCTTTTCTTCTTATTCTTCTTCCTTTCCTTTTTTATTCTCTTTCCCTTTCCCTTCTCTCTCTCTCTCTCTTATTTATTTTTTGGGCGGGGGGATGCAAGAGCCCTTCGCCCCCGTTTCCCTCTTTTCTTCTTCTTCTTCCTCTTCTTTCTTTCCTTTTATCTTCTCTTTCCCTTTCCCTTTCCCTTCTCTCTCTATCTCTTATTTATTTTTTTGGCGGGGGGTGGGGAGGGAGGAGGCAAGAGCCCTTCGCCCTTCCCCCGTTTCCCTCTTTCCTTCTTATTCCTCTTCTTCCTTTCCTTTTATATTTTCTTTCCCTTTCCCTTCGCTCTCTCCTTATTTATTTTTTGGCGGGGGGGGGGGGGAGTGAGGAGGAGGCAAGAGCCCTTCGCCCCCCCCCCCCGTTTCCCTCTTTTCTTCTTATTATTCTTTCTTTCCTTTTATCTTCTCTTTCCCTTTCCCTTTTTTCCTTCTCTCTGTCTCCCCCAGCTAGGGCTGGTTTTGTTTACGAAGCGCCCGTCAGGAGAGTACACGATAGAGTACACGATAGAGTACACGATAAAATTGACGATATCGTGAACTTTATATCGTGAACTTTTCACGATAAAATTCACGATATCGTCAATTTCATCGTGAAAAGTTAACGATAAAGTTCACGATATCGTCAATTTCGTGAATTTCTTCGTGAAAAATATGCGATAAAATTGACGATATCGTGAATTTTATCGCATATTTTTCACGATTTAGTCTATTCGCGATGTCCCTTCAGGGCCACCATATCAAACAACCAATCTACTGCACAATAAAGAATCCAGAATAAATCGTAGCAATTTCTCTCAAAATACGATTCCCATACTGGAGCTCAGGATTAACTTTAACTACCAAAACAAAGAAGTTCAAAACCATGAGCTAAACTTTAATTTTTACAGACTCTCGTGTGAACTTTGCTGTCATATTGATTTTTTTTATTGGCTGCTGACAATGAGTAAAAGGATAAAGTATTGAGAGCAGCATTAATAGTATTATATTCTTATTTTTCAATATGCGTTCTGTAACAATCGTTTATTTCTTTTTCATCAGCGTTCTGCAGGGGAGAGGGGGGACCTTCGGGGATGCTGCCCATAAAACAAATCCATGTCAACAACAACAGAAAAAAAGAAGGAGGGGAAAGACCCCAAAGAAGGAAGAAGAAAAAAGAGGATAGAAGATAAAGCATAACTTTATTCCACCAGAAAATGTACCATAATTCTTGTTTCCATTTTCCTTACTAAAGGAGATTGTCTATTAAAGCGTCTAAATGGCTGATTTTTTTCAGTAACTTAAATTCTGTATATTTATCTTTCTTAGGTAGAATACATATTTGTCTAATCACGATTTTCCTACGAGAGGATGGGAGCTCTTTTCATACTCCTACCAGCCCCTTTTACCATAGGCTCAAACAATTAAAGATAAGGGAGGGCATGTCAAATACTGCAAGCAGGGGCGTCCAGCCAGAAAATTGTTGAAAAAGTGCAGAAAACGAAACAAAACATCCATCAGTAGTGAATAGTGAATTAAAGGTACTATGTCCCATTTGCAGGCAGAGAACAGAAAAGGTTAAAGTCCATCGCCATTTGAAAGACAATACTAACTTAGAACTTCCCTCAAAATGAAAGGGCTTGAAAATGGAATTAGTGGGAAAATAACGACCATTAGTTGTCGCATCGACTTAAGTGATTGCAATCACCTAAGTAAGCGTCTCAGACCCTTTTCAGACCCTTTTATCGAATGGTCGTACGTTTTGTGCTGCAACAGATTCAATCAGTCTAATTTTGGCCAATGCAAGTAGTGGGTTATTAAGTGTAGACAAATGCTCATGTACCTGTTACAGCTCATTTTATTTATGTTATTACCCAAAAAAAATGTCTATACGCAGCGGGGGCTAGGGTAGGGGGCAATTTCCATAAATAGAAAAAAACAAAGAAAAAGCAATAAATTTCAATTATTTATTGCATTTTACCCCGGTTCCCAACATTAACAAATCTTCTGTGTTATTTTGTTGATTGACTAAGGAACAGCGCCTTGAAACTTCTGGAAAATGTGCTATATCAATCCAGTTACTATTATCATTATTATTATTATTATATTATATCTTCAGTTTTTTATTTCAATCCTAGTGGCATGAACGGAATGAAAATGAAGAAATGTTTCGGAAAAACTCACTCTGTCTCAGTCGTCAAGCTCCTCTTCATTCTTTGGATGACATTCCTCATCCAAATTACAGATGGGGGTAAGTTACATTGAATATACAAGTATACCGGTTAAGAATATATCTGTTTATCAATGTTTATAGACCTAGATTTTGGGATAAATGTAAATGTTCATTTTCCATTGTATACTAAGTACTCCAAGTACACACAGATTAAATGTGAAAAAACGATACTTTGAAGTAAAACAGGAAAAGATTTTCTACGAAAAGGGCTTTCATTATGTTGGAAGCAGATTGTGTTTTTGGTCGTGTATGTAAGCCAATAGGGTAAAGGCAGAAGGTTTACACTGAATGTACTCAAAGAATAAGATCGACATTTGGAACATGGATACGATATTGATTTACAGTACAGAGTAAGCTTATCAACAGAAGTGAAAGTACAGACATACAGATTTGAACTTTGAAAGAAATAATCAGTCCGTTTACTTTGTTTGATTTATTGACTGATAGCTTCACAAATGAGGTAACTCTTTCCCTCACTGTCGTTAATCGAATTGAAGATACCACTTTTGACTCTATTTTACTGTATTCCTCCAAGTGAAGATTAATCTTTTCAAACGGGTATTCTTTTCTTCTCGTCATCTTTATCAAATTCATTGCCTTCGGACATCACTTTGTACATGTGTAGCTGACTGTGTTCCCGGTTCGTCGTGTACGAATAGAGGAACTTGTACTTCTGGAACAACCGCCGTAACGTGCGTTTGTGATGCCGGCTATTCTGGCGCTTCGTGTGAAACAGGTAATCTATAACTTCTGAATAGATTATAAAAAAAAAACATACATACATTCACTTTTGATGTAAAGCAAAATCCAATGAAATTCTTATTCGTTGCTTATCTTTGAGTTTCTTCTTACTTGAAAGTCAACAGAAGTGAAAGTACAGACATACAGATTTGAACTTTGAAAGAAATAATCAGTCCGTTTACTTTGTTTGATTTATTGACTGATAGCTTCACAAATGAGGTAACTCTTTCCCTCACTGTCGTTAATCGAATTGAAGATACCACTTTTGACTCTATTTTACTGTATTCCTCCAAGTGAAGATTAATCTTTTCAAACGGGTATTCTTTTCTTCTCGTCATCTTTATCAAATTCATTGGCTTCGGAAATTATTATTTTTGTTTGTTTACATGTTTAGCTACTTGTGTTGCCGATTCGTGTACGGATGTAAGTCGAGGAACGTGTACTTCTGGATCACCCGACGTTTCGTGCGCGTGTAATCCTGGCTTCGAGGGCGATTTATGTGAAACAGGTAATCTATAATTTCTGAATAGATTATGAAAAAAACATACATACATTCACTTTTGATGTAAAGCAAAATCCAATGAAATTCTTATTCGTTGCTTATCAAGAAATTAAAGATACAGAGCGAACAGGGGAACAAAAAGAAAGAAATTACAGTGATTGTTGAGGAAACTCTTTGAATTTCTTCTTACTTGAGAGTCAACAGAAGTGAAAGTACAGACATACAGATTTGAACTTTGAAAGAAATAATTAGTCCGTTTACTTTGTTTGATTTATTGACTGATAGCTTCACAAATGAGGTAACTCTTTCCCTCACTGTCGTTAATCGAATTGAAGATACCACTTTTGACTCTATTTTACTGTATTCCTCCAAGTAAAGATCAATCTTTTCATACGGGTATTTTTTTCTTCTCGCCATCTTTATCAAATTCATTGGCTTCGGAAATTATTATTTTTGTTTGTTTACATGTTCAGCTACTTGTGTTGCCGATTCGTGTACGGATGTAAGTAGAGGAATTTGTACTTCTGGATCACCCGACGTTTCGTGCGCGTGTAATCCTGGTTTCGAGGGCGATTTATGTGAAACAGGTAATCTATAACTTCTGAATAGATTATGAAAAAAACATACATACATTCACTTTTGATGTAAAGCAAAATCCAATGAAATTCTTATTCGTTGCTTATCAAGAAATTAAAGATACAGAGCGAATAGGGGAACAGAAAGAAAGAAGTTACAGTGATTGTTGAGGAAACTCTTTGAATTTCTTCTTACTTGAGAGTCAACAGAAGTGAAAGTACAGACATACAGATTTGAACTTTGAAAGAAATAATCAGTCCGTTTACTTTGTTTGATTTATTGACTGATAGCTTCACAAATGAGGTAACTCTTTCCCTCACTGTCGTTAATCGAATTGAAGATACCACTTTTGACTCTATTTTACTGTATTCCTCCAAGTAAAGATCAATCTTTTCATACGGGTATTTTTTTCTTCTCGCCATCTTTATCAAATTCATTGGCTTCGGAAATTATTATTTTTGTTTGTTTACATGTTCAGCTACTTGTGTTGCCGATTCGTGTACGGATGTAAGTAGAGGAATTTGTACTTCTGGATCACCCGACGTTTCGTGCGCGTGTAATCCTGGCTTCGAGGGCGATTTATGTGAAACAGGTAATCTATAACTTCTGAATAGATTATGAAAAAAACATACATACATTCACTTTTGATGTATAGCAAAATCCAATGAAATTCTTATTCGTTGCTTATCAAGAAATTAAAGATACAAAGCGAACAGGGGAACAGAAAGAAAGAAATTACAGTGATTGTTGAGTAAACTCTTTGAGTTTCTTCTTACTTGAGAGTCAACAGAAGTGAAAGTACAGACATACAGATTTGAACTTTGAAAGAAATAATCAGTCCGTTTACTTTGTTTGATTTATTGACTGATAGCTTCACAAATGAGGTAACTCTTTCCCTCACTGTCGTTAATCGAATTGAAGATACCACTTTTGACTTTATTTTACTGTATTCCTCCAAGTAAAGATCAATCTTTTCATACGGGTATTTTTTTCTTCTCGCCATCTTTATCAAATTCATTGGCTTCGGAAATTATTATTTTTGTTTGTTTACATGTTCAGCTACTTGTGTTGCCGATTCGTGTACGGATGTAAGTAGAGGAATTTGTACTTCTGGATCACCCGACGTTTCGTGCGCGTGTAATCCTGGCTTCGAGGGCGATTTATGTGAAACAGGTAATCTATAATTTCTGAATAGATTATGAAAAAAACATACATACATTCACTTTTGATGTATAGCAAAATCCAATGAAATTCTTATTCGTTGCTTATCAAGAAATTAAAGATACAGAGCGAACAGGGGAACAGAAAGAAAGAAATTACAGTGATTGTTGAGGAAACTCTTTGAGTTTCTTCTTACTTGAGAGTCAACAGAAGTCAAAGTACAGACATACAGATTTGAACTTTGAAAGAAATAATCAGTCCGTTTACTTTGTTTGATTTATTGACTAATAGCTTCACAAATGAGGTAACTTTTTCCCTCACTGTCGTTAATCGAATTGAAGATACCACTTTTGACTCTATTTTACTGTATTCCTCCAAGTAAAGATCAATCTTTTCATACGGGTATTTTTTTCTTCTCGCCATCTTTATCAAATTCATTGGCTTCGGAAATTATTATTTTTGTTTGTTTACATGTTCAGCTACTTGTGTTGCCGATTCGTGTACGGATGTAAGTAGAGGAATTTGTACTTCTGGATCACCCGACGTTTCGTGCGCGTGTAATCCTGGCTTCGAGGGCGATTTATGTGAAACAGGTAATCTATAACTTCTGAATAGATTATGAAAAAAACATACATACATTCACTTTTGATGTAAAGCAAAATCCAATGAAATTCTTATTCGTTGCTTATCAAGAAATTAAAGATACAGAGCGAACAGGGGAACAGAAAGAAAGAAGTTACAGTGATTGTTGAGGAAACTCTTTGAATTTCTTCTTACTTGAGAGTCAACAGAAGTGAAATTACAGACATACAGATTTGAACTTTGAAAGAAATAATCAGTCCGTTTACTTTGTTTGATTTATTGACTGATAGCTTCACAAATGAGGTAACTCTTTCCCTCACTGTCGTTAATCGAATTGAAGATACCACTTTTGACTCTATTTTACTGTATTCCTCCAAGTAAAGATCAATCTTTTCATACGGGTATTTTTTTCTTCTCGCCATCTTTATCAAATTCATTGGCTTCGGAAATTATTATTTTTGTTTGTTTACATGTTCAGCTACTTGTGTTGCCGATTCGTGTACGGATGTAAGTAGAGGAATTTGTACTTCTGGATCACCCGACGTTTCGTGCGCGTGTAATCCTGGCTTCGAGGGCGATTTATGTGAAACAGGTAATCTATAATTTCTGAATAGATTATGAAAAAAACATACATACATTCACTTTTGATGTAAAGCAAAATCCAATGAAATTCTTATTCGTTGCTTATCAAGAAATTAAAGATACAGAGCGAACAGGGGAACAGAAAGAAAGAAATTACAGTGATTGTTGAGGAAACTCTTTGAGTTTCTTCTTACTTGAGAGTCAACAGAAGTGAAAGTACAGACATACAGATTTGAAATTTGAAAGAAATAATCAGTCCGTTTACTTTGTTTGATTTATTGACTGATAGTTTCACAAATGAGGTAACTCTTTCCCTCACTGTCGTTAATCGAATTGAAGATACCACTTTTGACTCTATTTTTTTGTATAAAAATTTCATTTCCCCTCCCGCGCGAAGTGCGGAAGCTCTTACGTTTCATTAAATCATTAGAAAAAGAAGACGATTCGTTGTACAGTTTTTTACTCTTAATCCTCGTCTTAATTCACCCCCTCTCCCGCGCAAAGCTCGGAAGCTTTTACGTTTCATTAAATCATTAGAAAAATAAGACTATTCGTTGTACCGTTATGACTTTTAATCCTTGTCTAAATTCAGTTTCCCCCCCCTCCCACGCGAAGCGCGGAAGCTTTTACGTTTCATTAAATCATTAGAGAAAGAAGACGATTCGTTGTACTGTTCTCGAAAATAATCCTCGTCTGAATACAGCTTTTACGTTTCATTAAATCATTAGCAAAATAAGACTATTCGTTGTACCGTTATGACTTTTAATCCTTGTCTAAATTCAGTTTCCCCCCTCCCACGCGAAGCGCGGAAGCTTTTACGTTTCATTAAATCATTAAAGAAAGAAGACGATTCGTTGTACCGTTCTCGACTCTTAATCCTTGTCTAAATTCAGTTTTCCCCCGCTTCGACGTTTCATTAAATTTTTAGAGAATGAAGACGATTCGTTGTTCCGCTCTCGAAAAAAATTTAGTTTCCCCCACCCGCGCGAAGCGGGGAAATTTTTACTTTTCATAGTAAAGCTTCGACGTTTCATTAAATTATTATAGAAAGAAGACGATTCGTTGTACCGTTACCGAAAATTATCCTCCTCTGAATTAAGTTCCCCCTGCCCTCCCCCGCGCGTAGCGCGGAAGCTTTGACGTTTCATTAATTCATTAGTGAAAGAAGACGATTCGTTGTACCGTTCTCGACTCTTAATCCTTGTCTGAATTTCAAATATGTTCTTTGTCTATTCCCTTTTCTTCCTACGTCCTCTTCCTTTACACTCCTCTCTTTTTGGCCGGCGTTTATTGGGGACCACCCCACCGCCCCCCTAGCTACGCGCCTGCTGTCAGATGAATTATGTTGATACCTTGTCCGCCCCAGAAGCTCAGGAGTTTAAGGTTTTAATTTACGGTCAGATTAGCATTCACGGGTCCGCCTTAGCGCCCTAGACGGGGTCCAGGGGGCAGAGCCCCGGAAGTTCAGGAGTTTATAGGCATTTAATTACGGTCAGATGAGCATTATTTTGATACCTAATTGTTACAATGGCAGGTCACTAATTGGATTGGGGTTCAGGAGGCGGAGCCCCGGAATCTCAAGGGTTTTAGGCACTCAATTACGGTCAGATGAGTATCGAGGGGCCCGCCTTAGCGCCCTAGACGGGGTCCAGGGGGCAGATCCCCCAGAAGCTCAGGGGTTTTAGGCGTTTAATTACGGTCAGATGAGCATTTTTGATAATTTTGTGACACTAGCAGGACACTATTTGGCGTGGGGTCCAGGGGGCAGAGCCCCCAGAAATCAGGGGTTTTAGGCATTAAATGACCGTTATATGAGCATCTATAAGGGCCCGCCTTAGGGCCCTAGGTGGAATCCAGGGGAATCCTTAGGATTTTAGGCATTAATTTTAAACATGGTCAGATGAGCATATTTTCATACCCCATTATAATGTGACACTGGCAGTTAACTATTTTTTTCTTTCTCGCTCTCTTTCTTTCTACTGTACCGGCCGTCGCTCTCGTTGAGGGCGTCGACCGCATCGCCCCTACCTTCCCTCACGGCGAGCCTGGTATTTGTGGAGAGATAGAACTAGAAGCGATGTATCTTATAAAATCCTAATTCGTTTCAGTCAAAATAAAATGTTAAATTTTCCTAGATATCGACGAATGCACGGAGGATGCAACGCTCTGTGCAAATGGAATGTGTACGAACACAGATGGCTCTTACACCTGTAGCCCGTGTGACTCTGGATATGAATTAGATCTAAGCGATGATGGCACTGCTTGCAATGGTAAGGATGTGAAGTCAAATTAGACTAGATCTAGTAGATCTAGTCTACTCAGTACTAGTGTCACATTTTACTTTTTAGTGGCATCTTGAACAGTCTTTTGATCCAGAATGCTCTGAATTACAAGTTGTAGATCTACATGATCTTAGTCCAAAAGTCAGTAGGAAATTTAAATCCACTTCTGTAAAAGTACACTCTGCCATTAATAAAAACTATTAAATCTGAGATGGACATTTAACTTTCTAAATTAGCAATGGAGAGTAACATGTATAGACTAATCACTATTTTTGTTTACAAATTGGCAATTTCTTGTTGACTTTTCGTAGCATTTGTCCACGATTTCATTTGACATTCATTTTTACTTTTTTACTCTCTAGATCTAGATCTAGTCTAGATTCTAGAGTGCATGGAGATACAAATAATTGGTGCCAATGTAAGATGAAAAGGTGATTCAATTAGAACTTTAGAAAACTCTTGACTGCATGTTATGGGTGAAAAAAATGTTTACTCTTCCTAGATATTGACGATTGCGTGGTGGATACAACGCTCTGTGCAAATGGAATGTGTACGAACACAGATGGCTCTTACACCTGTAACCCGTGTGACTCTGGATATGAATTAAGCGATGATGGCACTGCTTGCAATGGTAAGGATGTGAAGTCAAATTAGATCTAGTCTAGTAGTCTACTCAGTACCAGTGTCACATTTTACTTTTTAGTGGCATCTTGAACAGTCTTTTGATCCAGAATGCTCTGAATTACAAGTTGTAGATCTACATGATCTTAGTCCAAAAGTCAGTAGGAAATTTAAATCCACTTCTGTAAAAGTACACTCTGCCATTAATAAAAACTATTAAATTTGAGATGGACATTTAACTTTCTAAATTAGCAATGGAGAGTAAAGTGTATAGACGAATCAGTATTTTTGTGTACAAGTTGGCAATTTCTTGTTGATTTTTCGTAGCAATTGTTCACGATTTTATTTGACATTCATTTTTACTTTTTTACTCTCTAACTAGATCTAGATCTAGTCTAGATTCTAGAGTGCATGGAGATACAAATAATTGGTGCCAATTTAAGATGAAAAGCTGATTCAATTAGAACTTTAGAAAACTCTTGACTGCATGTTATGGGTGAAAAAAATGTTTACTCTTCCTAGATATTGACGATTGCGTGGTGGATACAACGCTCTGTGCAAATGGAATGTGTACGAACACAGATGGCTCTTACACCTGTAACCCGTGTGACTCTGGATATGAATTAAGCGATGATGGCACTGCTTGCAATGGTAAGGATGTGAAATCAAATTAGATCTAGTAGTCTACTCAGTACTAGTGTCACATTTTACTTTTTAGTGGCATCTTGAACAGTCTTTTGATCCAGAATGCTCTGAATTACAAGTTGTAGATCTACATGATCTTAGTCCAAAAGTCAGTAGGAAATTTAAATCCACTTCTGTAAAAGTACACTCTGCCATTAATAAAAACTATTAAATTTGAGATGGACATTTAACTTTCTAAATTAGCAATGGAGAGTAAAGTGTATAGACGAATCAGTATTTTTGTGTACAAGTTGGCAATTTCTTGTTGATTTTTCGTAGCAATTGTTCACGATTTTATTTGACATTCATTTTTACTTTTTTACTCTCTAACTAGATCTAGATCTATTAGATCTATATCTAGTCTAGATTCTAGACTGCATGGAGATACAAATAATTAGTGCGAGTTTAAGATGAAAAGCTGATTCAATTAGAATTTTAGAAAACTCTTGACTGCATGCTATGGGTGAAAAAAATGTTTACTTTTCTCCTAGATATTGACGAATGCGTGGTGGATATGGCCTGTTCAAATGGAATTTGTTCGAACACAGATGGCTCTTACACCTGTGGCCCGTGTGACTCTGGATATGAATTAAACGGTGATAGCACTGCTTGCACTGGTAAGGATGTGAAGTCAAATTAGATCTAGTAGTCTACTCAGTACTAGTAGTGTCACATTTTACTTTTTAGTGGCATCTTTCACAGTCTTTTGATCCGGAATGTTTTGAATTACAAGTTTGTAGGTCTACATGATCTTAGTCCAAAAGTCAGTAGGAAATTTAAATCCACTTCTGTTAAACTAAGTACACTCTGCCATTAATGAAAACTATTAAATCTGGGATGAACATTTAACTTTCTAAATTAGCAATGGAGAGTAAATTTTTTGAATTACAAGTTGTAGGTCTACATGATCTTAATCCAAAAGTCAGTAGGAAATTTCAATCTACTTCTGTTAAAGTACACTCTGCCATTAATGAAAACTATTCAATCTGAGATGGACATTTAACTTTCTAAATTAGCAATGGAGAGTAAAGTGTATAGAGGAATCACTATTTTTGTGTACAAGTTGGCAATTTCTTGTTGATTTTCCGTAGCATTTGTTCACGATTTCATTTGACATTCATTTTTACTTTTTTACTCTCTAGATCTATATCTAGTCTAGATTCTAGACTGCATGGAGATACAAATAATTGATGCCATGCAATCTAAGATGAAAAGCTGATTCAATTAGAACTTTAGAAAACTCTTTACTGCATGCTATGGGTAAATTTTTTAAAAACTTTTCTCCTAGATATTGACGAATGCGTGGTGGATATGGCCTGTGCAAATGGATTGTGTTCGAACGCACCGCCGGGCTCTTACACCTGTAGCTCGTGTGAATCTGGATATGAATTAAACGATGATAGCACTGCTTGCACTGGTAAGGATGTGAAGTCAAATTAGATCTAGGAGTCTACTCAGTACTAGTAGTGTCACATTTTACTTTTTAGTGGCATCTTTAACTGTCTTTTGATCCGGAATATTTTGAATTACAAGTTGTAGGTCTACATGATCTTAATCCAAAAGTCAGTAGGAAATTTCAATCTACTTCTGTTAAAGTACACTCTGCCATTAATGAAAACTATTAAATCTGAGATGGACATTTAACTTTCTAAATTAGCAATGGAGAGTAAATATTTTGAATTACAAGTTGTAGGTCTACATGATCTTAATCCAAAAGTCAGTAGGAAATTTCAATCTACTTCTGTTAAAGTACACTCTGCCATTAATGAAAACTATTAAATCTGAGATGGACATTTAACTTTCTAAATTAGCAATGGAGAGTAAAGTGTATAGAGGATTCACTATTTTTGTGTACAAGTTGGCAATTTCTTGTTAATTTTCCGTAGCATTTGTTCACGATTTCATTTGACATTCATTTTTACTTTTTTACTCTCTAGATCTATATCTAGTCTAGATTCTAGACTGCATGGAGATACAAATAATTGGTGCCATGCAATCTAAGATGAAAAGGTGATTCAATTAGAACTTTAGAAAACTCTTTACTGCATGCTATGGGTGAATTTTTTAAAAACTTTTCTCCTAGATATTGACGAATGCGTGGTGGATATGGCCTGTGCAAATGGAATGTGTTTGAACACACCGCCGGGCTCTTACACCTGTAGCTCGTGTGAATCTGGATATGATTTAAACGGTGATAGCACTGCATGCACTGGTAAGGATGTGAAGTCAAATTAGATCTAGTAGTCTACTCAGTACTAGTAGTGTCACATTTTACTTTTTAGTGGCATCTTTAACAGTCTTTTGATCCAGAATGCTCTGAATTACAAGTTGTAGATCTAGGTCTACATGATCTTAGTCCAAAAGTCAGTAGGAAATTTATATCCACTTCTGTTAAAGTACACTCTGCCATCAATGAAAACTATTCAATCTGAAATGGACATTTAACTTTCTAAATTAGCAATGGAGAGTAAAATGTATAGACTAATCACTATTTTTGTGTACAAGTTGGCAATTTCTTGTTGATTTTTCGTAGCATTTGTTCACGATTTCATTTGTTATTCATTTTTACTTTTTTACTCTCTACATCTAGATCTAGTCTAGATTCTAGACTGCATGGAGATACAAATAATTTGTGCCAGTTTAAGATGAAGAGCTGATTCAATTAGAACTTTAGAAAACTCTTGACTGCATGTTATGGGTGAAAAAAATGTTTACTTTTCTCCTAGATATTGACGAATGCGTGGTGGATATGGCCTGTGCAAATGGAATTTGTTCGAACACAGATGGCTCTTACACCTGTGGCCCGTGTGACTCTGGATATGAATTAAACGGTGATAGCACTGCTTGCACTGGTAAGGATGTGAAGTCAAATTAGATCTAGTAGTCTACTCAGTACTAGTAGTGTCACATTTTACTTTTTAGTGGCATCTTTCACAGTCTTTTGATCCGGAATGTTTTGAATTACAAGTTGTAGGTCTACATGATCTTAATCCAAAAGTCAGTAGGAAATTTCAATCCACTTCTATTAAAGTACACTCTGCCATTAATGAAAACTATTCAATCTGAGATGGACATTTAACTTTCTAAATTAACAATGGAGAGTAAAATGTATAGACGAATCAGTATTTTTGTGTACAAGTTGGCAATTTCTTGATGATTTTTCGTAGCATTTGTTCACGATTTCAATAAACTTTCATTTTTACTGTTTTACTCTCTAGATCTATATCTAGTCTAGATTCTAGACTGCATGGAGATACAAATAATTTGTGCCAGTTTAAGATGAAAAGCTGATTCAATTATAACTTTAGAAAACTCTTGACTGCATGCTATGGGTGAATTTTTTTTTTTTTACTTTTCTCCTAGATATTGACGAATGCGTGGTGGATATGGCCTGTGCAAATGGATTGTGTTTGAACACACCGCCGGGCTCTTACACCTGTAGCTCGTGTGAATCTGGATATGAATTAAACGGTGATAGCACTGCTTGCACTGGTAAGGATGTGAAGTCAAATTAGATCTAGTCTAGTACTAGTCTACTCAGTACTAGTCGTGTCACATTTTACTTTTTAGTGGCATCTTTAACTTTCTTATTATCCGGAATGCTATAAATTATATGTTTTAGGTCAACATGATCTTAGCTCAAAAGTCAGTAGGAAATTTAATCTAAATAAAATTACACTCTGCCATTAATGAGAACTATTAAATCTGAGATGGACATTTAACTTTCTAAATTAGCAATGGAGAGTAAAGTGTATAGACGAATCACTATTTTTGTGTACAAGTTGGCAAGTTCTTGTTGATTTTTTCGTAGCATTTGTTCACGATTTCATTTGACATTCATTTTTACTTTTTTACTCTCTAGATCTATATCTAGTCTAGATTCTAGAGTGCATGGAGATAGAAATAATTTGTGCCAGTTTAAGATGAAAAGCTGATTCAATTAGAACTTTAGAAAACTCTTGACTGCATGCTATGGGTGAAAAAAATGTTTACTTTTCTCCTAGATATTGACGAATGCACGGTGGATATGGCCTGTTCAAATGGAATTTGTTCGAACACAGATGGCTCTTACACCTGTGGCCCGTGTGACTCTGGATATGAATTAAACGGTGATAGCACTGCTTGCACTGGTAAGGATGTGAAGTCAAATTAGATCTAGTAGTCTACTCAGTACTAGTAGTGTCACATTTTACTTTTTAGTGGCATCTTTCACAGTCTTTTGATCCGGAATGTTTTGAATTACAAGTTGTAGGTCTACATGATCTTAATCCAAAAGTCAGTAGGAAATTTCAATCCACTTCTGTTAAAGTACACTCTGCCATTAATGAAAACTATTCAATCTGAGATGGACATTTAACTTTCTAAATTAGCAATGGAGAGTAAAATGTATAGACGAATCAGTATTTTTGTGTACAAGTTGGCAATTTCTTGTTTATTTTTTTGTAGCATTTGTTCACGATTTTATTTGACATTCATTTTTACTTTTTTACTCTCTAGATCTATATCTAGTCTAGATTCTAGAGTGCATGGAGATAGAAATAATTTGTGCCAGTTTAAGATGAAAAGCTGATTCAATTATAACTTTAGAAAACTCTTGACTGCATGCTATGGGTGAATTTTTTGTTAACTTTTCTCCTAGATATTGACGAATGCGTGGTGGATATGGCCTGTGCAAATGGATTGTGTTCGAACGCACCGCCGGGCTCTTACACCTGTAGCTCGTGTGAATCTGGATATGAATTAAACGATGATAGCACTGCATGCACTGGTAAGGATGTGAAGTCAAATTAGATCTAGGAGTCTACTCAGTACTAGTAGTGTCACATTTTACTTTTTAGTGGCATCTTTAACTGTCTTTTGATCCGGAATATTTTGAATTACAAGTTGTAGGTCTACATGATCTTAATCCAAAAGTCAGTAGGAAATTTCAATCTACTTCTGTTAAAGTACACTCTGCCATTAATGAAAACTATTAAATCTGAGATGGACATTTAACTTTCTAAATTAGCAATGGAGAGTAAATATTTTGAATTACAAGTTGTAGGTCTACATGATCTTAATCCAAAAGTCAGTAGGAAATTTCAATCTACTTCTGTTAAAGTACACTCTGCCATTAATGAAAACTATTAAATCTGAGATGGACATTTAACTTTCTAAATTAGCAATGGAGAGTAAAGTGTATAGAGGATTCACTATTTTTGTGTACAAGTTGGCAATTTCTTGTTGATTTTCCGTAGCATTTGTTCACGATTTCATTTGACATTCATTTTTACTTTTTTACTCTCTAGATCTATATCTAGTCTAGATTCTAGACTGCATGGAGATACAAATAATTGTTGCCATGCAATCTAAGATGAAAAGCTGATTCAATTAGAACTTTAGAAAACTCTTTACTGCATGCTATGGGTGAATTTTTTAAAAACTTTTCTCCTAGATATTGACGAATGCGTGGTGGATATGGCCTGTGCAAATGGAATGTGTTTGAACACACCGCCGGGCTCTTACACCTGTAGCTCGTGTGAATCTGGATATGATTTAAACGGTGATAGCACTGCATGCACTGGTAAGGATGTGAAGTCAAATTAGATCTAGTAGTCTACTCAGTACTAGTAGTGTCACATTTTACTTTTTAGTGGCATCTTTAACAGTCTTTTGATCCAGAATGCTCTGAATTACAAGTTGTAGATCTAGGTCTACATGATCTTAGTCCAAAAGTCAGTAGGAAATTTATATCCACTTCTGTTAAAGTACACTCTGCCATCAATGAAAACTATTCAATCTGAAATGGACATTTAACTTTCTAAATTAGCAATGGAGAGTAAAATGTATAGACTAATCACTATTTTTGTGTACAAGTTGGCAATTTCTTGTTGATTTTTCGTAGCATTTGTTCACGATTTCATTTGTTATTCATTTTTACTTTTTTACTCTCTACATCTAGATCTAGTCTAGATTCTAGACTGCATGGAGATACAAATAATTTGTGCCAGTTTAAGATGAAGAGCTGATTCAATTAGAACTTTAGAAAACTCTTTGACTGCATGCTATGGGTGAAAAAAATGTTAACTTTTCTCCTAGATATTGACGAATGCGTGGTGGATATGGCCTGTCCAAATGGAATTTGTTCGAACACAGATGGCTCTTACACCTGTGGCCCGTGTGACTCTGGATATGAATTAAACGGTGATAGCACTGCTTGCACTGGTAAGGATGTGAAGTCAAATTAGATCTAGTAGTCTACTCAGTACTAGTAGTGTCACATTTTACTTTTTAGTGGCATCTTTCACAGTCTTTTGATCCGGAATGTTTTGAATTACAAGTTTGTAGGTCTACATGATCTTAGTCCAAAAGTCAGTAGGAAATTTAAATCCACTTCTGTTAAACTAAGTACACTCTGCCATTAATGAAAACTATTAAATCTGGGATGAACATTTAACTTTCTAAATTAGCAATGGAGAGTAAATTTTTTGAATTACAAGTTGTAGGTCTACATGATCTTAATCCAAAAGTCAGTAGGAAATTTCAATCTACTTCTGTTAAAGTACACTCTGCCATTAATGAAAACTATTCAATCTGAGATGGACATTTAACTTTCTAAATTAGCAATGGAGAGTAAAGTGTATAGAGGAATCACTATTTTTGTGTACAAGTTGGCAATTTCTTGTTGATTTTCCGTAGCATTTGTTCACGATTTCATTTGACATTCATTTTTACTTTTTTACTCTCTAGATCTATATCTAGTCTAGATTCTAGACTGCATGGAGATACAAATAATTGATGCCATGCAATCTAAGATGAAAAGCTGATTCAATTAGAACTTTAGAAAACTCTTTACTGCATGCTATGGGTGAATTTTTTAAAAACTTTTCTCCTAGATATTGACGAATGCGTGGTGGATATGGCCTGTGCAAATGGATTGTGTTCGAACGCACCGCCGGGCTCTTACACCTGTAGCTCGTGTGAATCTGGATATGAATTAAACGATGATAGCACTGCTTGCACTGGTAAGGATGTGAAGTCAAATTAGATCTAGGAGTCTACTCAGTACTAGTAGTGTCACATTTTACTTTTTAGTGGCATCTTTAACTGTCTTTTGATCCGGAATATTTTGAATTACAAGTTGTAGGTCTACATGATCTTAATCCAAAAGTCAGTAGGAAATTTCAATCTACTTCTGTTAAAGTACACTCTGCCATTAATGAAAACTATTAAATCTGAGATGGACATTTAACTTTCTAAATTAGCAATGGAGAGTAAATATTTTGAATTACAAGTTGTAGGTCTACATGATCTTAATCCAAAAGTCAGTAGGAAATTTCAATCTACTTCTGTTAAAGTACACTCTGCCATTAATGAAAACTATTCAATCTGAGATGGACATTTAACTTTCTAAATTAGCAATGGAGAGTAAAGTGTATAGAGGATTCACTATTTTTGTGTACAAGTTGGCAATTTCTTGTTAATTTTCCGTAGCATTTGTTCACGATTTCATTTGACATTCATTTTTACTTTTTTACTCTCTAGATCTATATCTAGTCTAGATTCTAGACTGCATGGAGATACAAATAATTGGTGCCATGCAATCTAAGATGAAAAGGTGATTCAATTAGAACTTTAGAAAACTCTTTACTGCATGCTATGGGTGAATTTTTTAAAAACTTTTCTCCTAGATATTGACGAATGCGTGGTGGATATGGCCTGTGCAAATGGAATGTGTTTGAACACACCGCCGGGCTCTTACACCTGTAGCTCGTGTGAATCTGGATATGATTTAAACGGTGATAGCACTGCATGCACTGGTAAGGATGTGAAGTCAAATTAGATCTAGTAGTCTACTCAGTACTAGTAGTGTCACATTTTACTTTTTAGTGGCATCTTTAACAGTCTTTTGATCCAGAATGCTCTGAATTACAAGTTGTAGATCTAGGTCTACATGATCTTAGTCCAAAAGTCAGTAGGAAATTTATATCCACTTCTGTTAAAGTACACTCTGCCATCAATGAAAACTATTCAATCTGAAATGGACATTTAACTTTCTAAATTAGCAATGGAGAGTAAAATGTATAGACTAATCACTATTTTTGTGTACAAGTTGGCAATTTCTTGTTGATTTTTCGTAGCATTTGTTCACGATTTCATTTGTTATTCATTTTTACTTTTTTACTCTCTACATCTAGATCTAGTCTAGATTCTAGAGTGCATGGAGATACAAATAATTGGTGCCATGCAATCTAAGATGAAAAGCTGATTCAATTAGAACTTAAAAAACTCTTGACTGCACGCTATGGGTGAATAAAATGTTAACTTTTCCTAGATATCGACGAATGCACGGAGGATGCAACGCTCTGTGCAAATGGAGTGTGTTCAAACACACCGCCTGGCTCTTACATCTGTAGCTCGTGTGACTCTGGATATGAATTAAACGGTGATAGCACTGCTTGCATTGGTAAGGATGTCAAGTCAAATTAGATCTAGTAGTCTACTCAGTACTAGTAGTGTCACATTTTACTTTTTAGTGGCATCTTTCACAGTCTTTTGATCCGGAATGTTTTGAATTACAAGTTTGTAGGTCTACATGATCTTAGTCCAAAAGTCAGTAGGAAATTTAAATCCACTTCTGTTAAACTAAGTACACTCTGCCATTAATGAAAACTATTAAATCTGGGATGGACATTTAACTTTCTAAATTAGCAATGGAGAGTAAAATGTATAGACTAATCACTATTTTTGTGTACAAATTGGCAATTTCTTGTCGATTTTTCGTAGCATTTGTTCACAATTTCATTTGACTGACATTCATTTTTACTTTTTTACTCTCTAGATCTAGAGCTATAGTCTAGATTCTAGAGTGCATGGAGATACAAATAATTGGTGCCAATTTAAATAAAAAATGGTTGGAGTAGTGCTAAATCAGTTGAATGGAACTTCCTGAAACCAAACTGATCTGGGTTCAGCGAGTCGTGTGGTGTAATATTGAAGCCCTAATGGTCAGATTTGTCCCCAAAATTTTGTTAACAGACCGGACTAAGAGCAACTGATAACCACATAAAATTATGAGCAGAAATCTTGAATATAGGTGTAAAGTTCTTTAGTAATGCGTATAACATCTAATCTTTCCCTCAGGAACAACACTGGGAACAACCCCAGGAATAAGTCTAGGAACAACCAATGGAACAACACCTGGAACAACACAAGTGACAACGCCAGCTACAACACCGGGAACAACGCCAGGATCAACCCCTGTAACAACACCTGTAGCAGCGCAAGCTACAACACCTAGAACAACACTGGGATCCACTCCGGGAACTACACCGGGTACTACACCAGGCACAACACCAGGTCAGGTCAAGTTTGGTTAGTTTGGTTATAAAGTTTGACACACTATTGTACTTTCAAGGATTGGGGTTCTCTGAATGTCATGTGGTAATTGCCTCTGTGAGCAGCTACGAGCATTTGTCACACCTGATATATGCAATTCCCAATTCCAAAAAGCAACTGATAACCACTTGAAATTAAGAGCAGCAATCTTTAAGATTGGAGTATAGCTCTTTAGTATTGTGTATAACATTTTATTTTTCCCCTCAGGAACGACATTGGGAACAACCTTAGAAACGACGCCAGGAGCAACCCCTGGAACAACACCGGGAACAACACCAGTGACAACGCCAGCTACAACACCGGTAACAACACCAGGATCAACCCCTGTAACAACACCTGGAACAACACCAGTGACAACGATAGCTACAACACCGGGAACAACGCCAGGATCAACCCCTGGAACAACACCTGTAACAACGCCTGCTATAACACCTAGCACAACACTGGGTACCACTCCGGGAACTACACCGGGTACTACACCAGGCACAACACCAGGTCAGGTCAAGTTTGGTTAGTTTGGTTATAAAGTTTGACACACTATTGTACTTTTAAGAATTTGGGTTCTCTGAATGTCATGTGGTAATTTCCTCTGTGAGCAGCTACGAGCATTTGTCACACCTGATATATGCAATTTCCAATTCCAAAAAGCAACTGATAACCACTTGAAATTAAGAGCAGCAATCTTTAAGATTGGAGTATAGCTCTTTAGTATTGTGTATAACATTTTATTTTTCCCTCAGGAGCAACATATGGAACAACCTTAGGAACGACGCCAGGAACAACACCTGGGACAACACCTGGAACAACACCGGGAACGACGCCAGGAACAACACCTGGAACAACACCGGGAATGACGCCAGGAACAACAACTGGTACAACACCTGGAACAACACCGGTAACAACGCCAGCAACAACAACTGGAACTACACTTGGAACAACACTGGTAACAACGCCAGGAACAACAACCAGAACAACATCAGGAACAACACCAGTAACAACGCCAGGAACAACAACCAGAACAACACCTGGAACAACACCGGTAACAACGCCAGCAACAACAACTGGAACTACACTTGGAACAACACTGGTAACAACGCCAGGAACAACAACCGGAACAACACCTGAAACAACATCGTTAACAACGCCAGCAACAACAACTGGAACTACACTTGGAACAACACCGGTAACAACCCCAGGAACAACAACCGGTACAACACCTGGAACAACACCGGTAACAATGCCAGGAACAACAACCAGAACAACAACTGGAACAACACCGGTAACAACGCCAGGAACAACAACCGGAACAACATCAGGAACAACACCAGTAACAACGCCAGGAACAACAATCGGAACAACACCTGGAACAACACCGCTAACAACGCCAGGAACAACAACCGGAACAACACCGGTAACAACACTTGTAACAACTCCAGTTACAACACCGGGAACAACTCCGGGAACGACACCAGGCGATGAACCAACTTGTAAGTCATATGTTTGGATTTACTTGTATACATCTTAAGGGTATTGTGTCTTGCAGATCCATGATTTACATTGTTTCGAAAAACGGGTGAATAGGAACCAACATTTGGAAAGTGTTTTGACACAATGTTTTACCCTCAGAAATGAGTCAACCCCCTTTTTATTTTTGAACAAGTAAATCACATGTCTTTACATCATCCCTGGATATGACAGAAAATGTTAAAACATTTTCCTTCTCTGGGGAGGGGCGGGGGGGGGGGGGCTTTTATTCATATGTTGTCGCTTTTAAGGTCGTTCTATTCTATACGTGTGCATGTATCAAAGGATCCGAGTTGTCCCCGCATACCCTAACTTTAATTCTAACCCTAACCCTAGTAGTAAGCCTTACCCTAACCTTAACTCTAACCCTAAACCCTAACCCTAAAGGATTTAATACAAAAATCAATCATGCCTGGACACCATTACTTGCTTAATTTTTGAATTAAATCTAAGAAGTCCAGTCCTCCTTAACATGTTAAAGATGGTCTTATGCATACGTCACCGGACTGAGGATCACCAAGGAGCTATTACTACCTCCTTGGGATCACATGGTACGCGATTCAGGACAGCACCACTGTCTTTTGACAAGACATTTGTCACTATCTACCGAGGTGTAGAAAATTGAAACATGCTAGGAATGTATTCCTTGAATGCTTTCAGGGCCTTAGGGCAGCTAGGCTAGCTAGTGTAGGAATCATAATAGTACGTTGTCAGTGCCATGAGCAAGTGCCTTAGTGTTTACGTATATATATAAATGTAATGAAATGGTATTATGGTATTAGTTTTATTTCAATGTGTATTATCATCATTAGTAGTGGTATTTTTGTTATAACTATTTGTATTGTCTTTTTTATTCCTCTTCTTCGCCTTCTTCATCTTATAATTATCATCATTATTACTTTTATTATTTTTGTCAACATCATTATTATCATTATCATCATCAATATTGAAAAAGAAAATGACTTCATTCGCCGTCATATGTACTAAATCCTACCTCGAATACAGTTCCTTTGGAGGTTTCTGTCCATCCTTCAAGCCAGATAGTCAACACCAATGCCAATGTGGAGCTGACATGTAGTTTCAACAATGCCAAGCGATACCACTGGTACAAAGACGATGTCCTTTTGCCTAACAGTGAAAATCAGAATCCTTTGATGATCATGTCTGTAACGCCAAGTGACATCGGGTATTACTTCTGCCGAGGCTCGCAGAGAAATGGAGAAACTTTAGACACGATGCGAGCATCTGTATATATCAAAGGTAAAACCTTTGCTTGAAGCAAATCACAGAAAAATAAAAAATATAGGGTTGTGTCTAACCTTTAATGAAGGTAACTTGTGCACTCTAGCCAGATTTCATCTCTGCTCTCGAAACACATGGAATACCTTTGTGATTTCGAGAAGTTTCATGAAGGGAGCATGGAGCTAGCAGTCATATGTTATTAAAACCTTATACATCCTTAGTATTACAGGCCTGTACAATTTTGTCTTTGTCAGGCAACTTGGCAAATGATGAGTAAATTATCCATTCAAAATACATTTACATTGACTTTATAACAGATAAACTTTATTAGCATTTGTCTTTATCTAACTTCTTTTGGAAAAATATATATACAGTGCGTCCCCGAAAAAATGAAACCTAGAATTATCAATGTTTTATCATAACTTTTTAATAACCAGAATTATAATTAATAAATGGCACATACTTATGTTCTTGTTTTTGTTTTTGTTTTTTGTTTTTTAATTTTTCATATGTTATGATAATATGTGTTATCTTATAATTGTACATGTAATTTTTGTATTGCGCACGGCTTTGGCTGAAGTTGGTGCCGTGCAAAAATAAAATAAACTGAACTGAACTAAACTGATAATACTCGGTTTCGTTTTTTTCTGGGACGCACTGTACAGAAAAGGGATTTCTATTATTTTTAATGCTATGCGTGAAAATAACAAATTAAAACAAATATTTCGATCGCAATTGAGACATACACGCTCGTATTGCAAAACGAACGTGATTATACTGGGTACATTAGGCGTAACGTATGAGAGAAATGTTCTCATACAAGTACTGATTTAATATGAAACTCGTATATAAAGACATTTTCTGAAAGCTATGTTTAAGTTACTAGTATGTGTTTGCTATCAGCCCTCTTGAAGAAAATGGTATTTAAAATGACTTCCGGACAACCAGTTTCACTATAGAAATATCTTGAGGAGAATGTCCCCCTCTTCTTCGGGCCGGGGGGGGGGGGGGTTCCCCTGTGCCCTCCCCTGAATCTGTGCCACTGATTCTCGATGTGTATTTTTGTTATTTTCAGATCTGACCAATATAATGGTTTTGAATGCTAGATTTGCCATTCCATTCAGCGATGAGCTTTATGACCAAACGTCTACACTCTTTAGAGAAACGGCGCTCAACATCAGCACATATGTAAGTATACCCTACAAATAATTGGTGCCTATCAAAAAGGCCTATCCCGTTCTTGTAAAATCCTGCAAGGCAAGGCCTAATATATTGTTTTGGGTCTAAAATATACAACTGAATTATAGAGTGCGAGTACGTTGTGCTAGTAACAAGGCTCCCACTTAGCCGAGTTGGAGCCTCGAGTTGTGGCGAGCTGGCTCGATCTTATGGCAAGCAGTTTTATCATTAAAACATATTTCTTGATATCAAGAAATAATTTTACGTTGTAAAGCAATGGTAATTCTTGATATCAAGAATTCGATTTCGTGATATCAAGAAATATAAATAAAACGGCTTGCCATAAGATCGAGCCAGCTCGCCACAACTCGAGCCTCCAACTCGGCTAAGTGGGAGCCCTGCTTTGCCGAGCAGAGATTTGATAAAGGTTGATTGCACGTACATGTAGCATAAAACATTTTCAGTTTTTCTTATGGTGGAAACAAGACTAAAGGGTCCGTAAGGCCTTCTTCATCCGTTTATCTGTAAACTTGGCTTCTCTTGTGACAAATAAATCAGCAATCATTAATGTTGTTGTAAACAAACTTGAGTAAGATATGCATTTGGGGGACCTTCCCATTATGGTGTTGTCGAGGGTAACATTCTAAGGTCAAAGCGAATTATATGAGGTCCCTTGTGACAAATAGCTTTGCAACTGTTTAATCAATTATGACCATACTTGCTTCAGATAATTTTTGATAAGCCTGCAAGTTTGAACCCACAAGATTCATGTACGACTAGTCATGTTAATTTGTGCGACCAGGCTTTAGTCAGTGGTGCTCTTTATTACTTTCATGTATTTTGGTCAGAGATGCACCATTATTCTCAAGGGACACTTTTTTCTATGACATTCTTCAAACGGAGACAGCAGAACGATTAAGCTCACACATTACTTTTCATCTTTACTAGTACTCAAATTTCTTTTTTTTATGATTGTAAAAACTTCAAAATATATTAAATTATATTCCAGCAAAAGCCGTTCAAGCATTCGAACGGTCATCTCAGTTCTTTCACTACACCGCTTCATACTAGTACGGTCCAGATACTTTAATCATTCATTCCTTCCATTTTTTTTCAAAAATGCAATTCTATCACAAGTATACTCTTATGAAAATAGTATGGACGCGCTATTGCTGGTGGATGGTTTTTGGTTATGACGTACACTTTAAGAAGTTACGAAAGAGTATCAGTCTTCAATGGAAGGGGAAATATCTATTAAACGTTTTATCTTTTATGTTTGTTATTTTGTATCTGTGTAAAGGTGGCGCAAGGCCTCCGAACCAGTACTGGTTTGGAGGGTCTATCAGTAGTATGCAGAGCCCTAAGACCAGGAAGCGTCAAAGCTGACATGAATATCTACATCGAGCAGACCAATATGATGGCAACGGAGACACAAGATCTTATTGGTCTATCTCTTGATAGTCTAGCCAATGAATCGAACGGTTTTCTCGATTCAAACACCATTTCAGTTCAAGATAACGGTAATGATTTCATTCACTGATATACATGTAGTTCTGAAAGTCAATTTGTATACTAAAGGGACCTAGTAACATTGTTCAAATGAGAGATAGTGGTGCTAAGGTAATGACTTCAATGCCAGATGTACAATTAAAGATAATTTGAAAAATTAAGCAATTCACTCTGAATCAAATAAACAAACATGGAATTGAAATTTGTTAGGGAATTTGTTTAAATACTTTTTGTTCACTCTTTTTTTGTGAAGCTATTTGCCAGAATATCTCATGGATATCTTCTCGATTTGGAAAAGTCGAATTTCCGGTGGGTGAAAACGGAACATGGGCGAATTCAACAGGAATGTGTCCATTCAACACTACTCAAGGTTGGTTTTGATGTTTTTTCATTCATTTCTGATTTAGGGAAGTGTACGGGGGATTAGGTTGAATAGCACGATCAATATGATACTTTCCCTAAAGGATTGTTCAGATATGGCGCGGTGATCCGCCGCAAGAGAATACTTCGGTTTTTTTTTTCTAAAGTGTTAATGAATGGCAACTGGGCGATCGAGAATGACTCATCTACTCGCAATACCATTTCCAAAATAGCCTTGATATCAGGATGTTCAACCGATGTAGTTATGCTTACCTAAGTTTTATAACCTGACGAAGTGTTGCAGCGGCGCACGAAACGTCGTGATCTTTTACATCCTTTGTTGACCATACATTGCGAGGCAAGCGAATATCACTAGCGATATTATTTCGATGTAGTTTGTTTTCACTTCATTATTCAACACTAGCAAATCAAGATAGGGGCTTAGGGTATAAAAGCCCTTCCCCATAGATATTCAAGCTCCCAAACTGTGTTCATGAATACAAGTTAATTAAAGCTAGGGTCACGTAGAAAATGAATGCAGGAACCCCAAGCCCCCAGCCCTCAGACCAAAATAATATTCTAGATCCGCGCGTGTTGATGAATGTATTGAATAGTTCCAGAATCATGAATTACTGAATCACTTGAGGAAATTCAAATCAAAGACAGTTCTTCTTTACTTCATTTATGTCCCTTTCCTTTTTCGTATCTGGTAATAACTGTTTCCCGGTGTTCTTTTGATATATAAAAATATATGTGTATTTTATGTTTATTCCGAACAGTCAATGAACCGATTGGGCGGGCTCTGTGTATCGGCGATGGTATTACCCAGAGCCAGTGGCAACCTGTGGATAATTGCGGACCATTTAGAAATGTCACAGATATTCTCACAGAAATTGCACAGGTTTTTGGAATTTTCTTTTCAAAATTCGATCATTAAAAAGGGGCTTTCTTAAAAACCTTCATATGTAATGCCATTGTTTTTAGTAAATTGTAGATACCACTGATAATTACAACCTAAACCAAATGGGATAAATATATTTATACGAATAAAATATCAGTATAAGATGACCTATCATTTCGTATATTTCACCCGATTTGGTACGTTATTTTTTACCAATTACAATTTTACACAATAAACATTAATGTTTCTTTCTCAATTACCTTTTTCTTTTAAAGTGTATCCTTACTTTACATTTGAGAACTTTGAAATCATGCCTAACAGGTACTAAGTAGCTCATGGTCAATCAATTCTACTGATTATTTTAATGTAATTTTATACACAAATGCATTGGACGATTTTTTATTCATTTTCATTGACAATACTAAAATTGAAGCACTTGCAACATGTCTACTTATCTTCATTCGTTAGCTCTTAATACGTCATTTAAAACCATAAAATAGTATTAAATAGTAAAAGTTTTCTCCTCAAATCTTAGGTAATCGTAGGTGAAGAAAATGCAGGTGAAGTGAGCCAGCAAGTATCATCTGTTACTTCCAACGTCGAAGATATCACATCAGATGACATCACGTTTGTGGCGGAGATAACATCAAGCATTGTGCAGCAAAATATTACTAGTGAAGAGGTATTTTGAACGATGCCAGACCAATCCTATTGAACATGAATTTTCGATGGTTGATGAATTTTATTAGGTTCTGATAATCATCGAATGGTACAAAAATTGGAGCCTTCCCTCCAATACCATGTATGACATTGTTAAAGATGTAAAAGAGGTAAATCCTATAACCGGTTTTTAACAATATTGGACGCCTTGAAGCTGAACTACGATGAATGAAGAATTTACCAGAGCCTTACCCCGTACAGACTTTTTTCTTTTAATTTTGTATAATATCTTAATTATTATATGACAGATTTAAGTCTCTCATTGTCCTTTCATATATTTTTAACCTCTTGAAAGTTGCTTCATCCAGAAGTTGTGTAACAGCTTTAAAAGAAGAGCTTTGCTAAGACTGTCATGTTTTTAATACCCTATCGTTATTCTGTTTGATTTCCGAGTTTCGGCAAATTTCTCCTACTCATCGTCATCCTTTGTGTTTGAATTGACAGGTAACAAAGTCTATAACGAGTATTGTGAGCAATATAGCTCAGGTAGAAACAGAGGAACTTGAAGCCGCAGAGGAAGAAAGTGGGGCAATAAGTAAATTTATCCAGGCTTTTGAGGAACAAATCAGTCGTGTTGAGGTTGCCGATGGTGGGATGCTCAACATTCAGCAGCCAAATGTAGCCGTACAGGTGATTTTACATTTATATCATAGGCTACGACAAAATTTATTAGATATCCACCAGTATACTTAAATATAGAATTTCACTTCCAAGTTATATAATTGTTTGCATGGATATAAAAAATAAAGAATTAAACAAAACTTGACACAGCCATTCGTCCATTGTGGTCCCATTCTATTTGGTGTCCAACAAGGCGCGACACTTTCATTATTTGTCTGTATGCAGTTGTGTAGTTTTAAAAAGATCTGCCAAACAACATCATTATTATTTTGTGCATTTATGTGTGCAGGATTCTTCATATGTTGAATTTGTGGGATGCTCTACTTAGGTGCATAGTGCTAATCGCTTCATTTCGAATCATCATCAAAGATAAAAATCATGATAATGATGACAATAATGACACAAAATTATTTAATGGAATTTTTAAAAAAAATAAAAAAAAAATCAAATTATTAATAACAAAGATTATTGATGATAATAATATTCGATTTGTAAGACGCCAAAGCCACTTGAAATCAAATACTCAAGGTGCACTATTGCGAAGGAGAAGTCACATCGAAGCATTTTAATTTCATACAAACTACAGAAAAATGAAATAAAGGGAATTACTAATTATATTCCAATCCAAATAGAAACGATTTTAGATTATTTTTGAACACCTCAACTGACCTGCTTTTACGAGTTTGTCAAGGGAGAGTATTTCAAAGCGAAGGCATGGACAAATGTTTCCTCTCCCAGTTCCCTATTTTCAGATGATAATGATGATAATAATAATAATAACAATGATAAATTAATAATATTGATATTTTTGTAAATACAACAAAATTATAATACATCAAAATTATAATACAATAATAATGATAGTAATATAAGAAACAATGATGATGATGATTAATGTAATAATAAAAACAATAATAATACTAGCAATAATAATTGAAGTCCTAATTCACACAACAGGTCCAGAGTGTATCTGCTGACGACGTTATGCGTGGTCTTGTGCTTTCGCTAGCTGGATCCAGTCTTTCAGACCTGACCAAGGCCAATATTACCATCAATGCTCCGACCCAAGATGACCGCGATGACGTCATTGCTACAAGACCAGGCACCATCGCTCAGGTCAACATTCCACCTTCAGTTTCATCCGTCATTTCGTCCACGGCCCCACTCTCAGGATCGCCGTCGAATGGCAGTGGTGAATACGTTCGGGTCAACTTCAATATATTTTCAACTCCAGCCCTGTTCATTTCTAAATCGTTGCGCACAATCAGTGCAGATAATGAAGGCTTCAATCGATCAGCTAACTCGCCCGTGATATCTCTCAGTATTGGTCAAGGGAAAGTCGCAGCCTTGACCGAATTCATCAACTTTACCTTCACTACATTAATGGTAAGACCTATTACAATAAATGTCATAATAACGTTTTTTAACATAGTATACGTATTATACTGTAATCTGCCTTTAGCAGTATTCATAGATAATTTTATTTGAAGACATACATATATAGGGGAAAATGTAAACATTATATGTATTTCAATCTATTTTCACTCGTTTTTCACTCCTGTGTTTGATTCCCCTAATGATAAATGGGCTTTAAAGTAAACCAATCAAAACTATCATTCATTATTCCTTTATGCCTTATTTAACAAATGTTATTATTGGTCTATATGCATTTCTTGCTATTTTGTTGTTATTGTTGTTTAGCCTGGATACGTGAATCCCATGTGTTCATTTTGGGATGAGGAGCAGGAAGATTGGTCCCAAGATGGGTGTGTTCTTGTTTCTGGAATACCATCATCTGATGAGCGCTCTGATGAGGAGATCGTGCGCTGTGCGTGTGATCATCTTACCAACTTCGCTGTTTTAATGGTCAGTGAAAATCAATTAGGCAGTTTTCATATACATAATCACCATTTAACTACTACCCCGACCACTATAACCCGACTAACTAAACGCAGTAGGTTACCTAGAGCTATATAGCGTGATAATGCGCTGGATGACCGACGGGTATAGTTGG
This sequence comes from Strongylocentrotus purpuratus, assembly GCF_000002235.5. Taxonomy (NCBI): domain Eukaryota; kingdom Metazoa; phylum Echinodermata; class Echinoidea; order Camarodonta; family Strongylocentrotidae; genus Strongylocentrotus; species Strongylocentrotus purpuratus. The sequence continues at coordinate 4,504,595 of NW_022145603.1, forward strand.
TCCTACTAACTCCTTGGGCCTACAGATTAAATAGTATGGTCTATATACTATATCGTGGGAGACAGTATATCACGCCTGTGGCTGTGCGAATGGAAACGGCTACTAGCTAGTTTCTTTCCAGACAGGTGAAACAATACTACCAAGTGTTTGTGGACAAGCGGTCACTATTCGACCTCTTCCCCTTATACAATTCCCTCTTTTTCAATTCCCCCTTTACTTCCGAAGAACGATGGAGTATATAGCTGGTCTTCAACTGGGTATGAATAATATTAACATTCTTGTCTCGATTGAAAGGTAGTAAAGTGACTTAATACAAGGTTCCACCACTTCTATCATAATAAAACCCACATTCCTCAGTTTTCAATTAACGACACATAGACTATATGACAGCTAATGGTAAAATAATTAGTTTTTATTTGAGCATTTGAAGTAGATGTTTTAGTTTGGGCTTAATTTTCTTTCATGTTACAGGATATCCATGGACAGGAGGATTCATTAATCGAGGCATACAACATCCTGACTTACATTGGATGCTGTATTTCTATCTTCAGTCTTCTTGTCACATTGGCAACCTACCTGTGGAACAAGTGAGCCCATTAAGAAGAAATAATGCAATCATTAATATTACACAAAGGAGACAGAATGTGTAATTAGTCCCTGGTCGTTTTTATCTTGTAGGGTTTTGAACGTGCAATAGGTACATAAACTATGAAAGAGATGCATTTTTAGAATTCATTAAATAATCATGCAACTTCAAATAACCACCTTTTTAATCAAAGTATCTCTTGATCAAATGAGATGAAATACGTATAAACCTGCAGGACAGATCTGTTTGGTTTCACTTCTGTTTGGAGTAATGTACAGTTTATGATTGAAAGGGGAAGAGGAGGGCAGGAGGAGGAGAAGAAGAAGAAGAAATGGAACAAGAAGAAGAGAAACTTCCATAATATCATTGGTTGCTTGGTGATGTAAGGGATGAGTAACGAGGGTCTTAAATAGGTTACAATTAATATTAATTTGTTCATATATATTCTACATTGATACTCTAATAACTTTGTAGATCAAATCCTTTGCCTCTTAGTGTGCAGTTTGCATGGTATGGAAGGCATATTCATTTCGAACATTTTTGGCTTACTACTTTCCCATTTTGCATCGTCCTGAATAGTTCGACTCAGATTATTTTATATTTAACATGCGTGGCTATTCTGAGGGTTGTGCCCATTAATAAAAGAGATACATAAGTAAAGCACAATCACGTAATCTCCTTCATTTTACAAACATTTCCCCTCAATTTCAGTTTGTTTTTCTTGTTGTTTGTCTTTTTCTTCTGTGTTGCCAATCAGGTGATGGTAAACCTGTACATGTTTGGTACAATATTGCTTCGACGCTTTCCTAACCTTATTTTAATGTTGCAATCTTGATAGGGATTTGAGGACCAAGCAGACTAACAAGATCTTCATCTGTCTGTGCCTGACATTGCTATGTCTCTACACGACATTTGTCATCATGATCTCTCTGGATTCTACTAGAGATTATCGTGAGGTCCAAGCTGGACCCTGCGGGTTCCTGACGGCCCTAGTTCACTACTTCGTTTTGTCCTCTATTGCATGGATGGGTGTGGAAGGGTACAATACCTACCTCATTATTGTGAAGATCTTTAACACCTACATCCAGAATTTCATGATCAAGGCTTCCTTAGCTGCGTGGGGTACGATATTTTTTTCCTTATATCTTTTTACTGGGAATAGTGATTACCAATAACATGAAGTGTCTGCATGTTTTTACAAACAGATATAATGTCTGTAAATCAGAATCCTCCGACAAACTTCTTTATACTCATACACTTAGGTTCTGAAATTAGGCTCAAAACAATAAGTGACAACCTGGTTTGCTACGATAAACCTTTAGCAATACAAACAATGATGAATGGGCAAACAAATGTAATTCTGTCTTTTAATATTCATATAAAAAGGTAATCGTTAATTTTCTGTGCTTTTTAACTAACAAAATAATTCAAGAGCGCTGGCAGGATATATTATATTCATTTAGCCATGCTAACTAAATGGAGAATAATTATGGAAAGATCACATTAGAACGGATTATAGTCCAACAGTGCACATGAATTCGTATTTTTAGTCATGTTTGTGTAAATTTCTTTATACACGTATGTCATTACAGGAATTCCTGCACTTATCGTGGTTCTTACTGGAGCTATTGCTAGAGACTCTTATGCTCATGATGATCTGTAAGTGGTAATGTTTGAAAGTTTAGTTGGAATATTGGATTGCATATATCATTAGGTATACCTAATGATCTTCAAATTTCGGAATCAGCAAATTACGTTTCTGTACTTCATCATGGTTCTTACCTGGCGCAGGGGTTGCATTGATGAAGAAGGATGCAACCCCGGGGCAAGGCTTGCCTTTAGCGCTTAGAGACTTTGGTGGAAAATGTTTTATAAGAACCTTTTTTAAAATAAATTGTTATCATTGTTATTTACTCTGGTTTTTAGGCATTTGGTATCTAGGTATCTCATAAGTTAGCAAGTTTGTAATTATGATCTGGAATTGATAATTAAGTATCACGTTCGCTGGTATGTGGTGTGATCCAAGCTTGAGGACGGCCACCAAGCGAATACACTCACCACACATACTAAAATCTTGGATATTGTAGGTTACGTTTGGAACAGGAAAGCTATATAATGGGAAATCATTTACGATAAAATGTTTCAAGGACCATGGAAAAAAAAACTATCACTTAGATAGTATCAATTGACTTAACTCAGTCTATTTACAAAATGCATATTACTATCAATAGATGCTTTCTACAATTCTGGGCTCAAATCGGTGGTCTCTTGATTCCCATGGCCATCATCCTCCTCATCAACATTGTCATCTTCATCCTGGTGGTTCGACAATTGCTCCGGTCAGCCAACATCGCTGGTCGGGTGAAAAGAGAGGCTAAGGCAGAACGTCGAGAGACTATCGAACGCGTCCAAAACGCAATCTGCATCTTGTTCCTGCTCGGGCTGACCTGGATCACCGGATATCTTCTTTTAATCCCGCTATTCAGTCAGGTAAAGGCAACTGCGTGGTATCTATCTCGTATTAAAAGTATCTTGAGAAATCAGTTATAATGATTAGATACACCAGCAATACCTCTTTAGATATTAAGTATTTGTAGAACATGAGAGAGAATGCCATATACCTAATTATTATTTATGAAACATTTGCGTTTAACAGGTGGCTCAACCAATCTTCGTCGTCCTGAACTCCTTCCAAGGATTGTTCATCTTTCTACTCTACTGCGTCCGGAAGCCTTTCATCCGTAAGAAATGGGGGCTAACTTGTTTCGACAAGTTCCTAAAGAAAGAAGCAAGCACTTCCAGCGATGTGGTGAGTTCGACGGCGCTATCTTCGTCATCTGGCATGATAAGCAAATTGCGCCCAGGAGCCTCGGATAGTTACTTGTTGCCTACCAAAGACGACAATCCCGATTCTATGTGTATGTTCAATCCGACCTATGACGTTAGCCAGGTTGAGGAAGAAGTCACACCACCAATGAACAAAGATATCCAGAGTTCCTCCGAGGAACAGAAGAAGGACACAGATCATGATGCAACAAGCACCGATGTCGTGACGGTAAGTCTACCTCTTGATGCACCTGTCACAAATGTCACTGAGACAGGTGATGGTGTTTCCTCCACCACGGATGCTGACACCACCAGTGTTACTATGGATTCAACTGATGCCAGCAAAGATACTTAGGGGTAACGATGATGTTGCTTTCTACCAACAATGATGCTGCCGTCAGTCTCCCTAAGGATGCAGAGGATGGCACCAAACACAGAGGCATTTTATTCAATATTTTTTAAAGCAAGAATAAGGTCTTAAGAGAACATTATGTTAGAGTGGAATACTATGCAGGGGAGGGGTGGGCTGGTGTTGGCTGAACCCCCTTTCCTGCTCCCGAGCATTTTGCAATTACCAATATACCGTCACCACATATTAGGGCAACCAGGTGATTGCTATTTGTTATCATCTTTATTATATTTCAAGAAAAAAAATTATCTGTAAAATTTATATGAATCTTATCAAAGCATTATCAAAGCTTATTCAATGATCAGATTTTTTTTTGTATATGATACTTGTGGCGTATTACTCAGAGAAGAGGGTTTTTCCTTTTTTAAGGACAAATGTATGATGATTTGATTTGATTTGACTTGATTTATTTATTTCTGTTTGATTTCCCTTTTGTTTTGCATGTTTACAAATATATAACAAACAGAACATTGCAAAGGTTACACATTTCAAAAGAATTTAATGTCGAATAAAGTAACTAATCGAAATGACATTTGTACAATTTATATGTGCCTTATCAAAGTATTCATGATCAGAATATTTTGTTTATATGATACTTTGTGGTGTATTACTCAGAGAAGAGGTCTTTCCATTTTTGAAGAAAACGTAAAATGATGATGATGATGATGATGATAACATGATTTACAAAAATAATTATTAATTGGTTCGATGTATTATTACATTTCAATGACGAAATGACATTTGTACAATTTATATGTACCTCATAGATGTATTCCTGATCAGAATAGTTTGTTTTTATGATATTTTGTGGTGTATTACTCAGAAAAGAGGTTTATCTATTTTTGGAGAAAAACGTATAATGATGACGATGATGGTACCATGATTTTTGTAAAATTATTAATAGGTTCGATATATTTTTACATTTCAATGACGAAATGACATATGTACATCATCGAAGTATTCATGATCAGAATATTTCGTTTATATGAAACTTTGTAGTGTATTACTCGGAGAAGAGGTCTTTCCATTTTTGAAGAAAACGTAAAATGATGATGATGATGATGATAACATGATTTTAAAAAATTATTATTAATTGGTTCGATGTATTATTACATTTCAATGACGAAATGACATTTGTACAATTTATATGTACCTCATAGATGTATTCCTGATCAGAATAGTTTGTTTATATGATACTTTGTGGTTTATTACTCAGAAAAGAGGTTTATCTATTTTTGGAGAAAAAAGTATAATGATGACGATGATGGTACCATGATTTTTTGTAAAATTATTAATTGGTTCGATATATTTTTACATTTCAATGTCGAAATGACATATGTACAATTTATATGTACATCATCGAAGTATTCATGATCAGAATATTTTGTTTATATGAAACTTTGTGGTGTATTACTCAGAGAAGAGGTCTTTCCATTTTTGAAGAAAAACATATAATGATGATGATGATGGTAACATGATTTACAAAAATAATTATTAATTGGTTCGATTTATTATTATATACAATTCAATGACGAAATGACATATGTACAATTTATATGTACATCATCAAAGTATTCATGATCAGAATAGTTTGTGTATATGATACTTTGTCGTGTATTCCTTAGAGAAGAGATATTTCCATTTTTTAAGAAAAACGTACTTTATTATAGATTATTATTATTCATTACCGTTTTTCTCAAAGCATAAACTTCACTGTTCATGTTGTCCCTGAAAAAAGTAGATTCAAGTTTTTCGTTACATTACTCAATAATCCTGAATTACTTTTGCTTAATGTGCACATAACAGAAAGGCTAATAAATATATAAATAATTGACATTCTTACAGCGCTCTGTAAATTGTCTTTAAACCCTATACATGATTAACTTGAGAAATACCTTTTTAATTAACTGTGTGAAAGGTTGGTATTTAGGCTAGCTTTAAAATCATGGAAATGGAAGATGTGAATATCAGGCTTCAAATGATGAGTTTCGATAATTGATATTCCCAAATTCTTTGTCTTTCGAAACTAAACAACAATCATCGACTCGTTTGAAATCAGTCATATGTGATTTAATGATAATATTCTTCTTGTCATATGATAGAAAGGAGGAAGAGCAATGTCAGTGATGTATACATTAATGATAAAAATGATTTAGGACTATTGAGTAATTTACAAACATAATGATGTTAGATTGCTTATACCCCTTCACATACACGGACTTTTCTTACGAGTCCTTACGGATCAAATTTTGATCAAAAAAAGATGATTTTGTCATTTAAAAATTAAGTTTTGTAACATTTGACACTCAGATTTTCATTATCTCACAAAAACATTATTTTGTGTAGCGCCCTCTGCAACAGAACTCAACTATCCCTTTTAGTATAGGATTTCCCGGCCAAATTCGCGAGTTTGTCATTCAAATTAATTTGTCTTGCGTTCAAATTCGACGGTTTTAGTGCCGTCAGGTATATCTCGGGTTTATATTCCTTTTTCTAGTTTTCAAATCTATGGAATTTTCGTTAGAATTTACGTATGTTTCATTTAAATTAATGAACAATGTGCTTCTTTCGCTATTTGGTCATTCGATTTGGCGCAACACGATTTTCTTACAACACGACGGTGTACTTCTAGCATTCTAATTCATTTGTAGCATTCAAATTAGCACTTTGTGCACTTAAATTGATGGTCAATATACATTTCTTGTTTATTACACACTTTTTATAGCTCATTCTTTTTCTTTCAAGGTTGTTTTTTTTTTCATGTGTATTTCATCATATTTCATTTTCTTGCATTTATACACTTATACTTATTAGATTTATCTGATATTCATCAGCATTTAAGTTTGATTGTTAAGAAGAAAAAAAAAACGACTTGCATCTACGGACCTGATGGTCTCAATATATTTGTAAATGTTCATGTAAGGAAGTTGTTTGTCTTATGTTTCATCATAAATTTAGCATAATTTCAACATAATTTCATTATGGAAGAAGGTACAATATTGTGACTGGGGTAGGGACTAGAGTCAACAATTTGAACATGATTCATTATTTAGCCAAGTCTTTAACCATCGATCTGCTGGCGGGCAAGTAAACTATGCAGCTCTTTAAGAAAAACAGAGGGGTGTGCTGGGTATAAGAGACGATGTGGATTACTTTTGTAAAATTCCGAGCCCGTAGTAAAAAGGGGCGATTGAGGGTACCCCCACCTTTCCTGGGTATATGAACATGTCAAGGCAGAAATGCCATATCCCTTGATTTCGCCCCTTCTTTACTTTATGTCTGACTACACCCATCTGCATTGTCCTGAAAATGAATAAATGGAATAACAGCTTAGACCCCAATGGCAAATCATGCATTTTAACTGCATTATTTAAAAACTGTAAAAGCTTGTTGCAATTCTTCCCCCTAACATTCCTAACTTGCCTACGAATACGAATGACAGGTGTTAATTTGAATGATAGAAATTACGCTTCGACAAGTGAATATTAATTTGAATGCTAGTTGAGCAGTTTCTAAATTGAATGACAGATCTATGAAATCCTTCGACCAAAATCCTAAATTAAATACAAAAACTGGAAAATTTAATGATAATTGGCATGGCAAAGCCGATCTGCGCTAACTTAAATGCAAAGTAAATGAATTCGAATGACAAACACGCGAATTTGGCCGGGAAATCCTATATCAAATGCAATTATTCGGGGGTGCCCATCCAAAAAACAATTCTGATTCAACGGTCTTGAAATGAAATACTCACGATTGTATTATAGTAGTTTTATTGTATAATCTACACAGATTCCCTTCAATTTGTTTTGATCGAGTGGAATTACAACTAAGGCTATGTCTCGGCTCCTCTTCGTGCAGATAGTATCGATTTCACGATATGTCTAGCTTGTAAGCTCTTCGTGAAACGGTTTAGGAAGATCAGAGACATCTCCGTAGTTGGCGGATGAAGTTATGACTGTCTTGTCGTTGGTTTCGAAAAAACAGGCCCCAGGGGACCGATGGCTTTAACTCCTCTCAGAGGGACTTGGTAATGAGGAATAATGCCTTACCGATTGGCAATAGAGCATCGACTTGGCTTTGAACCCGGGAGCTCCCGGGAATGAGACCACTGCTCTACCACTGAGCCATCGCGCCTCCAATATAATTATGTTTATGTTCACATCGATGTGATTACAGAAATATATTCATAAATGTCATAATTATGTTCATGCTTCACAACCTGAAGAAGGCCAAAAAGCTGAAAGCTGAATTGTCTAATAAATAGTAGAAGTTCTCTATGACCTTCCTGATGACATCCTTCCGTCTCACGCCTATAATTATATATGTATTTTTATATATTTATTTATATATTTATTTGTATATGTATTTGTATATTTTGATATATATAATAATAATAATAATAATAATAATAATGGTGGCTTCTTATATAGCGCACATGTCCGTCACGTTGTGACGCTCCTGGCGCTGCCCGGATATATATATATATATATACGAGCAAGTTTAGTGATGTATATATATATATATATATATATATATATATATATATATATACATATTTATGTTTACAAAAGTAGTAAATTAATGATGAATTAATTACGATACATTGCATGGAAAGCAAAAACCGGTAGAGTTCAGCAGTAACATTCTTTAAATATAGTGTAAGTAGACCTCGTGACCCTGCAGTAATGAATGATAAAATAACAACAATTAAAATATAATATATGAAATACACTTAGGCCTACTCATAGCTGGATAATAACGAATATATGTCTAGAATGATATGGAGAAGTAAACTATTTCGGGAATATATGATCATCTAATAAATTAGTATAATCTTGTCATTTCAAACAACTTTTCAAAGCACAGGTTTAATAAAAACAGAAACACACTTATCTGTTGTTAAAGTGGGCACTTTGAAGTGAACACTTTAATAATATATACATATTTATCAAATACAAATATTCACATTGAATACAATTCATAATATATTTCTACTGTAAGGCGGAAGTTACAAACTACCTGGAGAATACATTTTTTAATTGCATAAACAGATTTAGATTCAGATCTGATTCAGATTAATTTTATTGGTCCATTCGGAAATTCAGTTGTTGGCATTACATAGAGCACAGGGGCGTAAATCTGTACCCAGGAGTGGGGGGGGGGGGGGGGAGGATGATCGGCGATAGCCATCTCCTTGGGTGTCGATCCCGGGGGATGGGGGGGATATATCCCCCCCCCCCCCCAATATTTCAGGTGGGGGGGGGGTGGCCTGTACAATCATCCCCCCCCCCCAATAATTCACCATCAAAAAAAAATGAAGAGAAAAATGAATGAGAGCCCGACGAGAGTAGTTAATGGTTATTACTCGCAAGATGACCATCAATATACACATTTTGCTTTCTCATTTTCATAATACATATAATATATATATATATATATATACGAAGTTAATTAGACAACCGTATATGAGACAAGAATAAATTGAATTCTCGCTCATAAGGCTTCATCAGGAATTGATGAATTTATTCAATTTGTTCAATCAACAGCATCATAGAAATGCAGTGCGCCAAATGCAAAGCCGCAGCGTTAAAAAGCAACGAGCTAAATGTTAAGCGCGAAGCGCAAAAGTAGCAAAGTAGCAATCTGCAATTAATGCACATCAAACAATTCTGGACAGTGTAAACTTAGATGAACTCTGTGACGAATTCGTGATTAGATCGGAGACAAGGAGAAAGATTTTCGGACATTAGTATGACTTATAAAATAGTTCACTAATTGCTATGTTGTTTCCGTTCACCCTTTTTAAAATTCACGTCATTGTATCTTTATTTTTATTTTTTTCACTCATTTTATTTCCTGACATTTCATAAAACATTTTTCATTTTTGGAGAAAGATTACTTTGTCACATCTTATTTTTGTTTTATTGAAAAGCTGATGTAGGCCTATGTCACTGGCGTAAGCATGACTTATTTTAAATTTCATACAAGTCATTTATAAATGTTCGTGATATCACATGATTTTCAACAGAATTCGCGTTTCTCCATTTCTGTTGCAAACTGACACATTCCCAAATAGCCAGGAAGAGCATTTATTTTGTATAGTCACTAATGGGCCTCATTAGAGGCCGATAACGCTAATAGTAGTACACAATTCCTTTCCAGAAGCTATTGCGACAAGCACTGCCGGGAGATAACATGATACCAACCACGCGGGCTGTGCATGCAAAGATTTGCGAACGAACGTTCCATACGTACATCCTGTGGGAAAACTGAATTTCGACAAGAATTAATATAGAAAACAGTACAACGAATCGCCTTCTTTCTCTATTAATTAAATGAAACGTTAAAGCTTCCGCGCTTTGCGCGGGAGGGGGCAACTGAATTCAGACTAGTATTAAGAGTTATAATTAAATGAAACGTCAAAGTACACGGTACAACGAATCGTCTTCTTTTTCTAATAGTTTAAGGAAACGTGAAAGCTTCCGCGCTAAACGCGGGATGGGCTAAAATTATTTCAGACGTGGATTAATAGTAATAATTTATTGAAATGCAAAGCTTCCGCGTGGGAAAACTGAATTCAGACAAGGACACAAGACGACGAATCGTCTTCTTTCTCCATCAATTAAATGAAACGTGAAAGCTTCCGCGCTTTGCGCGGAAAGGGGGGGATGAATTCAGACGAGGATTAAGAGTCGAGAATGGTACATCGAATCGTCTTCTTTCTTTAATAATCTAATGAAACTTCAGAGCTTCCGCGCTACGCGCGGAGGAAGGGGAACTTGATTCAAACAAGGATTAAGAGTCGAGAACGGTCCAACGAATCGTCTTCTTTCTCTAATAATTTAATGAAACGTCAAAGCTTCCGCGCTTCGCGGGGATAGGGGAAACTGCCCCCTCCCTGCACGTACCCAGCCTCCTAGGGAGCGCGCTCTGTAAGTAATTCGCGTGCTCACTACCGCCCCCCCCCCTAAAATGAAATCCTGGCTACACGCTTGGGGAGGGGTGCAACCTGCCACACGCTTCTACCTCTTGGTTGCTTTGATCCATTGCCGAAAATATTTTGGCACCTATTATCCCCCCAACCACGGATACAAATCGACACCCTTGGCCATCACATACTAGCACGAGCACACGCCCTCACTAATTTACGCAAGCGCTCGTGATCGCGCACGCACAAACACACAACACACACGCAAACACCCACGAACATATACACACACACACGCACACAAACGAACAAACAACAAACACACACATACCCAAACACACAGATACATAAATGTATACATCCATACATACATGCACGCACATGCCAAATTTTACAACCATAAAGTAAAAGAATTGGACGTATTTCGAAATACTGACAGCTGCAAACTGTAGTGTTTATTATAATGAACTCCGAAATAAGACGACACACTTTCAAGTAGAAACAAAAAGATTGAGTATTTCGTCAGGAAGATGCGAACTCTTTATTTTGAGTCTCATCACTTAGAAAATGATGTATAAAGTTTAGGGGCGTTGCTAGACCTTTTTTAGTCGGGGGGGGGGGGGTAATGTAGAGGCCAACGATTACCGACAAAACTAGCCCCAAATTACCGACAAAATTAAATGTCCCAATATTTACACCCTATATACCCGGGGCCGAAGGCTAAATTTTTTTTCCTACGGACTATCTATAGAACTTGCGTATGCGCAAATGGTCATTTTCCTCGACGACATAAATATACGAATTATTTCGTCAACTTAGTCAGCATCATAGCTATATATTTTAATGCAGGCGCGAAACTAGGATCTCATTTTAGGGAGGGGCGGTAGTGAGCAGGCGAATCACTCAAAGAGCGCGCAAAGCGCGCAAAGCGCGCTCATTAGGGGGAGTGGGTGATAGGCCACAGGAAGCTTAGACGTTTCCTTAAATTATTAGGAGAAGAAGACGATTTGCTGTACCGTTCTCGACTGTTAATCCTTGTCTGAATTCAGTTCCCCTCCTTCCCCCCTCCCCCCCGGCTCCCCCTCTCGCGCGAAGCGCGGATGCCTTGGCGTTTCATTAAATTATTAGAGAAAGTAGACAATTCGTTAAACCGTGCTCGACTCTTAATCCTTGTATGAATTCAGTTTCTACCTCTCTCTCCCGCGCAAAGCGCGGAAGCTATGACATTTCATTAAATTATTAGAGAAATTAGACGATTTGTTAAACCGTGCTCGACTCTTAATCTTTGTCTGAATTCGGTTTACCCCTCCCGCGCAAAGCGCGGAAGCCTTGACGTTTCCTTAAATTATTAGAGAAAGCAGACGATTGGGTGTACTGTTCTCGACTCTTAATTCTCGTCTGAATTCAGTTTCCCCTTCCCGCGCGAAGCGCGAAAAGTTTAGACGTTTGATTTAATTATTATAGAAAGAAGACGATTCGTTCCACCGTTTTCGACTCTTATTAAGCCCTATTTATCTAAATTCAGTTCCCCCCTCTTGCGCGAAGCGCGGAAATTTTGACGTTTCCTTAAGTTATTAGAGAAAGCAGACGATTTGTTGTAACGTTTTCGAATCTTAATAAGCCCTATTTATCTGAATTCAGTTTTCCCCTTTCGCACGAAGCGCGGAAGCTTTGACGTTTCCTTAAATTATTAGAGAAAGCAGACGATTGGGTGTACTGTTCTCGACTCTTAATCCTTGTCTGAATTTAGTATACCCCCTTCCCGCGCGAAGCGCGAAAGGCTTAGACGTTTGATTTAATTATTATAGAAAGAAGACAATTCGTTGCACCGTTTTCGACTCTTAAAGCCCTATTTATTTTAATTCAATTCAATTAATTCAATTTAAACAACAAATTAATTCATTCATAGACCTACACAAACATCACATGTATTGCTGCCCTTACATATCATCCCCTCGTCCTCTAAGTTTTAGGTGTGAACAAATGACAACCACCGAGTAGGACTTGGGCAATGCAACAGTTACCGTATTATTTATCACTCTCAATCAGATGCGTTCACAGTTTTCACACCTCTTAAAAAATGTTTCTGAAATTCATATAATGATACATGTACTGTGTTTATGAATTAAATCTAATGAATTCTTTAATTTCCTCAGCCAAATCCTTTCTCAAATATAAAAATAATAAGAGTGTGTACAGGCTTACCTTGAAATAACTGAAGAGACAAAGGGCCACTGTAAGTCTTGAACACGCCAGGTCTGGAACTTCAGTCTTCATCTACCCCCCCCCCACACACACACACACACAAACACTCTGGGGTCAGAGGGACCGCATGCGCGTTCCTAAAATCTCCAGGAAAGGGATACTTTTTCGCGCGACAAAATCCGGCCCTAGAATTGTAAAAAAAAGGGGGTGTATTTGACTTTTCACCTGGAGATTTCTTTAAAAAGGGGGTTGGGTTTTTTCTCTCTCTCTTTGGACTCCTGAGAAATTAAAAAGAGGGTTATAAAATATCTTGAATATCATAGAAAAATTGATCAAATCCCGGGATCAAATTCCTGAAATTCCTGCTAGCTTTGAAAGCTCATTCAGGAATATTTCATTTTGAAAAGTAAAAACATTGGCCCCCAGTCCCCTCGATCGACTAGAGCTCACCTGAAATTTGGGGGGGGGGGGGGGGTGGTACATTTAGCAGTGTTCCGGATTTTTTATTTTTTATTTATTTTTAATTTTTTTTAATTTTTTTTTTTGGGGGGGGGTCTCCAAGGGGCTATAATAATACCTAGCAAAATATCGAAAAATTATTCTGAAGTTTATGAAGTGCTTGTTCGCACACGTCGCGCAACTACTCTTAGGCGAGGCGTCAAAAATATCGATACCAGCAGGCTGCCGCCTCACGTATTGGCGGATCGAGGCTGCAATTACGGCCGAAGCCTGGCTGGGGCAATTATTTTTCACTTATTAGCCCAGCCGGCTTGCGCCAGGCTGGGATCTGAGGCTCGGTTTCCATTCGAAAGGCGGCAGCCGGCGCATGCTTTTGAATGCCATTTCCTACCGCCAGCGGTAGCCGGCTGAGCTAATTTAAAAAATGCAGCCAGGACGCACAAGTGCAGTAAGCTGCCGCTGGCTGGTATATTTATTTTCGACGCCTCGCCTTAATGATCGTGATATTCTGTATACATGTCGGCTATACAGTTATACATACATACAAAAAATAACTCATTTCTCATGCATTATGCTGAAATTGAAACAATCACATTTTTTTTCCTTCTTCTTCTTCTTCCATTTTTTTTTTTTTTTTTTTGTAATCTCAGGAAGGGGGTATATTTGTACAGGCCATCCCCCCTCCTTCAAGCCAGTGGGATGCATCCCCCATCCCCCCGGGATTTACGCCCCTGATAGAGCACATGAACAAAATACAATAGAAAATATAATACACAAATAGATAATACACAGTAGCAAATTTACAATGGCGTAGTCAGATGGAAACACGGATATATATCGTTTTTACATTGTGGAATAATATAAGAAAGTAAATGGATTTACAACAATTGAAAAGACAATATTATAGTAACCTCTTTTTCATTAATAAGAATGATAGTCGTAAAACGTGGAGAACAATTAACGAGTTGTTGAGTGGTGGAAATGTCAAAAATAAAGTGACCAATGTAGAGAAATTATTAAGCTCAGGTGGTGGAGAAAATAGAAGGATAACTTCTGACAATGAAATAGCTAACGAATTTAACAACTTTTTTGTAAACATAGGTCCAAAACTGGCAAAGGAAATACCACCAGTGAATTCTGACTTTACAGAATATTTAGGATATAGAACAGAAACATCACTATTTTTAAAACCAATAACAGAGAATGAATTGAAATGCCACTTACAGACTTTAGATACAAAAAAAGCATGTGGCTATGATAATTTGCCGGCAAGATTGTTGTGGGATGCTGCCCTATACATTTCAAGCTCATTAACATATATTTTCAATCTTTCCATATAAAGAGGTAAATTTCCAGACGCACTGAAAGTAGCAAAAGTGACACCCATTTATAAAAAGGGGCGAAAAGATCTAGCTGGTAATTACAGACCTATTTTAGTTTTACCTATACTGGGTAAAATCTTTGAGAAAATAATAAATAATCGTGTAATTGACTATTTGGAAGCAAACAATATCTTGTTTCAACACCAGTATGGTTTCCGTATTAGCAATAAGTTTAATATCTTTGATTAATCTTGCAAATACACTATTGAAATACTTTGATGAGGGTAGAACAACAGTTAGCATCTTTATTGACTTTCAAAAGGCATTTGATACTATAAACCACAGCATTCTCCTCAAAAAAAATGTCGCACTATGGAATACGTGGGTTAGCCTTGCAATGGTTTGAATATTATTTGTGTAAACGATCACAGTTTATACAATATAAAGACAAAATGTCTTTGAAATTGAATATAACATGTGGTGTCCCTCAAGGCTCCGTTCTTGGACCAACATTATTTTTACTATATATAAATGACTTACCTAACTCCACAAACTTTTTCAATTTCAGATTATTTGCTGATGACTCAAATCTTTTTCATACTTTTAATCCTAGACAAAAAGAAATTGATTTAGAAATTGTAAGTGAAAATTTAATGAAGGTGCAGGAATGGTGTAATGCAAATGAAGTCACAATTAACCTACAGAAAACAAACTATATGATTATGAAATCCAAAGGTAGATCAATAGACAAAAAGGGATCTGTGAGAATATCAAGATCAGATATTAAGAAGGTATCTGTTGCATCATTTGTAGGAATTGAAATTGATTGTCACCTTTTATGGAAAGAACATATTCAGACAATAAACAAATGCATTAGGTATTCTGTTTAAACTGAGACATTTTGTTCCCAAGAATATACTTGTGTTATTATATAAGGCTTTTATACAGCCTCACCTCTCTTATGGAGTAGAAGTATGGGGGAGCAATTACAAAAGTAATCTAAATTGCATATATTTAAGTCAAAAAATGGCAATGACAGCAATTACATTCAGTCCGCTTAGAACAGACTCCAAAGCTCTTTTTCAAAGTCTAAACATTTTAAATATTTTTCAACTTCATGAACTTCTTGTATCAACATTTATGTATGATTTGGTAAAAGGTTTTTTACCACACTTTTTAGTGGATTATTGTCAGATGATATAGCACAGATATGCAACTAGGAGAAAAGAAAGTGGCTTACTTTATCAACCAAAATGTAAGACAACGCAAGGGCAATTTTGTATTTCGTTTGTAGGAACAAAGCTGTGGAATTATCTGCCAGATGAAATTAGATTAAAAACATCAAGGTTATCTTTTCGGAGACATCTTTCCACCTACCTTCTATGTAAATGACGTGGGCTCAATCCCATCCCCTTCGTATTTTCCTTTTATATTACTTGTCTTCCTTTTATATATGTATACACTTCCTTGTTAACGATTATAGCGGCCTTAAGCTTTTACAGGATTTGTGCATGCACGTACATGTGTATGATTATTTTTATTAATACATCCTTTTCATTTTTATGAACACATTGATGATTTTATTTCTTCAAAGATTTGTCTTCTTTCATTATAATGCTTTTTTATTTTTATTTTTTCATTTTAGTAAAGAATTATTGTGATGTGTTGTTGTTAATAAATTCGAAATTCAATTCAATTCAATACGATTGCGTAGAATTCGGAGATATATTATTATTATTATTTTATATTATTATTTCATGTTATCATTATTATTAACGTCATCATTATTATTATCATTATTATCATTATTATTAACGTCACTGTTATTATTATTATTAAATAAAACTTGGAATAACATATGATATCATAGGGTATTATTTATTGATTTCCTCGTGATACTGTTACATTGGTTGAAAGGAAACGGATGATTAGCGAAGTGGCAAGATACAGGCCTATTCAATTTGACTGGAGTTGTTCATTGTATTTACGAATGGAAAGCGGAACAAAGGAGTTAAGGAATCGTGAAGTTTAAGCCTTCATTGATCTGTACCGCTTCCCCGATCGCATTAGGAAATAGCAAGGAATGAAGGGGGTGGTTACCATTTTCCAAAGTCTGTGATACCTGTTTCAGAATTGTATGAGCGCATTCCTGTTTCAAACCTGTCAATTCGCCAGTCATCTTGCCAGCATGATTGGCTATTGTCTGCAATTTCTTAAGATTCCCCTGTCTGCACCCACCATACCAGACCGCACAACTAAAAAGCATAACACTTTCTATTACTGACTTGTAGAATAACCTCAGGATGGTTCTGTCTACATGGAACGAATTCAGTTTTCGTAGAAAGTACATTCGTTGGTGAGCCTTTGCATAGAGAGATTGGCATTGGCCTTTCCATGATAGTTTATTGTCAATTATTGTACCAAGGTACTTAAAACTCTCGACCCTATGTATGTCCTCTCCTTTAAGCATGATTGGATTTGCTTGACCTTTGTTTAAACGAAAATCGAAAGTAATCTCTTTCGTTTTAGCTATATTTAGTACCAAGCAAATTTCTTCACACCAATTCTCAAACATGATTAAAGATAAACTTGAGTTGTGGTAATGCGATTGCATTGTGAAAGAAAAGGTGTGGAATGGATCAGAAAAGTTGATCAAATAGCATGTAAGTAATGGTGTGTAATGCAAGGTTCTGGAGTCATCAAAATCATCATAAATTTGGCAGAGTCTTGGTAAAGATACAATCACTTACACAGAAAGATGTATATGGGACAACACACATGGTGTCGGGGCTAGTATACTACCCTGATTTCCTTATCTTTATATGCTCATTACTCAGCCAGTATACATTTTCTTCAAAAATTGTTTGGCACATGACATATATTTGTAGTCTTGAACATTCAGTGTAAGTTTCGTTAAATTCTGTGAGAATTCATTTTCTTTTTTACCAGAACTCAAGTTAATCTTTAACTCCTCCCGATATTTACGTTCATCATTGCCATGGATCATGCCAATGCCAATGATAGCCGTGTCATCAGCGTACTTTGCAATTGGGACATTGTCATTTGACGAGATACAATCATTTGCAGTGGCGTACGCAGGATTTTTTTCAAGGGGGGGGGGGCGGGGGGGGGGGGGCAGGGGTTAACATTTTTAAATCGGGCCGATTTCGCAACGCCTCAGCCAGCCGCTGAATAAGCGGCGGGGGGGGGGGGGGTAAGAGCACATTTTTTTTTTTTGGGGGGGGGGGGGGTGGTCCCAACATTTTTGCAACGACTCAGGGGGGGGGGGGGGGGGGTAAGGTCAGTTTTTTATTATTATTATTATTTTTTAAGGGGGGGGGGTCATCAAAAAAATCACACACATACAAAAAATTGAGGGGGGGGGGGTTCAACCGGACGTGCCTGATCATTTGTATACATGATAAATAATGGTGCTGACAGCACGCAGCCCTTGGGGAACCTGTATTCGTAGTGACGTAATCAGATAAAACATCATACAGTTTTACCCTTTGAATTCTGCCCGTTAGAAAATCATGAAGCCAGAGTATCAGGGAGGGTTTTACATTCAAAGCGGTAAGCTTATTCATCAAGAGGTGGGGCTGTTTTGTGTTGAAAGCCGATGAAAAATCGACGAATGTTGTACGGACCTAACGACCCAATGTATCAATATGCTGTGCAATCAAGTGAATTAACAATATCATGGCATCATTAACAGATTTGCGTGGTTGGTAGGCAAATTGTAGAGGATCTATGTCAGGCAGTATCTGTGGGAGAATGCCCTTTTGAAGAATTATGCGTTCACAACATTTCATCACCAATGAGGTGAGGGATATTGGCCGATAGTCATTGGGTTCCGATGCTTGGGGTGTTTTGGCTGCTGGTATTATTGTCGATGATTTCTAGCACAATGGGACATGGTTTTGGTTCAGAGATTCTTGAAAAAGAGTGACAAAAGGGGTGGCTAATTACCAGGCACATGTTTTGAGTACTTTCCTACAGAAACTGTCCAGTCCCGTAGATTTTCTTGGATTAGTCTTTTTGAAGTACCTGGCAACATCATTGTACTAATATATAATGTGTGTATCATTGAACTGTTTCAAAGTATTTACAATCCTATTACTTTCGGCACCAAAACGTTTGTCATCAAATCTTGCATAAAACGTATCAAATTCATTGGCTGTATCATGAACACATCTAGATTCTGACACTGGTGGAGATTTATGCTTCTTTTCATAACTTGTCATCGTTTGCATACACTTTCAACCTTCACGTGGATTATTAGATCTGAATTTACTCTCTAAATTTTCTCTATATTTTTATTTCGCATCAACGATTTCTTTCTGAATGCTAAGATTAATGTCCCTGAGTTCATCATCATCCTGATTTGAGAAAGCCCTGTTTCTTTACAAAAACAAATCCTTCAAATTATTCCTGACCCATGGTTTTTGGTTTGGGAAAACCTTTATTTCTTTATCCCTAATGTGTACATCTTTACAGAACAAGATATAACCGTTGACAATTTCGACTGCTTCATCCAAGTTTGAAGCGCTAGAAATAAGTAGATCCAAATCTGTGATATCATAACATTTCTGAAGGTTTTCAGACGCTACTTTGTCCCACACTTTGATTTTCTTTATCTGAACCTTCTCCCTTTTGATCGATTGCCTATATTTTGGTAAAACATGCACGGTAAGGTGATCTGAACTTGCCAATACTATGACGTACGTTTGCCTTATTGGCGTCCCGTATGGAGCAGTAACACCGATCCAGGACGTTGTTTCTTTGTGTTGCGCAGTCAACAACTTGATGATAGTTCGGTAGGGTATTCTCCAGGCGACAGTGGTTGAAGTCCCCTAACACCATGATTGGTGCGTCAGGGGATGCCGTTGCTAAGGAGTTGACCGTGTCCAAAATCGTATCTGATGTGCTTTCTGCATCTCCATAGGGAGGGACATATACGACCAGAATATGGACTTGTCCAAACTCACGCCGGTCTAAAACTGCAACCCATGACTTCCGTTATCTTGTGCGCTTTTCATATTAATGTCTATGATGCGTTTGCGTTGAATAATGAGTAGCAGTGTGAATAATGCGTATAAGTTAGTATTAGTGTTTATGATAGCAGTGACAATAAACATACGATTTTACATGCAAAATGTGAATTTCGATTAGAAATATATTTCAGGTAATACAACTAACATTCATTTAGAATTGAGAGGATTTATAAGTTATATATAAAAAGATAAAGCTGGGGAGTGTTTCAAAAAGACAAAGATCGATTTTAAGTTTGACTTAACTATGGCAGGCTGTTCGTGCCACTAGTTCCTTTAACTATTCCTGGAATCGGTTTCTCAGGGGACATTCATAGCATGGTCACAAATCTTCAGAATTTACCTTTTTTTTTTTTTAGTTAATCATTATCTAAATATCATAATTGAGAAATCAATGGTGAGAGCAACTGGTGGCATAAATGGCCTGCCATAGTTCAGTCTAACTTAAAGTCGATCTTAGTCTTTGTGAAACACTCTCCGGATGTCTGTATCCGTGTTTAATAACATATTATCTAGTGAAACCAGGTGGCTCATGTATAACACCTATTGCATTGAGTGAATTCATTAGTCATTTGGTAGATTTCAGATTTATTTCACTTTTAATCATTGGAATCCTTCCTACAACGGCCGTTTTTTTATAATGCTTTCAATTATTTAGAATATGTATACGTATATATTTTTTTAAAGGTGTAGTACGGGATTTTTCATGTATATATATATATATATATATATACCGGTATAATTCGCGATATAATAAAAAGGCAACAATTGTCAGATAAATAAAGGACATTAACTAGACTGTGGAGATTTCATTGGGTAACTGATTAAAGTGATTCACAATAATTTCAAGTAATCAATTTAAAGAATTCAAAGTTTCCCTCTAATCGGGAATCCCTCTCAATATTTAACTAAATTGAATGCACGTAGTACAAAATCGATCACCCAAAAATGAAATTTAATGGCCCAAACAGGCTCATCGTGAGCGCCGCGTTAATTTCGATGCACGAAGTAGGGAATTGTACGCACATTCGTGAATTTGAATTCACCAAAAATGAATAAGAGTGCCGACAAATGGAATTGATTGATTGGAATTTGCATATGAATGCCCAAATTCAACTGCGAGCGGCTCTATGTGAATTTTAATGCACGTTCATGAATTTAAATGAAAAAAATTGCGAAATTGGCTGCAAAAACCTATATTATGATTTGTAGTAATAATTGTAGTAGCAGATTTAGTAGTAGTAGTAGTATTAACAGCAGCAGGAAAAGTTTCGTCTTAGTAGTAGTAGTATATGTTTTTGTCCAGTCAATTAAAACCCTTTTTTAATTTAATGTAATGTATGTGTACATTCAAATATCGCCTTTGGACTAATTCTAGAATTGAAACAACTGAATCCGAGCATTCAATATAATCCTACGTCACGCAAGGCTTACGACCAGTTGGCGACCTTCAATAGCTGCAACAGTCGACTGTTAATTTGCAAACATTGATAGTGGGTGTCTGACTCAATATCTAAAGATTTATGTTTATATATAAATAAACATTCGTATGAATTTACGTGTTGAATGTACATTCGTACATGGGTATGTCACGAATTGGGTGACATCGCATTGATACACCTCAATAAACGAGATCACGTCATGTGATGTGTCACATACTAAGTTGATTGATCATTGTATTGATTACGATAAAAAGTGATTATTGTAATATTGAGTAGTATGTGCAGAAAACCTTTCATTAACATTTTGTTAATTTTCTTCGTTTTTACAGCCCACGACCAAGGCTAGAATGCCGAACGTTTGACTTCAATAAACAACTGGTGATTCTAGCTAAGTCCTTTAGTCTTGTACTCTTTTATTTCCAACATACAATACGGCCCGTCAATCTCAACAGTTGTAGTCCAACTCTTATTATAAATTATAAATAATGATTATATATATATTTATATTTATGGATATTGGTACGGATGATTATTGATTATTATATATGCATATCAATATAATGATATGATGGCCATGCTGTTCCATGATGTATTATACATATTTAAAACTAAAAAGTAAGAAAAATCAGTTTTTCCTGCTGCAGCAGCCTGATGAAAACACCAAATGTCAGTCTTGAAGTAAGTTCAAGCCTTATCTATTCATTAATACCTGTTGATTATGCTTCTGTTTCTAATATAGAACCTGAAAACGTCCCTCCACCCCTTGAAAAATAGCATTTTTCAGATGATCCTCAAATAGGGTCTTTTATATTTGCACGTCGACATAGTGGACTGCTACGTGTCACGTCCTTATAAGGCAAAGGACGTCACACGTAACAGTCTCTTATGTCGACGTGCAAATAAAAAAGTCCCTGATATCCACAGAACATTTACACAATTGGGGACGTCCTACTTTGTGCAATTTAGTATTAATCACTACAAAAGTGACGGAGTTGCTCACGAATAACTTTTGTTAGCCGTCTTGAAAACAATGCTTCAACTTGTGTATCATAGACTGTAGGCCTACTGCGGGTGCCAAAGTAATCATGATAACATCGGCCATTGATCTACAACCAGTTATTCATTATTGCCGATCAATAGCCGAATAAATGTCAAAAGTTTACAAACATTTCCACGAGCGGTCACAAATTAGTTTAGGAAAATATTCGATGTTCGGCCAAATTTTGTACAATATTCGGCAACTGCTTTACAATCTATAAGCAATTGATCGCTCACTATAAATTATTGGTAATAGACCAGTTCACGGTTAGCACATGTCTCAAATGACCCCGAATCTCACATATCTTCAAAATATGAACAGGTCCCATTTTGTACATTTTAAAATAATAACTCCTACAGCGATGGAGCTGCTACATAAATAGCCTTTGTTTCCCCTTTTCAAATAATACTTTCACCTGTGTATCATGTAGTGCAATGCTTGTGTATAAGTGAATAATGATTATTTTGCCTCCGTGTATTTTCTGCTCATGCTCAGACTGCAACTATGAACTGGCTTATTGATGTACTCTACGTTGAATAAGAACTAATCATTAATATGTGATGGAAGATTTAACCATATTTATTCGCCCCCAAAAAAGTTTTCTTGTGCTTCAGCTCGTACCATTATCTTTGTTAGAGTCATTTTTTGGCTATGTTGGAAGCCACCAACAACGCCATTTTCTGTACAGAGCAAAATGGAGAGGAGCTCGCAAGATACGTCACAGTGTTGCCACTTTGTGTTTTACTGATGACAACTTCGCAAATTTACACCTTTCCTATTTTGTATCATATATTGCTCAAACTCTCACTAATTTGTGTCTCTCATTTTCTGTTCTCATTAAAACCAACTGAATACCATGGTAGACATCTCTTTTATGTTGATTTACAAGTAACTACAAGCAAGCCAAAGTGATTCGTTCATTTACAATACGAATCAAACACTTACTTCACCTGCACACACCCACTTGCACACACTTTTTTCCCCTTTTATTTAGCTACTTTCTGAACAAAAAAATATGTATATGTGACACTCTATTCTCCTGCATACTCCTATAACAGCGCCATGTACCCCCCCCCCCCCCCCCCCCCCCCTCACCTCCCCCATTACCGGCTGCTATCGACTCAAGCATTCTTGCTTATGATAGTTGGCGCCTCAATTTATCTTGATTATTTTACTTACCTCCATACTTTCGAACCTTCAATTATATATATATATATATGTATATATATATATATATATATATATTACTATTATTGTTATTTGAATGTTAACCGTCAATTATATATATATATATATATTGCTATTATTGTTTTTTGAATGTTTTATATTCGATGTATAAATAAATTCAGAATAATTCAGAATGGATACATCTTATGTATGTTATGTTTATTCAATGAACCTCTGTAGTGCTATAACAATTGTATTTCTTGTAAAGAAATTGACAAATGAAATTAAAAAATGAAATAAACCGTATTGAACTGAAGTTAACTGAAATGTTAGAATGACTGCCTATTGACCTTGAGGGTCGTTTGATATATTTGTTTTTCACATACAAAGTCTCTCAACCGAGCGCAGTAGAAAAATGTGGATGTTCCCCTTTATTGTTTCGACTCTATTATTTGTCTTTCTTTAGTTCCTTTTCTGTGCAAGGAATGTATAGCGTCATGCATTATTGTTTGTCTGGCTTGTAAGCGAAAATTGAATTCTGGTAAAGGTAGAAAATTACTTGGCTGAGCTTTTTTTTGTTTTGGCTATGTGGAAAGCCAGGGCGTCAGAAAACTAATGTTCTAGATGTATTCAGAGGTAATTTTCCTTAGGGGGTTCTGGTCCTGGGGGGTGATTGTCCAGGGAGGTTCTTTTCCTAGGGGTGATTATCCAGGGGTTCACTGTCCTATAGGTAGTGATTGTCCAGTGTATAATTTTCCGGGGGATAATTTTCCTGGGGGCTATTGTCCCGCTGGCCGTAGAAACCTATTACTGCGCTTTTGTACGGGTCCTGGAGTTATTTCTATGTTGCTCCTGTTAGACGACCTGAAATTTGGTATTTTTTAAATGCTAGATGAATTTAATGCTGAGCGATTGCAATAGTTATTTCGTAACCGGTAATCACAATTGCATCTCACATCTTACCTCATTAAAACAAAATGAATATTCTTCACCACTGGTAGAAATAATATCTATTGTAATCATGTATCATGTATCATTTATCATTCAGTGTTCATATTTCCGTCTTCTGGCCATTATCCATAGATCATTATTCACTTAAGTAATAGTATTAGATTTCTGGTCGTTCGTGCCTTTACTGATATGCCTATACGGCCAGATTTCGGATATTTTTTACGTTTCATATTTGGTTTTTAAACATAAAACTGATAAACTGCCGATTAATCTTACCACTATATGAAATGTAAAAAATCTGTTCATAATTATAATACTAGAAATCCTGATAACTATTTTATTGAAACATGTCCATCAACAAGTTCTTTACTTACTTTTAGACACACTGGCCCGAAAATATGGAATTCTCTCCTCAGAGATATCCGTGATACTACTTTCTTTAACTCTTTTAAATATAAAATTTAAAAAATACTTCATCTGTTTTTAAATCTATAATAATGTTTGCATGTTAATACGTCTCCTATGTTTTGTACACTGTTTTGTTATTGTTATATTTTTTATAGCCAATTGTTGGAACTTAAATGTATTTTTAATAGCAGGGACTGCCTCGACAGAACCTTATGGTTTTATTTGTAGTTCCCTATTCATTTCTATTGCTGATTAACTTTGTATAATTCCGGTATATTTGTAGACATGTTTCCATGTTGTGTGAGTTCTGTGTTTTCAATATTGTATATAATCTGTATCTTATATGTTTTTAATGGATCTGAATTGCAATAAAACTTGAACTTGAACTTGATATCTTTTTAAAGTCTAAATGAATATAATATTAAATGCTAATCATACACTACCACAATTCTGATATTGATAATAATAGTGAATTTGATTAATTTTTGACAAAGATAATACTGTCGTAAACTATATATATAAAGCAATGTGATATACCGAGTTCCATTAGGTGACTATTGTCTTTCCTTTCCAGGTATTACAATGGTAAAGATAAAGAAAACCTGCCCGAGTGAGGGAATTTTTTTTAACTTAAAAAAAGAAAAAATTAGCTGAAATAATATAAACGTAAGCTTTGATAAATTGAAAAAGGGAAGTGAATTTTCATTCTGACCTTTTCTTAAATGAAAATAATGCCTAAAAGATGTGAAATTTAATTTCCCACGTTTTTTAAAACTAAATAATGAACAATGATTTTTTTTCATTTTGAAAATATTTACTGTTATATACAAATTTTCAATAACTGACTTTGAATACCTGACTGTAGTTCTTAATTTAATTCTCATGGTTTTATGCAATTGTTCTACACTAATTTACATTTCTCCTTCTTACTCCCCTTCTTTTCCCTTCCATACTTATTTTGTCTAATCTGTCCTTTTCATTTTGTTGTGGGTTTTCCTCTTCATTTCCCTGTTGATGTCGCCTTGCTGCTCTGTCGATCCCATAGTCCTCGACACGCGCGGAGTTGTCCTCTGATCGTGGGAGGTTTACACATGCCTACAGCTTGATTAACCATGCATATGAGACCAATATTGGAGCAGAAAAACCGCATTGATTTAAAGGCTACTGTTGATGTTATAATCCAATGTTATTTCTATTTGTCTATTATTGTATTTCAGTCAATCAAATTTTAATACTTCCTGTTCGTGACACAACAACGAACACATATTGAGCTTATTCGTTTCCTCTTTTTGAACACCGTAGTATATGTGCTGAAATTGTTTTGATTTTGCGCATCATGCATGCAAATCGTATTTACGCAAAGCATTGCGACCTAGACATCACTCTCCTTGCAGCCTGGTTCAAGAACAGTTCGGTCGTGTTTTCAGAACTATGCTCGCGGTATAGGTTACTATTTGCCATATAAACTCACGCTGGATAGCTGCGTGGAAGCTTAGTTTCCATCATAGAAAAGCTGCAAGTCCTTCACAGAGTAAAGGTAAGATATCACAACATAAAAGGGATTTTGGGAATTTTTCAGCCACCTTCTAACTCGCCACAATGCTAATCTCATACATATGCAAACTTTAGGTTCATGCCATAAGAATACGTGCGCATTTTTTCCGCAAGGGGACTGAGGCCTCTTGCTAGAACATCAACCATTATGTTTATAATTTCTGTTTCGCGAAGGGAGCGAGTGAATTTTATTTCTTCTTTGGTACTGGTGAATTGCTATTTCGTCATCCAAATAAACTAGACAGGATGCAGGCAGTTTGCTACCCTATTAAAACGATACATTTTGTTTAAATAAAAAAAATAAAAGGCTTAAGGGTGACCAAAAAAAAGGTGACCTTACCCCCCCCCCTCAACTGAATATCGGTCGGCTAAATTTGCAAATTTACGTCGCGATTTTCATATAATCTTGTCCATGCAGTTCATAATTCTACCCTTGTGCTTCCACACTGCACCTCATTATGTTGATACGTGTTCTCTAATTCAGTAGTCTCCGTAGACGCAACACTAGTTTTTTTTTTTAATCAATTTCTGTATAATTTTGTTAATTTGTTATAACATTATTTGTTATGGGATCACATTCTACAAGCTATGCTTTTTTAGTGGATCCCTCAACTTTTACTTGACAAATAAATATACAGCAACATTTTTTTAATTTTTCTTTTTGATTTAGATTGTATGATATGATTATCGTAAAATTGCCTGTTACTAAATTATGAGTTATGTAAACTATACCTTTGGCTATGTAAAGACAAATAACATGTACACTTGTACAATTACTATTTATTTTACATAATATGTGTTCTTCTTGTTGAAAATGGAAACTTGAACTTAAACTCTTTGCAAACTTTTTCTCGAAAGACAAAAATGTGTTTAACTACCAGCTAAATCCCTTTTCTTGTATTCACGTTTTGTATTTGACGAATTTTCCTTTTTGCAGAAGAATATACCTTCATTCTACGTCAGTTACCTTCTTGAAAAACAAACCATGTTTTGTACATTTATAATTTTCATGCAATTATGAATTATGTTAACTATACCTTTGGCTATGCAAAGACAAGTAACATGTACACTTGTATAATTACTATTTATTTTACATAATATGTGTTCTTCTTGTTGAAAATGGAAACTTGAACTTGAACTCTTTGCAAACTTTTTCTCGAAAGACAAAAATGTGTTTAACTACCAGCTAAATCCCTTTCTTGTATTCACGTTTTGTATTAGACGAATTTTCCTTTTTGCAGAAGAATATACCTTCATTCTACGTCAGTTACCTTCTTGAAAAACAAACCATGTTTTGTACATTTATAATTTTCATGTAATTATGAATTATGTTAACTATACCTTTGGCTATGCAAAGAAAAGTAACATGTACACTTGTATAATTAATATGTATTTTACATAATATGTGTTCTTCTTGTTGAAAATGGGAACTTGAACTTGAACTCATTGCAAACTTTTTCTCGAAAGACAAAAATGTGTTTAACTACCAGCTAAATCCCTTTCTTGTATTCACATTTTGTATTAGACGAATTTTCCTTTTTGCAGAAGAATATACCTTCATTCTACGTCAGTTACCTTCTTGAAAAACATGTGTTGTACACTGATACTTTTCATGTACGGCCTATTTTTTATATATGTATATATATATATGTATATAATTTATACGCCTCGGGACAGTTTTGTCAGGCGGTTTGTATTGGATATATGTCGCTATTATTAATAACATTCTAGTGCTCTGATATATTTAGTCTGTTTGGTGTCATTGAAAATACATTATAGTAGGTTCAAAGCAATGTTCGCTGTAATATGTAATTTAAATGAACCTATTCTCGAATTCCTAACGCTCTTCTCAGTCTCTACAATAACTTGTACTTACGTGTAATGGGCGTTCCTAACACAAGCATTTACTTTCTGAGGTTTTCGACTCTTTCTGCTTTTGAGTTCATTTACTGATTCCTGTATATATTCTTCTATTTGTTTATTGTTTGGTACAGTGCCATTGAGAAGGAAATAAATGTGAGTTTCAATCATCTTTCTCTAAAGAAAGGGGTAGGTTTCACCTTCTTCTTCCTCGGAGGAGGATACGGAGCTCAGCATTTTCAAAATATTGACATTAGTAACATTAGTAATGATGGATTTCCAGAATTAAGAGACGGGTTACACAATTCCTCAACTAATCTGTAACTATTCTGCTATTATTCGTCAACAAGGGTGTCGATTTGTATTCGCGGTTGGGGGGATGATAGGTGCCAAAATATTTTCGGCAATGGAACAAAGCAACCAAGAGGTAGAAGCGTGTGGCAGGTTGCACCCCCTCCCCAAGCGCGTAGCCAGAATTTCATTTTAGGGGGGCGGAAGTGAGCACGCAAAGCAAGCTCCTTAGGGGGTGGGGTGCAGGGAGGGGTACTTTTCTCCTCCCCCGCGAAGCGCAGAAGCTTTAACATTTCATTAAATTATTAGAGAAAGAATACGATTCGTTGGACCATTCTCAACTCTTAATCCTTGTTTGAATTCAGTCTCCCCCCCCCCTCTCGCGCGAAGCGCGGAAGCTCTGAATTTTCCTTAGATTATTAAAGAAAGAGGACGATTCGATGCACCATTATCGACTCTTAATCCTTGTCTGAAATTAGTTCCCCCCCCCTTTCGCGAAGCGCGGAAGCTTTGACGTTTCATTTAATTATTAGAGAAAGAAGACGGTTCGTTGGACCGTTGATGACTCTTAATCCTTGTTTGAATCAAGTTCCCCTTCCTCCGCGCGTAGCACGGAAGCTCTGACGTTTCATTGGATTATTAAAGGAAGAAGACGATTCGATATATCATTCTCGACTCTAAATCCTTGTCTGAATACAGTTTTCCCGCTACCGCGCAAAGCGCGGAAGCTTTGACGTTCCATTAAATTATTAGAGAAAGAAAACGATTCGTTGTACCATTCTCGACTTTTAATTCTTGTCTGAAGTCAGCACCCCCTACCGCGTGAAGGGTGGTAAGCTTTGACGTTTCATTAAATTATTAGAGTAAAAAGACGATTCGTTTTACCGTTCTCTACCCCCCCCCTCTCTCTCTCTCGCGAAGCGCGGAAGCTCTCACGTTTCCTTAGATTATTAAAGAAAGAGGACGATTCGATGCACCATTATCGACTCTTAATCCTTGTTTTAATCAAGTTCCCCTTCCTCCGCGCGTAGCGCGGAAGCTCTGACGTTTCATTGGATTATTAAAGAAAGAAGACGATTCGATATATCATTCTCGACTCTAAATCCTTGTCTAAATACAGTTCCCCCCCCCCCCCTACCGAGTGAAGGGTGGTAAGCTTTGACGTTTCATTAAATTATTAGAGAAAGAAAACGATTCGTTGTACCATTCTCGACTTTTAATCCTTGTCTGAAGTCAGTCACCCCCCCCCCCCCGTACCGCGTGAAGGGTGGTATGATTTGACGTTTCATTAAATTATGAGAGAAAGAAGACGATTCGTTGTACCGTTCTCTAAATCCTTGTATGAATTCAGTTTCCACGCTCCCGCGCGAACTCCTTGTCTCCGATCTCATTACGAATTCGTTACAGAGTTCATCTATGTTTACACCGTCCAGGATTGTCTGATGTGCATTGCAGATTGCTACTTTTGAGATTGACACCCATGTTCGTCAACCAATCGGTGTATTCGCTAACTATTCTGTAATTGTTCTTCCACTCTTCATCACATTCTGGAGGGAGGGGGTAAATAATTGAGTAGCAGTTTTCGGTTAAAAAGAATGTTTGCAGACCACTTGAATAAAGAATAGCTTATGACAGTGGTGTACAATTGCAGACCATTTTGGAGGAAAGTCATATTCGCCAAAGGTTGTCGAACATTTTTAATATGTTCAGAGTTTTCTCAGAAAATGGGCGAACGTTTGGTGTCATGGCGAACACTGTATTTACAGAATTTCTAGAATAATTGACAACTCTGGCGGATGTCTGATAATACCTGTTCACCGCTTTTGCTCGCAACCCAGGCGACCAGGCGACATATTTGCCACCTTACACAATTCACTGTCCAAAAACATATAATTGCTTTGAACTTATTTCCTATATTGCTACACATATTATCTGTTAACTTGATAAAATGCAAACATGTTTACCAACAATCGTAAAAAAATAATTATCGTTTATTGTTCATCCGCTACTGCGCAATTTTTGTAATAAGGATAGTAATCACAATATGGAATGTGACATTTAGATATAGTTATAATCATTGTGACTATTAACTTTGCTATTATCTATGATATCCTGCATCATAAATGTATTGGTTTTTGATTGGTTGAGAGCTCGTCACATGACCAGAAATATTTCAACTATTTTAGGGTTGCTCTGAAAAAATACTATTTGGGAGTACTATTCGGGAATTGAAATTCCTTTTTTTCTTCAAATCTTAATTAAATAATTTTTTCTTATTTTTAATCGTTTAAACAAAAAATTGTGATTTTTAAGTTCTAAATTGTTTTTTGTTTTTTGGAGTAAATAAATTTGTGAAGCAGGATATAAAACAAATATACTATGCCTTCTTTTCGAGTTACTGGTTAGAACTATGGGCCTCGGTAACTCAAAAAGGATTATTTGCTTCAGGCTGCGCCCCTCAGCAAATATTACTATTGGAGTCATAGTGCATAGTTTAAGACCGTCAGTACTACTGGGTCAGAAGAGATTAGACCACACAGCGAGGTCACTGACAGGTGGCTATCTCATTAACTCAGCTCTCAACTAACATAAGAAAAATAGGATCATGGGGGACCAACAGGCACCGATTGGGAGGTTTTCTAAAAAGAGGGAGCAAGTAGCTACAGGTAGGACAGTGGGGCTTTAACCAGAACCTCTCAAGGCATTGTTTATTTGTACACTACCATAAATTACTAGTGCTCAGTAATTGAAAAGCTGATAAAGAACATTTGGTCATCAATGCGCGACATCATACATTTTCAAAAAGATAAGTTGTGGGTGATGGGCTTCTAAGATACGGGTGTAACATGCTGTAAAAGAAAAGAACAAAATTCAGTGGTAATTAAAATTATTTTCTTTCGGAATTTTAATCTAACCGGGAAACATCGAGGACCGAAACTTAATGTATTTTTCTGATTGAGTCACAAATTTGATCTTGAAAACAGTGTCCTATCCTTAAGAGGAACTATAGAGGTGAAAATGAGCGATGTTTTTTAGTTACCCTCTTCCTCTTCTACAATGTGCTTGAATAGCAATGTATGTTTGCATTGGTTTCACAGTTCATTCCCACGAACGAGGTCAAATGTATGAGCAACTGTATTGACATGGAGCCTGTGATTGTCTCTATGAGCGTCATAAACACGAGTGAGTCGTGGATTTGTGTGTTGGAGGAGATGTGGGTTGGCCCGTTTCATAAAAGGAAACTAGGATTAAAAAAGCTTAAGCAGGGCTCCAACTTAGCCGAGTTGTATTGGCGAGTTATGACGAGTTGTGATGAGTTACCTCAAAGAGGCACTCACAATACTCGCGAATAGCTCTTCTTGTATAACTCGGGATAACTCGGTATGGCTCGGCGTAACTTTTTACAATATTCCACGGCTCTTCTCGAAGTCGCGAGCAGTTCCAGAATTTTGAACATGTTCAAAATTTTCACTGACTCGTTGTAACTCGAGGTGAACTTGCTTACACTTGTAATATACTCGCATTACTCGTAACAAGCTTGCACTGCACTCTTCATAACTCATAGCAACTCGTCACCTTCAAGTATACGCGAGTGCTATTCGAGTTTCCAAGAGAGGAGTACGAGCACGACGATCGTGCTGTGTGTCATGCCGAGTTTCCTACGATATTAACGTGAGTTTAGATCGAGTACGGGGACTTCAGGCAAGTTTCGTATGAGCATGAGCAGAGTGCAGGGCGAGCAAAACGAGCAAGACGCGCGCACCATGATACGTCAGCCGTCCTACAATTGTGCAAAGGATCAAGGCCTGTTCTTCCTCCAGCATATCGAGCAAATATGCTTCTGGCATCCATCTTTATTTTGGAGAGCGCCAAAATCAGAGGCAGCCCTCTCCGGAGGCAGTAGAGCAGGGAGGGGTGCAGGGGGTACAATGCCCCCACTTTTTCAAGTACTTGAAATGTGCCCCTTTTTACATAGAAAAAGTGTCCTTTTATCTTTGACTAGTGCCCCTATTAATTTTTAGAAGTGCCCCTACCCCTTTTCATCTCTTATAAGTGCCCTTTTATTTTGACAAGTGCCCCTTTTCCTTCGACAAGTTCCCATTTTCCTTTGCAATAAGTGCCCCCTTTTCACTTTTGATAAGTGCCTCCTTCGCCTCTGATAAATTGCCTTATTCCAATCTGAGATGTTCCTCTTTTATTTTGACAAGTGCCCTTTTTCCTTTGTAAGAAGTGCCCCTTCTCCTGTTAATAACTACCCCCTTTTTAACTGGGATACGCGCACCTTATATATCACATGTTCCCTTTTTCCTTTCTAATAAGGGACCTATGCCCGTTTTATAAATGCCCCTTTTCACCTCTTATAAATGCCCATTTCCTATTTTCATAAATGCCTTTTTTCATCCCTCGTGAGTGTCTCTTTTAGAAGGTGTAAGAAGTGCCCCATTTTCACCTCTGATAATTTCTCTTTGTACTTTAAAATGAGCTCCTTTTCTTTTTTGATAAGTGTCCCCTTTTCCTCTATCATCAAACGCGCCTCTAATTTCAAGCGACTAACAGCTCGCTCGCGTTTATAGATGATATACTTATGTTACTTTCAAAGGTCTTTCAGTCCTCCGTTATAACAAAAATCTGCATATAACCCCATCAGGATTGGGTTTTTTGCTTTTTATAAGATGTAATTTTTCACACTGCGACCTCACAAATCTTTTTTAAAATTCCTCGCTCCATTCGCTCGGTCGCAAATAAATTTGAGGACAATCACACTCAACTGCAAAGTATGATGCTTAAACAATATCTTGTACTGTGTATATAAAAGTGAAACAAATATTGAAATCATCCCCGATAATGTAATCAAATTATAGGGTATATACCAATGTCTAAAACATTGTTTTTGCTTTGAGATTTCCCTTTGAAGGTGCCCTTTTTCTTGGTGCCCCCTCCCCCTCCAACTTTGGAAGTCGATTGGCCGCTCCTGGCCAAAATGATGCATTTCCCGCCCCTAATTGATCGCATATCAATCGTTGAAAACTCTTATCACTGGTTAGAAGATCTTGATAACTCGTTGGTAGATCGGTACAAATCGTATACAAGTCATCGCAACTCATACCGAGCTCGCGTGACTCGTACATCAAACGTAGGAAACTCGACAATGCGTCGTATGATAATTCATGCAAATACCATACAAATTAGTAAATTTCAAGCGAGTTCACGCGAATTTACACGAGTTCAAGCTCGCGCCAGCTCGCCACAACTCAAGGCTCAAACTCGGCTAAGTGGGAGCCCTGCTTTAAGAGGGTGAAATCCTCAAATGTGTGGCGGCGAAAGGGTGTGCGTATGTGGGTGCGTTTGTTTGTGTGCGTGTGTTTGTGTGTGTGTTTGCTACATTGAAAACATTGCTATTTATTAAAATGAAATGTTCTCAATCGTCTTCATCTAAATTTCCCATTAAATGTATAAAATGTAGGTGTAGGAAAATCCCCAGACATGCATACAAGGAAATGCATCCTTTGAAATGCAGGGTAAAATACAATTTGATCAAAAGTAGCACAATGTCCTCAAAGTAACTCATCGAGTTAGAATATGCCCACTGGAGAAATATTTACTTTCTATCGACTAAGACTGTTATAAAGGGGATAGTTAGGGGTTAAAAACATGACAATAAAAGAAATCAGCAATTAAGTTTTAAAGACTTTTTAGTCAGTCCGTATTCATCTTGTTTGAAATTTCTCCACTGATTATTAATAGAGCGCGTATTAAACTTCAACATCTTAATCCCTCAAGAATTATTATCATTCTGTAACGAAATGATTCATCGAAATGAAAAAAGTCAAAGTAAGAAACTGCTTTTGAAATGACAAGATTTTGGTTAGTTAAAGAATTTTGACATTTCCCCACAGAACGAAGAAGCTGACATTTGGTGCTTCAACAGTTCATTAATTTACCCAATTAGTTCTCGTGGCCATATAGCTACGCCTAAACCTGGATTAAAGTTACATGTATATCCGCAATTTGAAAATACATTTACTAACTATAAAAACATGTATGCTCTTCACCTCAACACGTTTACATGTAGATTAAATTGCTAATATCATGTGATTGTGTGTGAATCTCTTCTCCATAGGCTATGTGTAAACTGTATATATTGTTACAATACACAAATGTTACTTTCTTAGAATAGTAGGAAATCAAACCCCTATACAAAGTATTAAATTATCAATTTCGAAACTAGGCCTTCATTTGTTAGCATAGTGCAAACATTACCGAATGATATGTACATATTTTGAAATGATTTATGCAACTGTGCGTCACAATATTTGTGTTATTACATATACATTTGGCATCCATTGTTAATGTGCACTGACTATACATTAAAGGCAATGGGAAATCAAGTCGGCATAACAGAAGATGTGATTTGGTCTAGCGTAACTTAGGGTACGTTTATGCTCAATTTTGAAGGCAGAATGAGCGATTTGCAGAGGATCCGAAAAACACACACAAATACTTACTAGTATGAGGTCTTTTTTCATTTGCTATGTACAGAAAATTAGTTGACATGTACATTATCTGTGTCCCCTAGTTTCATATTTATCTATCTATCTTAGTATCTTCTCCCGGTTCGGAGGTTGATTGCAACATCTCTCCATTTTACTCTATCTTCTGCCATGCTGGTGCACTCTTGCAGTTTTAGTCCACTCCAGTTCTTGACATTCTCTTCCCAGTTGATTCTGGGTCTCCCTCTAGGTCTACTTCCTTCCACAGGGCTCCCACTTAGCCGAGTTGGAACCTCGAGTTGTGGCGAGCTGGCGCGATCTTATGGCAAGCCGTTTTATTATTAATTGATATCAATTAATCAATTCTTGTTATCAAGTAATAATTTTATGTTGTAAAGCAATGGTAATTCTTGATATCAAGAATTCGATTTCGTAATATCAGGAATTCGATTTCATGATATCAAGAATTGAATTCTTGACATCAAGAAATATGTGTTAATGATAAAACTGCTTGCCATAAGATCGCACCAGCCCGCCACAACTCGAGGTTCCAACTCGGTTAAGTGGGAGCCCTGCTCAAAGTGCCTTTTAACATGACCAAAGTATTTGATTTTTCTTTCCTTTACTAGTCCTACTAGTGCAATTTGTTTACGCCCTGCCATGTGCAATATCTCTTTGTTGGTTTTCATTCGTTTCCAGGATATTTTCATCATTCTTCTGTAGATCCACATTTCAAAAGATTCTATTTCCCATGGCCTTGACTAATGTCCATGTTTCTGCTCCATACAATAGGACAGACCATACATAACAGTTTATTAGTCTCAACCTAAGCGCAAATTTCACCTTTCTATTTGTGAATAATCCTTTCATTGCCAGAAATTTATTCCGAGCAATTTCTATTCTTGTTTTTATTTTTGCTTCGCATCTGGCATCATCTTTGATACTTTGTCCTAAGTAGATGTAATTACTGACTTGCTCAATGATATGTCCATCGAGTTACAAACATATTCTAGGCTTATTCTCTGTTCTACTGAAAATCATTGACTTAGTTTTCTTGACATTCATGCTTAGACCAAACTCTTCACTTTTGACTTTTACAATACAAGTTGTAAATCTGCTTCATTCTCTGCGCAAAGTACAGTGTCATCAGCATAACGTTAATTATTAATATGTACACCCCCAATACTAACAACTTTCATATCTGAAATTTCCCTGAATACCAACTCTGTGCACAAGTTGAACAGAGATAGGCACATTACGCACCCCTGATGTACTCCTCTTTTGATTTTTGTCTAACCTGTAATTTCATTGTTAATTTTGATGGCAGTTGTCTGCTCCCAGTAAAGTTTAGATAAGAGGCGTATGTTCTTACCATCTACATTATTTTTGTAAGCTTTCAATCAATTTGTCGTGGTGAATTTTTTCGAATGCTTTAGAGCAGTCAATAGAGCACACATATATTCCTTTATTTACTGCAATATACCTTTCTGTCATCATTCTCATACAGAAATATTGCTTCTCTAGTACCATTTTGAGGTCTAAAACCAAACTGTTCCTTACTTACTTCATTGTCAATTTGAATTTTTATTCTGTTGAAAATGATCTTTAAGAGCTACTTAGTTGCATGGCTCATAAGGCTAATTGTCCGGAAATCTTCGCATACACTTGCCTTAGGCTTCTTTGGAATTGGCACAAATAAAAAAAAATGGCGCAAATACTAGTCAAATGTTCAATCCCAAATTATTTTAAGGCCACTAGTTCTTCCCGTGTTATCCCATCTGGGCCTTCAGATTTAGAAGTTCCCAGTGAATGCAGAGCTTGTTTAACTTCTGATTCAAGTATACTTGGACCCTCGTTGTCAGTGATTAGAAGTTCTGGACCTCTATCATGGTCAAATAGGTAAAGAAGGAAGATGTTCCATCCTTGTTCTTTATACATCCGCTTGCTGCCTTGTTTCTCTTCTACTTAAAATGCTTGATTTCTCTGTTCATTTCATTTGTTTGGTTTGCCTTAGAGAAGTGCTCAATTCTAACACATTTTTAAGTTAGCAATTCTTCTTTTGCTCTTTTACATTCATTATCAATTTCTGTATTGATGTCTCTGTATGATTTGGAGTTTCTGACTTGCGTTTGCCTCTCCTTCATCAAGTTCAGAATCTTTTCTGTCATCCATGGTTGTTTTGCTAGTTTCCTTTTAGTTGGTAGTGTCTTATTTCCATGCTGAATACTATTTTTCAAGCATTTCCATTCCACTTCTAGCTTCTCAGTGTCATTTACTTCATTATTTGTTTGTTCTATTTCTTCTGTGACTAGACAATTATACCTATTTCTAACTTCCATAAGATATTTTTCTGCTATGTCTGTTTCATTTAGGGCTGTGACATCCGAAAGAGAGTTTTTTTTTTGTTCTGAGGGTGTATTCTTTAGCTTTATTTCAACTTCTGCAATCACCGGGTTGTGATCAGAATCAATGTTAGCCCATGAGCATGTCTTTACCTGTTTGATACAATTCTTGAACCTGATCTTTATTAAAATGTAGTCGATTAGAATTCTATTTACATCTCCTGGGCTTTTCCAGGTGTAGGTTCTTCTTTTATGTTGTTGGTAAAAGGTGTTGGATATCACTAGATCATGTTCCTTACATAACTGAACAAGTCGATCACCCCTGTTCATTACGATGGCCTAGTCCATATTGTCCAACAATCTTTCCATCCTTACCTTCTCCGACTTTAGCATTCCAATCACCTATCACGATAACAACTTTTGTTGATTTAACAATGCTTTAGCATTTCATCTATTTGATCGTAATATTTTTCTACTTGTTCATCACTGTAATCGCTGGTTAGGGCATACAGTTGAATTACTGCTAGGTTAAACGGTTTAGTTTTCAGCTTCATTAACATCATTCTCTCATTTATTGTCCAGTAACCCAGCATGTGTTTCTCGAGATTTTTCGTGATTAACATTTCAACACCATGTTGGTGTTTTTCTCCTCCAGAGTATTTAAAGGTGTAATCATCTCTCTTCATGCATTCATTATCAGTCCACCTATTTTCCGCAATACCTATAATATCTAGTTTCAACCTATTAGCCTCCTGAATGAGGTTATCTAATTTCCCTGCCTTATACAACGTCCTAACATTACATATCGCAATGCGCAGTCGCTTTCCTCTTGTTTTCAGGGACAGAGCATCACAACCTAATCTTCCCGAAGGTTTTGGGCTAGGTCGGTCATTATAATGTACGGTATTTGCAAAAGGCAGCAACTCTTCCTGAAGGCTATTTACAGCAGGACTAATTGTTCGGGGACCAGTCAGGCTTGCATCTCGTTTTTCTTTCTATTTGTACTTGTTCATGATGTTGCAGACAATGGTAATATACATGGTGAGGTGCCAAACTCTTCTATGGTAGCTGGCCGTTGGCTCCATTTGAGCTCATCCGCCCTTAAGTTATATATCTTATAGATCTGTAGGATGGCTATACACACCCTATGTTATTCGGGTGATGGTTCAGTTGAGCTGTCACGAACATGAAGAGAATGGCATTATGACACATAGCAAGCACCTTAAACTACGAATTAGCCCTACCGGGAAAACAAAATAAAATTCATATTTTAATATTTTAATATTTCATATTTGCAGTGATTAAATCTCAGGTGCATGTAGGATCGAAACCCTCTTTAGAAATAACTGAATGTTGATTAAAGTTGTTGGTACAACTAGCTAATTTGTGGGAGGGGGAGGGGCTCACAAGATACGTAACATCAGGCCGGACTTCCCCAGTAAGTTAGAGATACTTCTTCCATATGAAATGAACATTTGCTGCCGTTGTTCTAATTACATGTATTTTACTACATGCTGATGATTATATTTTACTTTTTTTAAGCAGATATTGACCTATAGCAAGAAACCGGATTCTAACCCTTTCTATCCGTTGCTCCACGTTTATTGTATTAAAAGGGGTGTATCATGGCAAATACTGGTTTACACCATCTACGTCTCCTTTTGGACAACTGCACGTCAACAAATGGACTTGATTATTATAAACTGGGTCAGCGCGCTAGCGTTCGCGAAACAGACCGTCGTCTGTAGTCAAATTTATACCCAATTGGTCCCGGATAGGGCCACGGGACAGACACATAGTCTCGTCATGACACACTCCCTTTAACTCTCTGCATTCTTCAGAAATAATAGTTTATTTGACTTCTCCAAAAAATATCTGAAATCATACCTCTACAATTTATTCTTGTTATTTTGTTGATTGACTAAAGAACATCGGCTTGAATCTTCTGGAAAATGTGCTATATAAAGCCACTTATTAATATCATTATAATTATTATTATCATTATTTTCATATTAAAAATAATTGTCTCGTATGATATCATCAGTTTTGTATTTTTAATCCCAGTGGCATAAACGGAATGAAAATGAAGAAATGTTTCGGCAAAACCCATTCGGTTGTAAAGCTTCTCGTCATTCTTTGGATGACATCCCTCATCCAAATTGGAGTTGGGGGTAAGTAACATTGAATACAAGTATACCGGTTAAGAATATATCTGTTTATCAATGTGAATAGACCTAGATTTTTGGGGAAATTCAAATGTTCATTTTCCATCGTCTACTAAGTATTCCAAGTACACATAGATTAAATGTGAAGAAAGAACACATACGATACATTGAAGTAAAACAAGAAGAGATTTTTTATAAAAAAGGCTTGCATTTTTTTCTAAGCAGATTATGTTTTTGTATTTTTGTTCATTATCCTTGTAATTGGTCGTGTAGGTAGGCCTATAGGGTAAAGGCACAATGTTTACACTGAATGTACTCATATACTTAGATCGACATTTGGTACATGAATACGATATTGGTTTACAGTACGTGAGAGTAGGCTTATGTATCAACATTAGTCAATACTAATATAATTTCGTTATTTATGTGAAAGAATTTTGTTTGCTTGAGAAAAAAAAGGGTAGAGATTCTTTATATCTGTAAAGCGCTTATAGACAAGAAAGACTACATTATACAGGTACACAAAATAACATTACATTTAAAAGCATCGTTTAACAATGCTAAATCTAAGATGCATGGCCATACTTGTTATCAGTGTATGTGATATTGTGCAATATTAAAGCCCTAATAGTCAGATCTGTCCCCAACATTTTGTTAACAGACCGGACTAAGAGCAACTGATAACCACGTGAAATTAAGAGAAGAACTCTTAAATAAAGGGTGAATAGTTCTTTAGTAATGCGTATCTTTCCTTCAGGAACAACACTGGGGAAAACGCCAGGAACAACACCTCGAACAACCGCTGAAACAACGCCAGCTACAACACCTGGAACAACATCTGGAACTACTCCGGGAAAAACAGCCGGCACAACACCAGGTTAGGTTAAGTTTTGTTGTTGGTTTGAAGCTAAACACACTACTTTCAATAATGTGGGTTCTCGGAATGTCATGTCCTGATACATGTCATGTCCAATGCCAAACATCTTCTGATAACTATGTAAAATTAAGCACAGAAATCTAGAACATAGGTATATATTTTTTTAGTAATTCGTATAACATTAAATTTATCCCTCAGGAACAACACTAGGAACAAGCCCAGGAACAACCCCTGGAACAACACCTGGAATGACCCCTGGGACAACACCAGGAACAACACCTGGAACAACACCTAGAACAACGTCAGCTACAACCTCAGGAACAACTCCAGGAACAACCCCTGGAACAACGCCAGCTACAGCACCGGGAATGACCTCTGGGACAACACTTGGAGAAAATCCGGGAACCACACAGGGTACTACGCCGGGCACAACACCGGGAACAACACCTGGAACAACACCTGTGACAACGGCAGCTACAGCACCTGGAAAAACACCTGGATCAACACATGGAACAACACCGGGAACAACACCTGGCACAACACAAGGTCAGCTAAAATTTTGCTTGAGGTATAAAGCTAGAGACACTATTGTACTTTCAAGGATTGGGGTTCTCTGAATGTCATGTTGTTATTGCCTCTGTAAGCAGCTTAGAGCATTTGTCACACCTGATATATGACATTTCCAATGCCAAAAAGCTTCTGATATCCACGTAAATTAAGCGTAGAAATCTTGAATATTGGTGTATAGTTCTTTACTAATGTGTATAACATTTGATTTATTTTCCTCCAGGAACAACACCTGGAACAACACCTGGAACAACGCCAGCTTCAACACCTGTAATAACGCCAGCTACAACACCTGTAACGACGCCAGCTACCACATCTGTAACACCGCCATCTACGACACCCGGAACAACACCTGTAACAGCGCCATCTACAACACGTGTAATAACGCCAACTACCACACCTGTAACAACGCCATCAACGACACATGTCACAACACCAGCTACAACTCCTGGAACTACACCTGTGACAACGCCAGCTACAACACCTGTAATAACAGCTGTGACAACGCCATCTACAACACCTGGAACAACGCCAGCTACAACACCTGTAACAACGCCAGCTACAACTCCTGAAACAACGCCAGGAACAACACCTCGAACAACGCCAGGTACAACACCTGGAACAATGCCAGCTACAACACCTGGAACAACACCTGTGACAATGTCAGTTACAATACCTAGAACAACACCTGTGACAACGCCAGCTACAACACCTGGAACAACAGCTATGACAACGCCACCTACAACACCTGTAATAACGCCAGCTACAACACCTGGAACAACGCCAGCTACAACACCTGTAACAACGCCAGCTACAACTCCTGGAACAACACCTGGAACAACACCTGTAACAACGCCAGCTACAACTCCTGGAACAACAACTGTAACAACGCCATCTACAACACCTGTAACAACGCCATCTACAACACCTGTAATAACGCAAGCTACAATACCGGCAACAACGCCAGCTACAATACCGGTAACAACGCCAGGTACAACACCTGGAACAACACCTGTAACAACGCCAGCTACAACACCTGGAACAACACCGGTAACAACGCCATCTACAACACCTGGATCAACAACTGTAACAACGCCATCTACAACACCTGTAACAACGCCATCTACAACACCTGGAACAACACCGGTAACAACGCCATCTACAACACCTGGAACAACACCTGTAACAGCGCCAGCTACAACACCTGGAACAACGCCAGCTACAACACCTGGAACAACACCTGTAATAACGCAAGCTACAATACCGGTATCAACGCCAGCTACAATACCGGTAACGACGCCAGCTACAACACCTGGAACAACACCTGTAATAACGCCATCAACAACGCTAGGTACAACACCTGGAACAATGCCAGCTACAGCACCTGGAACAACAGCTGTGACAACGCCACCTACAACACCTGTAATAACGCCAGCTACAACACCTGTAACAACGCCAGCTACAACTCCTGGAACAACACCTGGAACAACACCTGTAACAACGCCAGCTACAACACCTGGAACAACAACTGTAACAACGCCATCTACAACACCTGTAACAACGCCATCTACAACACCTGGAACAACACCGGTAACAACGCCATCTACAACACCTGGAACAACACCTGTAACAACGCCAGCTACAACACCTGGAACAACGCCAGCTACAACACCTGGAACAACACCTGTAAAAACGCCAGCTACAACACCTGGAACAACACCGGTAACAACGCCATCTACAACACCTGGAACAACACCTGTAACAACGCCAGCTACAACACCTGTAATAACGCAAGCTACAATACCGGTATCAACGCCAGCTACAATACCGGTAACAACGCCAGCTACAACACCTGGAACAACACCTGTAATAACGCCATCAACAACGCTAGGTACAACACCTGGAACAATGCCATCTACAACACATGTAACAACGCCATCTACAACACCTGTAATAACGCAAGCTACAATACCGGTATCAACGCCAGCTACAATACCGGTAACAACGCCAGCTACAACACCTGGAACAACACCTGTAATAACGCCATCAACAACGCTAGGTACAACACCTGGAACAATGCCAGCTACAACACCTGGAACAACACCTGTGACAATGTCAGCTACAACACCTAGATCAACTCCGGGGACGGCACCAGGTACTACACGAGGCACGACACCAGGTTAGGTCAAGTTTTGTGTGAGATATAAAGCTAGACACACTATAGTACTTTTAAGGATTTTGGGTTCTCTGAATGTCATGTGTTTATTGCCTCTGTGAGCAGTTTTAAGTATTTGTCACACCTAATATTTGAAATTTCAAATGCCAAACAGTTTCCGATAACCATGTAAATTTAAGCGCAGAAATCGTGAATATATATGTAGGTGTACAGTTCTTTAGTAATGTGTGTAACATTTGATTTCCCCCAGGAACAACACCTGGAACAACACCTAGAACAACGCCAGCTACAACCTCAGGAACAACCCCAGGAACAACACCTAGAACAACACCAGCTGGAACAACTTTGGGAACCACATTAGGTACTACACCAGGCACAACACCAGGTTAGGTCAAGTTTTGTTTGACGTATAAAGCTAGACACACTATTGTACTTTCAAGGATTAGGGTTCTCTGAATGTCATGTGATTGTTGCCTCTGTGAGCAGCTTTAAGCATTTGTCAAACGATGGGGGATTGGGGGATTGGGGGATTGGGGCACTTTAGAGGCATCTGGCAGGCACTCCTTACCATTTAAATCGTCTGACAGTGGTCATTTGTGTATATGTAGACTCCGCCGAACAATTTCCCACTTGTTTCATAGGGTTTCCTTTCCAGCTGATCTAGCTCCATTTTGTGACCTCTTTATGGCGTCTGCCAGGCACTCCCCACCACTTAATTCGTCTGGCAGTGGTTATTAGTGTATATGTGGACTCTGCCGAACAATTCCATGTTGGTTTCCTGGGGTTTCCTTTCCAGCTGATGTAGCTCAATTTTATGACCTCTTTGGGGGCGTCTGGCGGGCACCTTCCACCATTTTAAACGTCTGGCATTGTCCATTCATGTTCTTTACATCCGTGCACATGAAAAATAGTTTCCTTTCCAGTTAGGTTGTACCCCCCCCCCCCTCCCCACATGGTTCCCGGACTATAAGCTGAAAACTTGACATATAGGTAGAGCATGACGGGTGAAGTATTTCATGAAATGAGATGAAATTGTGAAAATGCGTTCTTCATTATGTCAATTAGAGTCAATGGTGT
This sequence comes from Strongylocentrotus purpuratus, assembly GCF_000002235.5. Taxonomy (NCBI): domain Eukaryota; kingdom Metazoa; phylum Echinodermata; class Echinoidea; order Camarodonta; family Strongylocentrotidae; genus Strongylocentrotus; species Strongylocentrotus purpuratus. The sequence continues at coordinate 4,548,791 of NW_022145603.1, forward strand.
AACTGGTTATTTAACGGGGTCAATGCCAAATGGTCATATTGTCTCAATCTATCTTCCATAGACCCATAGGCCCGAATTCACAAAGGAGATTTGTCGACGTCATATGACGCCTTTTGACGCGTTTTTACAAACCTAGGTGTGTAAAAACGCGTAAAAACGCGTCATATGACGCACATAAACCTAGGTTTGTCGACAAACCTCTTTTGTAAATTCGGGCCATAATGACCGAGGCTACACAGTTGAAACTTGACTTTTGGATAAACCATAATGGGAGGAGCATTTTATAAGATATGAATTCGTGAAAATTCCTTCTTCGTTATGTTAAAAAATTAGTATACGTATCACCTAATTCGTCAAAGTGACGAATTCAAGTCTAGTTATTACTTTTTGTATTAATATTATGATAATAATAATTATAATAATAATAATAATTGATTTTCCACTTTATTTACCCCATTGTTCAGGTCTGTTCTTTCCATTTGGGTTAAAAGAAGGGGACGAATTTCTACCAGCCAACGATGATGGTTCCACAAACGAGTTACCAATCTCTGTCGCCTTCCCGTTCTTCGATCACAACCAAACTAGTCTTTTTGTAAGTCCCTCGTTGCTTGAACCAAAATATTTTGTTTAAAAGAAATCTGTCGAACCCGTTTAACATGACATCACATTTAGGAACACATTTCATATTCATGTCACATTTGTTTGTACATGAACATGGTAAATATATAAAATCTAATAGTGCTTTAACTTATTTTAAATTTTAAAAGGAAAGACAAGCTTTTAATAATCCCGGCGTATTTTACATCGGAGAGTTGCTGCGGTTGTAACGGCCTAGGGCAGTCAAAAGACTAAGGCATCGTCAACAACACCTACTTTCGCCCCTCGCCCCTCTCTCTCTCTCTCTCTCTTTCTCTCTCTCGCTTCATATCAATATATATATCGTTTTCTCTATCGTCCTCATCTCTCTCTCTCTCTCTCTATGTATATTTGCGTGGGTGTGCTTGTGTGTATGTCCGTATGAACTGATTAATCTGTCTTCTTTTTATTTTAATATTACCGTTCGTCTTTTTCAATGTTCCACATGAATTGGCTACATTATTACTTACTACCGCCTTCCCTTTCTGTCTCCCCATTTCTTTGTTTTCGTTTCCGTGCTTTCCCTCTCATTCTCTCTATGATATCCCAGCCTTGTCACTAAAGTCTATTACCAATCGCTATTACATAAATGTTGATGCAGGTCAACAATAACGGTGTCATCTCGTTCTTGGCGGCAGTTAGTCAATTTAACTCAGATTCGTTTCCAGTCGCTGATGGCCGACCCATTATAACCCCATTCTGGGCTGATGTTGACACGTATAATGGCGGGACTCTATCCTATCGAGAAGTCTTACGATTTGCCCAAGACGACGGCATATTCCTTGCAGCTGATGATATTATAAGAGCATCATTTGTTGACATGAGAATTTTTTTGTCGTCATGGATGTTCATCGCGACCTGGGACAGTGTTGCTTTCTATGGTGCTTCTTATCAATCCGCGGTAAGTACAGTGACTTAATCGATAGTTCATCGATGAACCTATTCATATTTATCATCCGTCGCTACTGTTTAATGGATTTTGAGTAATATTTTATGTTATGGCGATGTAATAACAAAAATAACCCGACGAAATTCCACGAGATTAAAAATCAATCGGTATTTCTTATAGAATCTTGCATTAACTAGAGGACATTCGCCCTTTTGAAAGTCCTGTCGACCAATTTGCATACACGATTAAAGGATTACAGCAGATATTAAACCCAAGTGTAAACCTCCTGGAAATCAAGCTGATCAAACATTTAAAAATGTATAAACAGCAATTGACTTATTATTCATTTTGGTCTGTTAAGCAATCTATGTTTTTGTATTTTTTCACTTTGGTACGTCTTTATCTATCACTAAAATTGCTAAAAGTTGAGAATGATTTCATTCACCATCCTGTCGTGTTATCCGTTTTGTTTCATCAAATATTTAATATTTATATCAAGATATATATTTGGGTAATGTTGATATTTTACTTCAGAGGAATTCGTTTCAAGCTGTTATGGTGTCAGATGGCCGATACTCCTTCGCCATCTTTAATTACGGTGATATCAACTGGGCAGCATCAGAAGGTGGTACCCCAGCTCAGGTAAATCATTTTGTCGTTTTGTTTATACCTCATTCTTCTTGTAAAATAGGGACACGGTTGTGTATATGGTAACGAGCTCATGTATTACAGTAGCGCCTCCCATTTATATGACATAATGCATCAGTCACACCGCCAAACCGACTCCAAGTCGAGGCCAGACCGAGTAATTCTCCAACATTTGGTGTAATGTAATTTTTGATCAGTTTGGTGTCAGTTGTGACTCTGGTACTAGGGTTATAATTTTGGAAGATCCTTTTCATGATATTGGTTTTAGTGTAGTCAGGAAGGCAAGAGGCTGAAACATAACACCCGTTGAAATGCTATGCTGCATATATCGATAAAAGGGAATAAAATTACATGTTATAATCGTTACCTTAAAGGTACTATGTCCCATTTGCAGGCCAAAAAATGAAAAGGTTAAATTCCAACGGCATTTGAAAGATGATACTAATTTAGAACTTCCCTTAAAACAGGGGGGGGGGGCTTGAAAATATCTTTAATTTGAAAAAAATAACGATTATTACTTGTCGAATCGACTTAAAGGGATAGTTGAGTTCTATTTTCAGACTGCAAATGCCTTCAAAGTGCATGGTTATTGCTCTTATTCTTATCTATGACATTTATATTGCCCTTTTAGAACCTAAAATTGCTATGAAGGTAATTTTAGACCCCAAAATGTGTGAAATTTAGCCAATACGATCATACCAATTCAGCTCCACTTAAAAAAAAACATGGTGACCGTTAATTAATTATTTAATTAAAAATAACAATACATGAGCCGGCTGATTGTGGATAATATAAGCAACACGAAAATGCCAACCAAAATGCCAACATCGGCATTGGCTGAAATACGACGCAAAAGGCGTTATTTCGGTTTTTTCAACGGTTTTCAACGGTTTTTTCAAATTTTTCAAAATATCTAATATTTGTGGTGGTACACAAGTATTAGAAATCGTTATATTTCAGATGTCTCTGAACCGATTTTGATCAAACAAAGATGATTTTTTCATTTAAATATTACGTTCTTTCAAATTTGACACTCAGTTTTTCATTATCTCACCAAAAAAATATTTTGTGTAGCGCCCTCTGCAACAGAACTCAATTATCCCTTTAAGTGCTACCAAGTTAGTAAGTAATAGTCTGATTTTCAGACCATTGTATGGTCGTACGTTTTGTGTAGCGCAAATATTCAATCAGTTTAAATTTGGCCATTACAAGAAGTGGGTATTGATGTAGACAAATGCTCATGAACACTTTACATCTAATGTTATGTATGTTATTACCGAAGAAGAAAAAAGCCAGTCATTCACTCAATATAATGTCTGAGAGTGAATTTTAGCAAGTAAACGGGTTTCCTTGCATAATTTGAATATTATGACACTGATAACGTTTACATTTCACAGATAGGACATACATGACATATTCATAATTCCTGCAAAGTTCTACAGAACTTGATGTTGGCTGCAAAAGGGACATCTTTAAGGCCAGCAAGCTACATTAAGCTGCGAATTGCAATTTTTAATTTCCCGTCAATCGTGTGTTGCCTTCAATTGTCGCTGACGAATTCGCTAGCGACCGCAGACAGCCAAAATCATCAATCGCGTCCGTCGACAAGTTTTCAGCATTTTGAAAATCTTGTGGCAGCAAAAAATATCGTTGTGGTTCCATTCAGATTTCGTTGGAGACCGCAACCCTCACTTCCTTGACGTTTCCATGCCGTGCGATTCCGTCTCTAGTCATTTTGAGGTTGCCAACATTTCGTTGGTAGTCGTTGTCTGGACGGCAAAAAAACAACGGCAAGTGACGTTACATCTCAAACCCTGACGACACATTGCGGCAAGTAACGAAGTTGTAACGACCTTGGTGCGACGATGGATTGCACATTTTGGAAGGAGGTTGACGGGTGATGACTGTTGATGGCGGGTCGTTTGCGAGTACCTGCGGCATTGCAACGGTGGTCTGTGATGGGTTACGATTTTGCAACGGTGGTCCACGATTTTTCACTTTTTGTGACGTCAGTTTGATTTTAATATACTGCCCGGCACGATGCTATTTTGAAGTTCATATAAAATGAAAATGACCACCTGTTCTTTGTCAAAGCTGTTTCATCATCATGGCGGACGGAGCTAGGGTCAGACTGCAAAATGCACCGCCGCAACCCACCGTCAGCCGCCGTTCCTTACCGTCAGCCAATCCGCTCCCAGCCGTCTGACTTCGTTCCTTGTTGACGTGCTGCGTCGAGTCATCGTCACTCGCCGCCAGACAACGTCCGATTTTGCTCGCTAGACTCTGTTTCCTGCCGCATCCATTCGTCCCTTGCCGTCGTGTTGTCGCTGAAGGTCCCCATCAGCGAATCTTGGTTTTCCCCTTTTATCGCTTTGCCACCAAAATTTTGTGATTTTCACGTCCGTCGCCTTTCGCTGGGTCTTTGCCACTAGTATGTAAACCGGCCTTTAAAACGAGAACAGTAGGAAAATCAAAGCTAATGTAGATCTAAATCGGTAATACAAAAACAAAATGCTGAATCTGTTTTGTCTTTTTCAAACCAAACAAAGAAAAAATGCTTTGCAGTAGCTTAAAGTCAGAAGTTTATCAATTTAGTTTCTCATCAACTAATATATATGTCAAACAACTCTGACTTTCGTCACCGAACTCTGACTTTTGCACCGAACAGGGCAATGTGACATGAAATTAGACGAACAAAAACATGAATCGAACCCGTATCAAGTTACATTTGTTAGGAAGTATTGCTTCAAAGTTCACATGCTTGACTCTTAGGTTGGATACAACGCTGGTGACGGAGTGAACTTTTATAGTGTCCCTGGATCTCAAACAGCTGCCATCGTCGATATTGAAACGACATCGAACATCGGTGTATCTGGAAGATGGGTGTTCAGAACAGACAACTCCAACATTAAAGGACTAGCATCTACAACCTCCGGTGTGTAAACTACCAAAACCATTCTTTCAATTGCTTACGTAATCATCATCATCATCATAACAATCATCGTCATAATTGTGGTTTTACAAGGGGTTATTTACTTTCGGGGTCATAATGAACTTCTTTCCTCTTCTTATTGTCTCGAGCACCCTCCGCATTGGAACAAACTTTACTGCTTTCTTTCTTCACTCTTCCTCTTCCTGTGCCTCTTGTGCCATCCACAAGTGGCGGATCCAGGGGGGCCCCGGCCCCTTTCCTGGTGTTCAAGGGGGGGGGGGGGGGGTAGTACTTTCAATTTTTTTTTGGGGGGGCATAACAAAATATTAGTGCTCCCCCCCCCCCCGCTTATTATTCGGCTGGCTGTTTCGCCGCTAAATATTTTCTCACGAATTGGGCCCCCTCTTTGGTCCCCTCCCCTGCCGCCGGCTGGATCCGCCCCTGCCATTCCAGATTCGACGCTCTTTTCACAGGCTCATCGTCCTCCTTCCTCAAATCATGACCCATCCATCTCAATTCATTCCTTTTAACCACTTACACCTCTGTTTCTCCCAGATCCAACCATTCCATGTATTCATTTGTGTTTTTGCTATTTAATAATATGGATATTTATATAGCGCCGGTATCCGCCAGGCTCTGACGCTCATGGCGCTGTACATACATGTATTACTATCACAAAAATATAACTTCTTAACTAAAATAAAGTAAACTAAAACAACACAAATTATAACGCTACATTGACATGATTAGATAGCACTGTTTAGAAAGAGATGGGTTTTTAGAGCAACTTTAAAGGCATGAAGGGTAGTTAAATTACGAATACTAACTGGCAGCTTATTCCAAAGGGACGGACCAGAATGAGAAAATGCTCTATCCCCCCAGGAACTGCGCGTCTTAGGGACAACTAATAAGGAGGATTGAGATGAACGAAGATGTCTTGTAGGCTTATACTTAACAATCAACTTGATATTGTAGGAAGGAGCAGAGTCATACAAGGAATGGAAAACTAGCAACAACAACTTAAAAATAATTCGGTCACATACCGGGAGCCAGTGAAGAGTTTTGAGAATGGGGGTGATGTGGGTTCTACGAGAAGAAAGTGTGACAATACGTGCAGCAGTATTTTGCAGTTTCTGGAGTCGAGAAAGTTGCGTGTTAGGGAGCAAATAGAGAATAGAATTACAGAAATCTAAGCGTGATGAAATAAGAGCATGTACAAGTTTCTCTGTGGTTGAACGACTTAAGTATTTCCTAATAAAACCTAGATTTCTCAGTTGATATCTGACTGACTTACAAATACTAGAAACATGAGTTGACAATGACATAGACGAGTTTAACATGACACCAAGGTTACGACATTGCGAGGAAGGACTAATTACAGAATCCGATATGGATATATTGAACGACTGTATCTTAGCAAGATTTGATTTGGAACCCAATAAAATTAATTCAGTTTTACTATCATTCAGTTTGAGTGAGTTCGAGTTCATCCAAGTTTGCACATCTTTGACGCAAGCTTCGAGTAGTTTGACAGTCCGACTTGCGTCATTTTGATTGGGAAGGAACGATGCGTAGATCTGGATGTCATCTGCATAGCAGTGATACTTGACATCATGCTGCTGTAAAACTTGCTTGAGCCTAGTGATGTACAAGGAAAACAGCAACGGCCCCCCGACTGACCCCTGCGGGACGCCACAACTGAGCTTGACAGGATCAGATCTTTCATGATTTGACAGCTTCAAGTTGGATATGGTTCCTTTTTTATATTTTTATATCAGCATGTCACGTTCCCTTTGATATATTTGTTGTGATATACATTTTAAAGCCAAAACAAGTTGATACATTTAGTAAGTTATTGTTTGTTAATTAGATCGAATGAACTTTATATACATGTATGTGTAGATGATATTCCAGTAAGAGACAATCATAATATTGTTTGTAAGTTATGAGATTATTCAGTGTCAATGTGAATACCTGAGACAAAAAAATGACGACTTAATTTTTGGATTAGTGAAGGCTGAGAGTAGAATAACATTTTAAGGATCTGTGCACAAATGATCCTCAGTCTCGGAGCGTCAAGTGTAGGAAGCTCAATAGTACAGGAATGGTTATGCTAACATGCTTTATCATACCCTATATGGGTACCGTATCGCTCACGTATCGTGTAACTTATTATTTGATTTGATTTGATTCATTTAGTTATTCACGATAAAAACCCAGTTCGTGCAATAAAAATACAAAGTAAACATAAGAAAACATAAATATCAAGAATAACAAAATGGTAGTATAAGTGATGACACACCGAGTAGAGATAAATTATATGAATTCGTATGTATGTATACGTAAATATAAAGATTGTTATGAGTTGGTTTTAAAACACATATTATAAAGAAATTCCAAAGAATTATAACTACGACATAAATATTATAAAATATGCTAAAATATGATATAATTATAATATATTATAATAAAATATAGTGTAAAATATAGTTAACATACACTGTCGTTCATATAGTTGGAATATTTTTTTTTACCCCAATTTATGGAATTATTTTGACAATGATTTATTCCTAATAGATCTAGATAATAGTATACATTCTCAGACTTTATTGAATAATAATTCGCCAGTGTTTGTTTTGCGTGACTGCTAAAGCATGTGTATGATACTATGCTTATCAATTAGGGGACCTACGCCCTTAGGTCAAAAATGACAGCAATGAGGATTAATGCCCCACAAAAGGGCACTAATATAGCACATCGACACGGTTTTGATCCCGGGGCCTCACAATTACGAGGCCATTGCATTGTCACTGAACCATGATTGTACGCTGTGGGGGCTAGGGTAGGGGGCAGTTTCCATAAATAAAAAAAACAACAGAAAATGCAATAATCTTTCAATAATTTATTCCATTTTACCCCGGTCCCCAACATAAAAAAATCCTCTGTACGACCATACATTATGGCTCAAGGCATGGGCACACGATCTTACATTACAGCAATTACGACCTTTCCATCTTCAATGCTCTTTAGCCAGTCACATTCAATAGTGATGTGGTCGTTGAGAGAAGTGATCTGAAGCCTGACTGATACTAATTATACCGTTTCTGTTTAAAAATTCGTAAATTCGATCAGAAACAATTCTTTCTACAATTTTTGACAAAATTGGAAGAATTGAAACTGGTCGATAATTACGAGCTTCTTTTGTTCCACGGTATGCAATGCAACTACACGAGCAACTTTCCAGTTATCCGGAACAATCCCAGAAGTTATAGACACATTTATTATATTCTTCAATAGTTCTTTAATGAAAAATATTGCAAGTTTAATCATTTCCCATGGCTTTATTATTAGATAAATTACTTATTTGTTTTGAAGCATTATTTGTTGTAACAGTAGTAAGTTCAAACTGACAATTCAACGCAGATGGTGTCACGTGACCTTGTGAGTCAGTATCATTGACATCTCTTATCATCTTATTGGCTAAATCTAGTCATATATTGATGAAATATTCATTTAGTTCATGGACGATTAATTGCGCATCATTTATTTCTACTGAATCCGTCATTAGCGATGTAATTATGTTACTCCTCTTCTTTCGAGGGATTAAAAGATTAAGATTTTTCCAAGTCTGGCCTAACGTACCATTCGAGTTTTTAATTTTCTCTTGCAACTTTAGTCTTTTGTCAGATTTTATTCTCGCAGTTAAATAATTTTTTATCTTCTTAAAAATTGTCCAGCCTTCTTTTCTTTTACTTTTGTTGGCAACTTTTTCAGATAATTTCGTTCATGAATTAAATTCAATATTTGTACATCAATCCAATATGACTTATTTCTTCTCACTCTATTTCCCCTAACTGGGGCATATTTATTACACACAAAGAAAAACATTGATTCAAAGGCAAGTAGCGACAAATTGACATCTTGTGCATTATATACAGTATTCCAATCAATCTCGCTCAATGCAAGGCAACAGGGGCGGAGATAGCTTTTTGCCAAGGGGGAGGGGGGTTGACCCAATGACGATGCGAAGCGGCAACCGGCACACTCTTCCTGGCCGAGATGTTAATATGGGTAAACGGTTGGACAGACCTTAAGCCCCCATCACACCGAACTAGTTCTCACTACGTTCTTGAAAATGTCGCCAAACGGGCTCAAACTGTGTGCGAATGGAGTTAAACGTAATAGCAATTGTTTATGATATGTTTAAGAACTCCATTGATTGGCTCGAACCGGCTATACGAAAGAGTGCTCTTGAACTTTGAGCAAGTTCAAAAATTTCCCCGTCCTGCAATTAGACGGTGTGACAATGTACGAGGGGGAGGTACTACAGACGGACTAATTGTCGTACTATGAACGGAATTGCCGTACTTTGATCCTACTAGAAACGTGTTACAGCGTGCCGTGGTCGAGCATCAATTAGAAGCAGCTATGCCCCATCACACCAAACTAGTTCTCTTCCGTTCTGGAACCGTCCTCGAAAATTGTAAAACGGGTTGTGGTCGGGGTAGAAAGTATAAATAATATCTATAATACGATCCTTGTTCGTTCATAAACAGTCCTCATTACGTTGTCTGTAACACGTCCACAGTCAGTTCATATCAAGTTTAGATCGGGTAAATTTGCCATTTCGAGGCAGTCCAAGCCAATCCGTACTCAGTTAAAGATAAAGGTGAGTTCTGGTTTAAAGAAAAAAAAATTCTCACAGAATCAAACGAAACTTACACTGAATGTTCATACACTGAATGTTCGTACACACGTTATAAAGACGATGGCGAGCTGGCGACCTATTCTGATCAGATAAAGGTGGGTGACCACCGACAATATGGGGCGTTGTCCAACGTAAATTATTGAGAGCTATTTGTCATTTGTCAGTTACAACATCTTGCATGCATATACTCCGAGAGGACATGAGGTCAATGAAATTGTATTTCGTTGCATTATAGACATAATTTTAAGATGTTTATAAATTTAGAGGTTAGATTAGGTTCTGTTTGTATTAGAAAAGATCTAGCTCAAGCAGATCGATATGATATAGTGTTATCGTTGTATACAACTGAAGCATGAACAATTTTTCTAATTGATTTAAAATTTTGACTATTCTTGCTTATAGCGATGGTTATGAAGAATAATGAAAGTCATTCTACATGCTGACACCAATTTCACTGCAAGCAACTCAACTCCCTTTGAAAAGTATTTTTGTTGAAGACTTTTTGAGATCTATAGGTAATCATTCTTGGGGGAACTTGTGTCTGCATAAGTTCCGTAAAGTATATACACGTTTATAGTAGCACCGACCAAGGGGAAAAACATTACTTTGAAATAAGTTATAAGGAACAGTTGTGACAAAGATATCAATCAGTGTGCTATTTGTCTTGGAAACTCGAGCGGGTATTTCTATCATTTGCTGCATGATAGTTTGTCTAGAAAGTTTACAAATGAACTAAGATTCCATTTTACAAAACACATTATAATTAATACCACCAAGCACAATGGACACTTGGTTTGATTCAGTTACTCTATATATTAACCTTTCAACAGCATTTTGATAGTCAATTCTTGACCTGGGTGGATGGTACTATGTTCCTATTATGATATCAATAAGGCTTCTTTTTCACCAATTTTCAAGATCGAATCATTGAGTATAGTATCAGGGGTTCTGCAACATGTATTATAATGCACATATATGTCCTTAATCAGGTCTTTTAGGCCCATATTTTAGAATTTTGGGGACAGAGCTTACAAAAGCACCAAACTTTTCCTATGTGTTTATTAGGCCAATAGCTCCATTTTTCCCACAGAACAAGCTATTGAAAATCGCATTTTTAAATTTACCTCAGAAATCTTGAATATAGGTGTTTAGTTCTATATTAATGCTTATAACACCCCCCCCCCCCCCCCAAGGAACAACACCGGAAACAACCTCAGGAACAACACTGGGAGCCACACTAGGCACTACACCCGGCACAACAACAGGTTAGGTCAAGTTTTGTTTCCGGGGTTTAAAGCTAGACACCCTATTGTATTAAAGCGGAGAAATCTAGAACGTAAATGTTTAGATTTATATTAATGATTATAACATTTATTTTTCCCCTCAGGAACAACACCGGAAACAGCCCGAGGAACAACACCAGGTACAACACCTCGAACCACTTCATCAACAACACCAGTAACAACACCAGGCACAACACCTCGAACCACTTCATCAACAACACCAGTAACAACACCAGGCACAACACCTCGAACCACTTCATCAACAACACCAGTAACAACACCAGGCACAACACCTCGAACTACTTCATCAACAACACCAGTAACAACACCAGGCACAACATCTCGAACCACTGCATCAACAACACCAGTAACAACACCAGGCACAACACCTCGAACCACTTCATCAACAACACCAGTAACAACACCAGGCACAACACCTCGAACTACTTCATCAACAACACCAGTAACAACACCAGGCACAACATCTCGAACCACTGCATCAACAACACCAGTAACAACACCAGGCACAACACCTCGAACCACTTCATCAACAACACCAGTAACAACACCAGGCACAACACCTCGAACCACTTCATCAACAACACCAGTAACAACACCAGGCACAACACCTCGAACCACTTCATCAACAACACCAGTAACAACACCAGGCACAACATCTCGAACCACTGCATCAACAACACCAGTAACAACACCAGGCACAACACCTCGAATCACTTCATCAACAACACCAGTAACAACACCAGGCACAACACCTCGAACCACTTCATCAACAACACCAGTAACAACACCAGGCACAACACCTCGAACTACTTCATCAACAACACCAGTAACAACACCAGGCACAACATCTCGAACCACTGCATCAACAACACCAGTAACAACACCAAGCACAACACCTCCAACCACTTTATCAACAACACCAGTAACAACATCAGGCACAACACTTCGAACCACTCCAGCAACAACACCAGTAACAACGCCAGGCACAACACCTCGAACCACTGCATCAACACCACCAGTAACAACACCAGGCACAACACCTCAAACCACTCCAGCAACAACACCAGTAACAGCACCAGGCACAACACCTCGAACCACTTTATCAACAACACCAGTAACAACACTAGGCACAACACTTCGAACCACTCGAGCAACAACACCAGTAACAACGCCAGGCACAACACCTCGAACCACTCCATCAACAACACCAGTAACAACACCAGGCACAACACCTCAAACCACTTCATCAACAACACCAGTAACAATACCAGGCACAACACCTCGAACCACTCCGTCAACAACACCAGTAACAACACCAGGCACAACACCTCGAACCACTTCATCAACAACACCAGTAACAACGCCAGGCACAACACCTCGAACCACTCCATCAACAACACCAGTAACAACACCAGGCACAACACCTCGAACCACTCCATCAACAACACCAGTAACAACACCAGGCACAACACCTCGAACCAACACCCCCGGATCTACAACAGCTAGAACACCGGGACAAACGCCAGCTACTACGCATGGAACAACACCAGTTACAACACCTGCAACAACACCGGGAGCCACACTAGGTACTACATCCGGCACAACACCGGGTTAGGTCAAGTTGTGTTAGGGGTTTAAAGCTAGACACCCTATTGTATACTTAAGGATTTGGGTTCTCTGAATGTCACGTGGTTATAGCCTATGTAAGCAGCCTTGAAAATTTGTCACACCTGATATATGTCATTTCCAATGCCAAACAGCAATGGATAACCACGTAAATTAAGCGCAGAAATATTCAATATACTAGGTGTATAGTTATAATTTATCGACATAACATTTTATTGAAGGGCATTTAATCATTAAATTCAAATGAAATGACCAACCACGTGGATCTCAGGAATTAGTCTTATGATGATTATTTCCGTCTCCCACTCATTACATTGCTTCCTTGTCTGTGTTCAGAAAACGCCTGTCTCGCAACACCCTGTATAAATGGAGGTACTTGTCAGCAAACTGAAATCGGTTACCAGTGTATTTGCATGGATCCATTCATCGGCCCAAACTGTCAAATAAGTTAGCGTTACAGCTAAATCGAATGGGAATTTAGGAAGCCATTTTCACAATGCAAAGACACATATACTGACATGTCAAAATTATGTACGTATGTATGTAAATATGCATATATTATTCACGTTCACATATATAAACTCCAGCGAAATGCGTTGTTATTTTGGCAACATGGCATTTTCCCAATTGTTCAGACTCTGGAAATAGAAAAAAAGTTGATCATTCTGAAATTATTATAGGATTCGTAATTGCAAAAAAAATGAAATGAGTCCATCTTTCCGAAGGTTCGTAATTTCATAAAAAATAGAACCCGATCTCGTGTATGGTATTGCGAACCTTCTGAATATTTAACCCCATTTCATTTTCGGAATTACGAATCTTCTGAGTTGAATAAACCCTATTTAATTTTCAGAATCATGAACCTTCAGGTATGGGTAATTATCATTTCGAAATTATGAGCCTTTAAAAAAATAGACCATGGGAAAATATAGTTATCTCGGTTTTTTCCGTCGCCCGTGACTTTTGTTAAGAGCTGTCAGTGGTTGAATCTTCACATGTTTTTCTTCTTTGAGATATCTCAAAGTATATACATCATAACACTATGTGTAGACGCTGGTGCCAAGGAAACTAAGGATAAAAAACTGCAAACATTCATTTGTAAGTTCTATGCTACTACAATTTTACTAAAATTAACTTTTGACAGGTAACGCTGATCCATGCATTCAACGAAACCCGTGCGTCAACGGTGTCTGTCGTCCCATTGGACAAGGGCAGTACGAGTGTGAATGCCAAGATCATTATGAGGGGAATCATTGTGATGAATCAACTCGTAAGTCATATGTTTGGATTTACTTGTATACATCTTAAGGGTATTATGTCTTGCAGATCCATGATTTACATCGTTTCGAAAAACGGGTGAATAGGAACCAACATTTGGAAAGTGTTTTGACACAATGTTTTACCCTCAGAAATGAGTCAACCCCCTTTATAATTCTGAACAAGTAAATCACATGTCTTTACATCATCCCTGGATATGACAAAAAATGTTAGAACATTTTCCTTCTCTGGGGAGGGGCGGGGGATTTTATTCATACGTTGTCGCAATTCATGTCGTTCTATTGTATACTTGAATAAATATCAAAGGATCCGGGCTGGCTCGGGGACAACTCGGCCCCGCTGCAAATATCGGACCGAGTTGTCCCCGCATACCCTAACTTTAATTCTAACCCTAACCCTAACCCTAAAGGATTAAATATAAAAAAAGCAATCATGCCTGGACACCATTACTCGCTTAATCTTTGAATTAAATCTAAGAAGTCCAGTCCTCCTTAACATGTTAAACATGGTCTTGTGCATACGTCACCGGACTGAGGATCACCAAGGAGCTTATACTACCTCCTTTGGATCGCATGGTTTGTGACCACTGTCTTTTGACAAGACATTTGTCACTATCTACCGAGGTGTAGAAAATTGAAACATGCTAGGAATGTATTACTTGAATGCTTACAGGGCCTTAGGGCAGCTAGGCTAGCCAGTGTAGGAATCATAATAGTATTTTGTAGGTGCCTTGAGCATCCCTTGGTATATATAAATTCAACTGATATTATAATCATTTTTAAGAATAGAAGTGTTGTAGGGTATTAGCTATATTTCAATTTGTATTATTATAATTAGAAGTGGTATTATTGTTATAACCATTTGTATTAGATTTTTTATTCCTCTTCGCCTTCTTCATCTTATGTTTATCATCATTATCGCTTGTATTATTTTTGTCAACATCATATCATTATCATCATCAATATTGAAAACAAGATTACTTCATTTACCGTCATATGTTCTAATTGCTACCTTGAATATAGTTCCTTTGGAGGTTTCTGTCCATCCGTCTAGCCAGATAGTCAACACCAATGCCTATGTGGAGCTGACATGTAGTTTCAACAATGCCAAGCGATACCACTGGTACAAAGATGATGTCCTTTTGCCTAACAGTGAAAATCAGAATCCTTTGATGATCTTTCCTGTCACGCTCAGTGACATCGGGTATTACTTCTGCCGAGGCTTGGGGAGAAATGAAGAAATTTTAGACACGACGCGAGCATCGGTATATGTCAAAGGTAAAAACTTTGCTTGAAGCAAATCACAGAAAAAAAACATAATCTAAGGTTGTGTCTAGCCTTTAATCAATGTAACCTGTGCACTCTAGCCAGATATCATCTCTGCCCTCGAAACACATGGAATACCTTTGTGATTTCGAGAAGTTTCACGAAGGGAGCACGGAGCTAGCAGGCATACGTTATTAAAGACTTATACATCCTCAATATTAAACAGTATTAAAACTTTGTCTTTGTTAGGCAACTTAGCAAATAATGAGTAAATTATTCATTCAAAATTCATTTACATCGACTTTATAACAAATAAACTTTATTTGCATTTGTCTTTATCAAACTTTTATAGGAAAAAAAGTGTATATACAGTGCGTCCCAGAGAAAACCGAAACCGAGAATTATCGATGTTTTATCATAACTTGATCACAATTATAATTAATAAATGACACATATTTGTAAAGCATAAACCTCGGTCACAAATGCCATTACGAACTGCTACGAACGCCGTACGAACGGTTTTCAGACAATGGAAATTCGGGAAGACAATGGAAAAACAGGGAGATTCATAGGTTATTATCGTTCTTTCGAACCTTTGTGACCGTAGCATTAGATCCTCCTCAGAGTTGACAAAAGACTTAACTTGTTTAAGATCAGCCAGTCTTTCGTATTCTTTGTGCATGGATGATCTTCAACGAAACGGAATTAAGTCTTTTGTCAACTCCGTTTGTTGCTACGACAGGCAGCCAGTGAAAACGAATTCGTTTAATCAAATTGTAGAAATGCAAGCATTACTTTAAACGAACAGAACTTTGTTATTCCCGGCTCATTTTTCCTGATTGAGGTGTCATATGAAAGGGCAGAAAATGAACTTCCTAGAAATGTGATTTTTCTCTTTGCGTGAAATATGCATCATATGAGTTGCATCAAATGAGAAAGGAGGATCTAAACTTTACGAATATGTGTCATTTATTAATTATAATTGTAATTAAGTTATAGTAAAACATCGATAATTCTCGGTTTCGTTTTGTCTGGAAAAGACTCTGTACAGAAAAGGGATTTCTTTTATTTTTAATGCTACGCGTGAAAATAAGAAATAAAACAAAAGTCGATCGCAATTGAAACATACAAGCGCGTATTACAAAACGAACGTGATTATAATGGGTACATTATGTGTTACGTATGAGAGAAATGTTCTCAAAAAGTACTGATTTGATATGAAATTCGTATGTAAAGACATTTTCTGAAAGCTACTTTAAGTTAATAACTGCATGTGTTTGCTTTCAGCCCTCTTGAAAAAAATTGTATTTAAAACAACTGCCGGACAACCAGTTTCAATATGTCAATATCATGAGGAGAATGTCCCCCTCCTCTGCGGGCCGGGGGAGTTCCCCAGTGCCCTCCCCTGAATCTGTGCCATTGATTCTCGATGTGTATGTTTGTTATTTTCAGATCTGACCAATATAATGGTTTTGAATGCTAGATTTGCCATTCCATTCAGCGATGAGCTTTATGACCAAACGTCTACACTCTATAGAGATACGGCGCTCAACATCGGCACATATGTAAGTATACCCTACAAATAATTGGTGCATACCGGAAAGGCCTATCCCGTTCTTGTGATATTCTGTAAGGCAAGGCCTAATAATTTTTTTGGGTCTAAAATATACAATTAAATTATAAGGTGCGAGTACGTTGTGCAACCAGTTACCGAGCAAAGACTAGATAAAGGCTGATTGCACGTACATATAGCATAAACATTTTCAGTTTTTCTTATGGTGGAGACAAGACTAAAGGATCAGTAAGGCCTTCTTCATCCGTTTACCTGCAAACTTGGCTTCTCTTGTGACAAATACATGTAGATCAGCAACCATTAATGCTGTTGTAAACAAACTTGAGTAAAATCTGCATTTGGGAGACCTTCACATTATGATGCTGTCGAGGGTAACATTCTATTGGTCAAAGCGAATTCTGTGAGCTCCCTTGTGACAAATAGCTTTTCAAATATTTAATCGATTATGACCATACTTGTTTCAGATAATTCGTCCTTGTTTTCACGAAGTGACGGTAGTGAGGAAAATCGTCACGCAAAGTGAATGCAATTTTTTTTCACTACCGTCACTTCGTGAAAACAGCGACGAATTGTTGATAAGCCTGCAAGTTTGAACCCACAAGATTCATGTACGACTAATCATTTTAATACATTTGTTGTATGTGCGACGAGGTTTTAGTCAGTGATGATCTTTATTACTATCATGTAATTTGGTCAGAGATGCACCATTTTTCACAGGGGACACTTTTTCCTATGACATTCTTCCAACGTGTTCAAACGGAGACAACAGAACGATTAAGCTCATAAATTGCTTGTCATCTTTTCAAGTACTCGACTTTCTTTTTTATGATTGTAAAAACTTCATAATATGCTTACTTATATTCCAGCAAAAGCCGTTCAAACATTCGAACGGTCATCTCAGTTCTTTCATAGCACCGCTTCGTACTTACGGTACAGATACTTCATTCAGTTCTTCAAGTTTTTTTCAAAAATGCAATTCTATTACAAGTATACTCTTATGAAAATAGTATGAACACAATATTGCTTGCGGATGGTTTTGGGTAATGACGTACACTTTAAGAAGTTGCAAAAGAGTATCAGTCTTTAATGGAAGGGGAAATATCAATTAAACGTTTTATCTTTTCTGTTTGTTGTTTTTTATCTGTGTAAAGGTGGAGCAAGGCCTCCGAACCAGTACTGGGTTGGAGGGTCTATCAGTAGTATGCAGAGCCCTAAGACCAGGAAGCGTCAAAGCTGACATGAATATCTACATCGAGCAGACCAACATGACGGCAACGGAGACACAAGATCTTATTGGTCTATCTCTTGATAGTCTAGCCAATGAATCGAAAGGTTTTCTCGATTCAAACACTATTTCAGTTCAAAATAACGGTAATAATTTCATTCATTGATATACATTTAGTTCTGAAAGTCAATTTATAACAATAATAATAATATTGAATATTTATAATGCGCCATGACTTGGTAACATTGTTAAGATGAGAGAATGTGGTGCTAAGGTAATGACTTCAACGCTAGCTGTACAAATAAAGATAACCTGAAAATTTAAGTGAAAACGGACCATTATTAATGATACAAATTTGGAAAAACTGATCCGATCGATTCCATAATTCTCCCAACTATATTATAGCAACTTAATTTGATTTTAGGTGAATGTAAACCGTCACAAAGCAATAAAATGGCTCTACATACCATTCCAGACATTTAAGTGTTGACATATTTTTAATAGCCTGTTTTATGTCTTTTTTCATGTAAAAACGGTTGGGATAATTCTAAAATGGTTGGGAAAATTTAATGTTAATCACTGTTAGAGGGTGTTGCACAGTCACGCCTTCAAAGAAAACCATAGATATCATCATGGTTTGAAAAAATGTCAGGATATGTTGCATGTCAGAGGGTTAGTCAAATTCTTGAAGACTATTGGATAGAACTCACGAAGGTGCTGTGTTAAAGACCGAAAAGACACAAAGACGAGTTGTTAAACAAAGACGAAAAGGCGCCTTAGTGAGTTGTTATACACTCCTTCTCGCTTTTCTACCTAAATATATTGGGCCTTGAAGAATTTTGACAATTCGCCTTCTCACCTATCCGTCTTAACTATCGCTCATTGGCCAGTTAAACAAGTCGCCTATTTGCTGCATGTTTAAACTTCCCTAGCATTGGCCACTTTTGGGAGAACAGAATACCTGCACGATTTGCAGCAATTCAATCTGAATCAAATAAACAAACATGGAATTGAAATTTGTTAGGGACTGCTTTTTTCAATACTTTTTGTTCATTCTTTTTTGTGTAGCTATTTGCCAGAATATCTCATGGATATCTTCTCGATTTGGAAAAGTCAAATTTCCGGTGGGTGACAATGGAACATGGGCGAATTCAACAGGAGCGTGTCCATTCAACACTACTCAAGGTTGGTTTTTATGATCTTTCATTCATATTTGATTTGGGGAAGTGTACGGGGGATTAGGTTGAATAGCACGATAAATATGATAATTTCTCTATAAAGTAGTTTAGATATGGCGCGGTGATCCGCAGCAAGAAATTACTTTCTTTTTATAACGTGTTAATGAATGGCTACTGCGCGATCGAGACTCATTTACTCGCAATATCATTTCCAAAATAGCCTTGATATCAGGATGTTCAGCCAATGTTGTTATCGATTGGATTAATTGACCACCTGTAGAGTATAAAACACGCTTGCTTACATTAGATTTTATCACCTGACGAAGTGTTGCAGCGGCGCACGAAACGTCGTGATCTTTTAGATCCCTTTTTGACCATACATTGCGAGACAAACGAATATCACTAGCGATATTATTTCGATGTAGTTTGTTTTCACTTCATTATTGAACACTAGCAAATCAAGATAGGGGCATAGGGTCTAAAAGCTCCTACCCATAGATATTCAAGCCCCAAAACTGCGTTCATGAATACAAATTAATTAAAGCGAGGGTCACGTAGAAAACGAATGCAGAAACCCCAAGCCCCCAGCCCTCTGACCAAAATAATATTCTAGATCCGCGCGTGTTGATGAATGTATTGAATAGTTCCAGAATCATGAATTACTTGAGGACATTTCTATCATAGACAGTTTTTCTTTACATTTATATCCCCTTCCTTTTTCGTATCTGGTAATAACTGTTTGCCAGTGTTCTGTTGATATATACAAATATATGTGTATTTTGTTTTTATACCGAACAGTCAATGAACCGATTGGACGGGCTCTGTGTATCGGCGATGGTATTACCCAGAGCCAGTGGCAACCTGTGGATAATTGTGGACCATTTAGAAATGTCACAGATATTCTCACAGAAATTGCACAGGTTTTTGGAATTTTCTTTTCAAATTTCGAACATTGAAAAGAGGCTTGTTTTTAATAATCTTAATATGTAATGTCATTGTGTTTAGTTTATTTTAGATACCACTGATCATTACAACCTTTAAAAATGTGATATATTTATTTTTTTTAAATATAAGTTGACCTATCATTGCATATATTTCACCCAATTTGGTACGTCATTTTTACAAAATAAACACTAATGTTTCTTTCTCACTCATCTTCTTCTTTCAAAGTGTATCCTTACTTTACATTTGAAAACTATAAAAATCATGCCTAACAGGTAATAAATAGCCCATGGTCAATCAATTATACTGATTATTTTAAAGGAATTATGTATTGGACGATTTTTTATTCATATTCATTGACAATACTAAAATTGAAGCACTTGCAACATGCCTACTTATCTTCATTCGGTAGCTCTAAATACGGCATTTAAAACCATAAAATAGTATTAAATAAAAGAAGTTTTCTACTCAAATCTTAGGTAATCGTAGGTGAAGAAAATGCAGGTGAAGTGAGCCAACAAGTATCGTCTGTTACTTCCAACATCGAAGATATCACATCAGATGACATCACGTTTGTGGCAGAGATAACATCAAACATTGTGCAGCAAAATCTTACTAGTGAAGAGGTATTTTGAACGATGCCAGACCAATCCTATTGAACATGAATTTTCGATGGTTGATGAATTTTATTAGGTTCTGATAATCATCGAATAGTACAAAAATTGGAGCCTTCCCTCCAATACCATGTATGGCATTGTTAAAGATGTAAAAAGGTAAATCCTATAACCGGTTTTGAACAATATTGGACGCCTTGAAGCTGAACTACGATGCATGAAGAATTTACCAGAGCCTTACCCCGTACAGGCCCTTTTTCTTTTAATTTTGTATAATATCTTAATTATGATATGACAGATTTAAGTCTCTCATTGTCCTTTCATATCTTTTTAACCCCTTGAAAGTTGCTTCATCCAGAAGTTGTGTAACAGCTTTAAAAGAAGAGCTGTGCTAAGACTGTCATGTTATTTAATACCCTATCGTTATTCAGTTTTATTTCCGAGATTTGGCAACTTTCTCCTGCTATAGCTAAAATCATCGTCATCCTTTGTGTTTGAATTGACAGGTAACAGAGTCTATAACGAGTATTGTGAGCAATATAGCTCAGGTAGAAACAGAGGAACTTGAAGCCGCAGAGGAAGACGGTGGGGCAATAAGTAAATTTATCCAGGCTTTTGAGGAGCAAATCAGTCGTGTTGAGGTTGCCGATGGTGGGATGCTCAACATTCAGCAGCCAAATGTAGCCGTACAGGTGATTTTACATTTATATCATAGGCTACGATAACATTTATTAGATATCCACCAGTATACTAAAATATAGAATTTCACTTCCAAGTTAATATATAATTGTTTGCATGGATAAAAAAAAAATTAAACAACACTTGACACTGTCATTCATTCATTGTGGTCCCATTCAATCTGGTGTCCAGTAAAGCGCGACAATTTCACAATTTGTCTGTATGCAGTTGTGTAGTTTTAAAAATATCTGCCAAATAACATCATTATTATTTTCTGCATGTATGTGTGCAGGATTCTTCATGTTTTGAATTTGTGGGATGCTCTACTTGAGCTTATGTGCATGGTGCTAATCTCTTCATTTTCAATCATCATCAACGATTATGATAATGATAATAAAAATATCAATATCAAAAATCATGATAATCGTGACAATAATGACACCAATTTATCTAATGGAATAAAAAATATTTAAACAATAATCAAATTAATAATAAAATAGATTATTGATGATAATAATATTCGATTTGTAAGACGCCAAAGCCACTTGAAATCAAATACTCAAGGTGCACTATTGCGAAGGAGAAGTCACATAGAAGCATTTTAATTTCATACAAACTACATACAAATGAAATAAAGGGAATAATTAATTATATTTCAATCCAAATAGAAACGATTTTAGATTATTTTTGAACACCTCAACTGATCTGCTTTTACGAATTTGTCAATGGAGAATATTTCAAAGCGAAGGCTCTGGATGAACAAAGGTGTCCTCTCCCAGTTCCATATTTTCAGATGATAATGATGATAATAATAATAATAATAATAACAATGATAAATTAATAATATTGATATTTTTGTAAATACAACAAAATTAAAATACATAAAAATTATAATACAATAATAATGATAGCAATATAAGAAACAATGATGATGATGATTAATGTAATAATAAAAACAATAATAATACTAGTAATAATAATTGAAGTCCTAATTCACACAACAGGTCCAGAGTGTATCTGCTGGCGACGTAATGCGTGGTCTTGTGCTTTCGCTAGCTGGATCCGGTCTTTCAGACCTGACCAAGGCCAATATTACCATCAATGCTCCGACCCAAGATGACCGCGATGACGTCATTGCTACGAGACCAGGCATCATCGCTCAGGTCAACATTCCACCTTCAGTTGCATCCGTCATTTCGTCCACGGCCCCACTCTCAGGATCGCCGTCGAATGGCAGTGGTGAATACGTTCGGGTCAACTTCAATATATTTTCAACTTCAGCCCTGTTCATTTCTAAATCATTGCGCACAATCAGTGCAGATAATGAAGGCTTCAATCGATCAGCTAACTCGCCCGTGATATCTCTCAGTATTGGTCAAGGGAAAGTCGCAGCCTTGACCGAATTCATCAACTTTACCTTCACTACACTTATGGTAAGACCTATTACAATAAATGTCATAATAACGTTTTTTAACATAGTATACGTATTATACTGCAATCTGCCTTTAGCAGTATTCATAGATAATTTTATTTGAAGACGTACATATATAGGGAAAAATGTAAACATTATATGTATTTCAATCTATTTTCACTCGTTTTTCACTCTTGTGTTTGATTCCCCTAATGATAAATGGGCTTTAAAGTAAACCAATCAAAACTATCATTCATTATTCCTTTATGCCTTATTTAACAAATTTTATTATGGGTCTATATGCATTTCTTGCTATTTTTTGGTTATTGTTGTTTAGCCTGGATACGTGAATCCCATGTGTTCATTTTGGGATGAGGAGCAGGAAGATTGGTCCCAAGATGGGTGTGTTCTTGTTTCTGGAATCACATCATCCGATGATCGCTCTGATGAGGAGATCGTGCGCTGTGCGTGTGATCATCTTACCAACTTCGCTGTTTTAATGGTCAGTGAAAATCAATTAGGCAGTTTTCATATACATAATCACCATTTAACTACTACCCCGACCACTATAACCCGACTAACTAAACGCAGTAGGTTACCTAGAGCTATATAGCGTGATAATACGCTGGATGACCGACGGGTATAGTTGGTCCTACTAACTCCTTGGGCCTACAGATTAAATAGTATGGTCTATATACTATATTGTGGGAGACAGTATATCACGCCTGCGGTTGTGCGAATGGAAACGGCTACTAGCTAGTTTCTTTCCAGACAGGTGTAACAATACTACCAAGTGTTTGTGGACAAGCGGTCACTATTCGACCTCTTCCCCTTATACAATTCCCTCTTTTTCAATTCCCCCATTACTTCCGAAGAACGATGGAGTATATAGCTGGTCTTCAACTGGGTATGAATAATATTAACATTCTTGTCTCGATTGAAAGGTAGTAAATGACTTAATACAAGGTTCCACCACTTCTATCATAATAAAACCCACATTTCTCAGTTTTCAATTAACGACACAGAGACTATATGGCAGCTAATGGTAAAGTAATTAGTTTTATTTGAGCATTTGAAGTAAATGTTTCAGTTTGGGCTCAATTTTCTTTCATGTTACAGGATATCCATGGACAGGAGGATTCATTAATCGAGGCATACAACATCCTGACTTACATCGGATGCTGTATTTCTATCTTCAGTCTTCTTGTCACATTGGCAACCTACCTGTGGAACAAGTGAGCCCATTAAGAAGAAATAATGCAATCATTAATGTAACACAATGGAGACAAAATGCGTAATTAGTCTCTTGTCGTTTTATCTTCAATTTTATTTGGAAGGTTTTGAACGTGGAATAGGTATATAAACTATGAAACAGATGCA
This sequence comes from Strongylocentrotus purpuratus, assembly GCF_000002235.5. NCBI lineage: Eukaryota > Metazoa > Echinodermata > Echinoidea > Camarodonta > Strongylocentrotidae > Strongylocentrotus > Strongylocentrotus purpuratus. The sequence goes on from NW_022145603.1 coordinate 4,573,078, forward strand.
TTTTTAGGATTCATTAAATAATCATGCATTTTAAAATAACCACCTTTTTAATAAAAGTATCTCTTGATCAAATGAGATGAAATACGTATAAACCTGCATGACAGTTCTGCTTGGTTTCACTTCTGTTTGGAGTAATGTACAAGTCATGATAGACGGAAGAAGAGGAGGGGGAGGGGGAGAAGGAGAAGAAATGGAAGAAGAAGAAGAGAAACTTCCATAATATCATTGGTTGCTTGGTGATGTAAGGGATGAGTAACGAGGGTCTTAAATAGGTTACAATTAATATTAATTTGTTCATATATATTCTACATTGATACTCTAATAACTTCGTAGATCAAATCCTTTGCCTCTTAGTGTGCAGTTTGCATGGTATAAAAGGCATATTCATTTCGAACATCTTTGGCTTACTACTTTCCAATTTTGCATCGTCCTGAATAGTTCGACTCAGATTATTTTATATTTAACATGCGTGGCTATTCTGAGGGTTGTGCACATTAATAAAAGAGATACATAAGTAAAGCACAATCACGTAATCTCCTTCATTTTACAAACATTTCCCCTCAATTTCAGTTTGTTTTTCTTGTTGTTTGTCTTTTTCTTCTGTGTTGCCAATCAGGTGATGGTAAACCTGTACATGTTTGGTACAATATTGCTTCGACGCTTTCCTAACCTTATTTTAATGTTGCAATCTTGATAGGGATTTGAGGACCAAGCAGACTAACAAGATCTTCATCTGTCTGTGCCTGACATTGCTATGTCTCTACACGACATTTGTCATCATGATCTCTCTGGATTCTACTAGAGATTATCGTGAGGTCCAAGCTGGACCCTGCGGGTTCCTGACGGCCCTAGTTCACTACTTCGTTTTGTCCTCTATTGCATGGATGGGTGTGGAAGGGTACAATACCTACCTCATTATTGTGAAGATCTTTAACACCTACATCCAGAATTTCATGATTAAGGCTTTCTTAGCTGCGTGGGGTACGATATTTTTTTCCTTATATCTTTTTACTGGGAATAGTGATTACCATTAACATGAAGTGTCTGCATGTTTTTACAAACAGATATAATGTCTGTAAATCAGAATCCTCCGACAAACTTCTTTATACTCATACACTTAGGTACTGAAATTAGGCATAAAACAATGAGTTGGCAAAGTGTGACAACCTGGTTTGCTACGATAAACCTTCAGCAATACAAACAATGATGAATGGGCAAACAAATGTAATTCTGTCTTTTAATATTCATATAAAAAGGTAATCGTTAATTTTCTCTGCTTTTTAACTAACAAAATAATTCAAGAGCGCTGGCAGGATATATTATATTCATTTAGCCATGCTAACTAAATGGAGAATAATTATGGAAAGATCACATTAGAACGGATTATAGTCCAACAGTGCACATGAATTCGTATTTTTAGTCATGTTTGTGTAAATTTCTTTATACACGTATGTCATTACAGGAATTCCTGCACTTATCGTGGTTCTTACTGGAGCTATTGCTAGAGACTCTTATGCTCATGATGATCTGTAAGTGGTAATGTTTGAAAGTTTAGTTGGAATATTGGATTGCATATATCATTAGGTATACCTAATGATCTTCAAATTTCGGAATCAGCAAATTACGTTTCTGTACTTCATCATGGTTCTTACCTGGCGCAGGGGTTGCATTGATCAAGAAGGATGCAACCCCGGGGCAAGGCTTGCCTTTAGCGCTTAGAGACTTCGGTGGAAAATGTTTTATAAGAACCTTTTTTTTAATAAATTGTTATCATTGTTATTTACTCTGGTTTTGGGGCATTTGGTATCTAGGTATCTCATAAGTTAGCAAGTTTGTAATTATGATCTGGAATTGGTAATTAAGTATCACGTTCGCGGGTATGTGGTGTGATCCAAGCTTGAGGACGGCCACCAAGCGAATACACTCACCACACATACTAAAATCTTGGATATTGTAGGTTACGTTTGGAACAGGAAAGCTATATAATGGGAAATCATTTACGATAAAATGTTTCAAGGACCATGGAAAAAAAAATATCACTTAGATAGTATCAATTGACTTAACTCAGTCTATTTACAAAATGCATATTACTATCGATAGATGCTTTCTACAATTCTGGGCTCAAATCGGTGGTCTCTTGATTCCCATGGCCATCATCCTCCTTATCAACATTGTCATCTTCATCCTGGTGGTTCGACAATTGCTCCGGTCAGCTAACATCGCTGGTCGGGTGAAAAGAGAGGCTAAGGCAGAACGTCGAGAGACTATCGAACGCGTCCAGAACGCAATCTGCATCTTGTTCCTGCTCGGGCTGACCTGGATCACCGGATATCTTCTTTTAATCCCGCTATTCAGTCAGGTAAAGGCAACTGCGTGGTATCTATCTCGTCTTAAAAGTATCTTGAGAAATCAGTTATAATGATTAGATACACCAGCAATACCTCTTTAGATATTAAGTATTTGTAGAACATGAGAGAGAATGCCATAAACCTAATTATTATTTATGAAACATCTGCGTTTAACAGGTGGCTCAACCAATCTTCGTCGTCCTGAACTCCTTCCAAGGATTGTTCATCTTTCTACTCTACTGCGTCCGGAAGCCTTTCATCCGTAAGAAATGGGGGCTAACTTGTTTCGACAAGTTCCTAAAGAAAGAAGCAAGCACTTCCAGCGATATGGTGAGTTCGACGGCGCTATCTTCGTCATCTGGCATGATAAGCAAATTGCGCCCAGGAGCCTCGGGTAGTTACTTGTTGCCTACCAAAGACGATCCCGATTCTATGTGTATGTTCAATCCGACCTATGACGTTAGCCAGGTTGAGGAAGAAGTCACACCACCAATGAACAAAGATATCCAGAGTTCCACCGAGGAACAGAAGAAGGACACGGATCGTGATGCAACAAGCACCGATGTCGTGACGGTCAGTCTCCTTCTTGATACACCTGTCACAAATGTCACTGAGACAGGTGATGGTATTTCCTCCACCACGGATGCTGACACCGCTAGTGTTACTATCGATTCAACTGATGCCAGCAAAGATACTTAGGGTTAACGATGATGTTGCTCTCCACCAACAATGATGCTGCCGTCAGTCTCCCTAAGGATGCAGAAGATGGCACCAAACACAGAGGCATTTTATTCAATATTTTTTAAAGCAAGAATAAGGTTTTAAGAGAACATTATGTTAGCGTGGAATACTATGCAGGGGAGGAGTGGGCTGGTGTTGGCTGAACCCCCTTTCCTGATCCCGAGCATTTTGCACCACATCACCACATATTAGGGCAACCACGTGATTGCTATTTGTTATCATCTTTATTATATTTCAAGAAAAAAAAAATTATCTGTAAAATTTATATGAATCTTATCAAAGCATTCAATGATCAGAACATTTTTGTATATGATACTTGTGGCGTATTACTCAGAGAAGAGGTTTTTCCCTTTTTGAAGAAAAATGTATAATGATGATTTGATTTGATTTGACTTGATTTATTTATTTCTGTTTGATTTCCCTTTTATTTTGCATGTTTACAAATATATAACAAACAGAACATTGCAAATGTTACACATTTCAAAAGAATTTAACGTCGAATAAAGTAACAAATCGAAATGACATTTGTACAATTTATATGTGCCTTATCAAAGTATTCATGATCAGAATATTTTGTTTATATGAAACTTTGTGGTGTATTACTCAGAGAAGAGGTCTTTCCATTTTTGAAGAAAACGTAAAATGATGATGATGATGATAACATGATTTAAAAAAAATTATTATTAATTGGTTCGATGTATTATTACATTTCAATGACGAAATGACATTCGTACAATTTATATGTACCTCATAGATGTATTCCTGATCACAATAGTTTGTTTATATGATACTTTGTGGTGTAATACTCAGAAAAGAGGTTTATCTATTTTTGGAGAAAAACGTATAATGATGACGATGATGGTACCATGATTTTTTGTAAAATTATTAATTGGTTCGATATATTTTTACATTTCAATGACGAAATGACATATGTACAATTTATATGTACATCATCGAAGTATTCATGATCAGAATATTTTGTTTATATGATACTTTGTGGTGTATTACTCAGAGAAGAGGTCTTTCCATTTTTGAAGAAAAACGTATAATGATGATGATGATGATGGTAACATGATTTACAAAAATAATTATTAATTGGTTCGATGTATTATTATATACAATTCAATGACGAAATGACATATGTACAATTTATATGTACATCATCGAAGTATTCATGATCAGAATAGTTTGTTTATATGATACTTTGTCGTGTATTACTTAGAGAAGAGATATTTCCATTTTTTAAGAAAAACATACTTTATTATAGATTATTATTATTCATTACCGTTTTTCTTAAAGCATAAACTTCACTGTTTATGTTGTCCCTGAAAAAAAGTAGATTCAAGTTTTTCGTTACATTACTCAATAATCCTGAATTACTTTTGCTTAATGTGCACATAACAGAAAGGCTAATAAATATATAAATAATTGACATTCTTACAGCGCTCTGTAAATTGTCTGTAAACCCTATACATGATTAACTTGAGAAATACCTTTTTAATTAACTGTGTGAAAGGTTGGTATTTAGGCTAGCTTTAAAATCATGGAATGGAAGATGTGAATATCAGGCTTCAAATGATGAGTTTCGATAATTGATATTCCCAAATTCTTTGTCTTTCGAAACTAAACAACAATCATCGACTCGTTTCAAATCAGTCATATGTGATTTAATGATAATATCCTTCTTGTCATATGATAGAAAGGAGGAAGAGCAATGTCAGTGATGTATACATTAATGATAAAAATGATTTAGGACTATTGAGTAATTTACAAACATAATGATGTTAGATTGCTTATACCCCCTTCACATACACGGACTTTTCTTACGAGTCCTTACGGATCAAATTTTGATCAAACAAAGATGATTTTGTCATTTAAAAATTATGTTCTGTAACATATTTTGACACTCAGATTTTCATTATCTCACAAAAACATTATTTTGTGTAGCGCCCTCTGCAACAGAACTCAACTATCCCTTTTAGTATCAAATGCAATTATTCGGGGGTGCCCATCCAAAAAACAATTCTGATTCAACGGTCTTGAAATGAAATACTCACGATTGTATTATAGTAATTTTATTGTATAATCTACACAGATTCCCTTCAATTTGTTTTGATCGAGTGGAATTACGACTAAGGCTATGTCTCGGCACCTCTTCGTGCAGATAGTATCGATTTCACGATATGTCTAGCTTGTAAGCTCTTCGTGAAACGGTTTAGGAAGATCAGAGACATCTCCGTAGTTGGCGGATGAAGTTATGACTGTCTTGTCGTTGGTTTCGAAAAAACAGGCCCCAGGGGACCGATGGCTTTAACTCCTCTCAGAGGGACTTGGTAATGAGGAATAATGCCTTACCGATTGGCAATAGAGCATCGACTTGGCTTTGAACCCGGGAGCTCCCGGTAATGAGACCACTGCTCTACCACTGAGCCATCGCGCCTCCAATAAATTATGTTTATGTTCACATCGATGTGATTACAGAAATATATTTATAAATGCCATATTTATGTTCATCTTCACAACCTGAAGAAGGCCAAAAAGCTGAAAGCTGAATTGTCTAATAAATAGTAGAAGTTCATTATGTCCTTCCCCGTGTCATCCTTCCGTCTCACGCCTATGATTACATATTACTTTTTATATATTTATTTATATATTTATTTGTATTTTTCTATTTTGATATATATATATGTTTCCAAAAGCAGTAAATTAATGATTAATTAATTACGATACATTGCATGGAATGCAAAACCGGTAATGTTCAACAGTATCTTTAGAGGCAGGCTTTACTACTTCAGCTAGAAGGGCTTAGACCACCCAGCGAGCCAGCGAGGTCACTGCGACAGGTGGCTATCACATTAACTCAGCTCTCATTTAATATAAGAAAAAGATAATCATGGGGGACCAACAGGCACCGATTGAGGAAGTTTTCTATATAGAGGGAGCAAGTAGCTACAAGTAGGACAGTGTGCCTTTAAATGTAGTGTAACTCGACCCCATGACCCTGCAGTAATGAATGATAAAATAAAAACCATCAAAATAAAATATATGAAATACACTTAGGCCTACTCATAGCTGGATTTACGAATATATGTCTAGAATGATATGACGAAATAAACTATTTCGGGAATATATGATCATCTAATAAATTAGTATAATCTTGTCCTTTCGAACAAGTGAACAACTTTTCAAAGCACAGGACTGGTGTAATAAAAACGAAAGCACACTTTTCTGTTGTTAAAGTGGGCACTTTGGAGTGAATACTTTAATAAAATATACATATTTATCAAATACCAATATTCACATTGAATTGAATTCATAATATATTTCTACTGCAAGGCGCAAGTTACAAAATACCTGGAGAATAAATGTTTAATTGCATAAAAAAGATATATATCTATTCTTGGAAACAAACTAAGTTTTGCCTTCACAATATTCACAATAATGCTTTTTGAAGACTATATCCCCCCCCCCGAAAAAAAAAAATCATTTTTAAAGGAGAATATTGTCGCATGTGGTCACTTAATTTTCATGACAGGTCATGGCATTAGTAACGCCATTATTAGGTCATTGAATTACAATAGTATTTCCTGGGGGTGGGGAGCGGGAGGGGTGTTCTTGTCATTTTTATTTCTTGAAACATTAACCGAACTTGTATAGAGTATTGTAAGAGTATTAATGATAATACTAATAGTTACAATAATATTCATTGGTTCTGATTCAACCAGGGTAGCTTCATCAGTATTAATGCTGATGTTCTGATCTACCTTTGTTCCCTGCAGTTTCTTTTGTTACCCAAGCATTTGCCGCCAGGAAATACACCTGGGTAGAGAGTGGCAAATACGGAATAATATCTCGCCAAAGGACGTTATTGCCGGGCTGGGATTCGAACCCTGAATCCCTTGGGTTGAGAGTCTAGTGAATGAACCACTATCACTATGAACATGACGGACAAAGAAAGAGGACAAAATATACAGTTCCTCATTGCTGTGGTAGACAAAGGAACATCCCTTCACTGCTATTATCTAAAAAAAAGGTGTAGAACAGGTGTCACATGCATATTCACCTGTTCTACACATTTTTACACAATAGTAGTGAAGGGATGTTCCTTTGTCTACCCCAGCAATTGTTGAGGGTAGAATGAGGAACTGTATATCTTGTCCTCTTTCTTTGTCCGTCATATTCAGAGTGTATGCCACGACACCTCCACAAAGTGAACGGTAGAGAAGTCAAGAGAAGTCAACCACCCTCGTCGGAATGATGCTAATCTAAGAATATCCTCAACACCAAAGATACCTATTTCTTGGCAGATCATCAACCTTATTTATGACAATCAAATTAGAATTTTGATCTAAACAATTTTCTTCTTGGGGCAAGGAATTCCCCGATAAATAGTGCATTTACTTGTCCATGAACTTGTGAATGAAAAATGGATTTGAACCAAAATGTTCTTCGAAGGGCTAATGGATAATTACTCCATCCGAGTATAGTTCCATGAGTGAGTTGCTAAAGGGATTACTACATCCAATATAAGCTATTCACCATTCTTAGATATTTTTTAATGAACTTTATCTCAGTATAACGGTTATAACACGTTTATGCACAAAAAAGCTTGAATGATTAATCAACATTTAAAATTGCCGAGGATTGACAACATTTTCAAAATGGTAGAGTTTCAATAATAACAATAATAATAACAGCTCACATTTATAATGCGCCTAATACTTTGTTAGGCGCGGAACATATTATTACCCCGGTCATCGGATTCAGGCTTACCCGCAACACAATGTATGCACATTTTCCACTCCCTGGGGAGCATTCCAGCCAGTCGCCATTTTACAAGCGCCATTGCTAATCAAACCACATTAGTTTTCGCATCCTACCGGGTACTCATTTTAACACCTGGGTGAAGAGTGGCAAATGTAGATCAATGTCTTGCCAAAGGACATTAGTGCCGCGACGGCACTTGAACCGCGGACCTTGTGATCCACAGTCCGGTTACATATCCACTCGACGCTTTTAATATGCTGGAATCAAACCTATAAGGGTTTAATCCAGCGTACTAAACATTTCAATCAACGACTTTAAACGTTTATAGTGATTAAAACTATCAACAAGAGAGTTTGGTAGCAAACGCTTAAATCACCTCCTAGAATAATATACAACTGAGGTAGTTGGGTGAAACAAAAATATCGCCTTTTCAGTGGATATCAGATTATGTTGAAATTACGTAAACATCACGAAAGAACATCAATATGGATATTTCTTTAAATCATGTTATATCATTCAAATGATTCGAGAAGGCAAGCGAAACTTAAATTTAAATTTGAAATGCGATGAAAATAACTCATGTTCATTTATTGAAAGGATGTGCTTTGTCAGACTTTGCTAGTGATACCGATCTCAGTTAACAAACCTCTATATTCCTCACTGCTTCTCTCTAGAGACTCTTTATCGGTCTAGACCAAACATTATGATAGTTTTTCAAAGAACAATGGGCTTCTATCACGAATAATTCCTATTGCGTGCACAAAAAGAAATTAAATAAATCTATCTAACATTTATTATTATTATAACACCACAAAATACAGCTTTGAATGTACAGTTTAAAAAAATAATGTAAACATATTCTTTTAATTTGATATGAAGAGCTGAAATTGGAGCATACATGTTACCACAAGGTACTAGATATATAGAATACGTAAAAGATATATCTAAATCTACTATGAAATTATTTTGAACATTGTGGATGTTATAACAAGATTACTAGCGGATGATCATGGCGGATGTTTACACAAAATTGAAAATAGACAGAATCGTCACTGTCAAATATATTAACACATACACAATATTGTATACCTTCTCTCCTTTCTATAAACGTGTTTGTAATGTTGTTAGAAGATCAGGGGGTGTTTCACAAAGATCTTCAGTCGAACTCATCTCCAAGTTGGACTTAAATATTATGGAAAGCCATTTGTAGCCTTAAAATAAAATATATTCAAATAAAATAATTCAAGTATTTTAGACTTTTCATACATGACACATCAAGAACAAGAAATCTCGTTGATTATTCAAATAATGAATGATTTGAAATAACATTTTATGCCTTTTAAAATAACTTTTACAAATTATTTTCAAAGATGCTAATGGCTTTCTTTGTGAAACGCCCCCTGATATCAATCTTGATCAAAAGGTCGATTAATTCTAACATCATGAGACAATCTAAGTATAGTAGGTCCATGATGTAAGGCATAGCCGCTGGGTGCAATTATACATCAGGACCATTTTGCGCCAATTAACCTAATAAAATGAAGAAAAATGTCAAGCCTTAAGCCATTTCACACCTCACAAGTTTACCTTATGAGAGAAAATTCTACCCTAAGTATGCTAATGGATGTTTCAAGCAATCCATTAATTCTGTAGAATTAAGAACATATTATTATATTCTTTTTTTCGGCATTCAAATTATTTATAAAAAATACGTTTAGATACAATTGAAGGAGGAATAGCCAATGAACAGCGAAAGAAAATGCTTGCGTTTCGGGGTGCCCGTTTTGAATGACGTAATCACAAATATTGACCACGTAAGATATGACCACAAAATATCTTTGCCGTTGCAAATAGCGCTTAATTATTTGTACTTTACCCTTTTTGGTTACAATACAGGTCACACGTATATATAATTCTTACTCAAGCCTCGTTTAAATATGAAGCGGTCAACAACGTTTTTTTTTAAACTATGACGTAAGGTGTAATTCGCTTTAAAACACAGAGCTAAGAAAAATAGTCATAGGGCTTTAGTTGCTTGCAGACACCGTTCATTTACACTTGTGAAATTCCGTAACGGTTCACCACGTCTTATCAGAAAGAGCCTTAATAAGCGTTTTTCTTTCATAATTCAATTCAAGTAGCTTTTCACTTTTCTACAAATATGATATTCTCATAAAGATATACACTCGACAGATTATTCATATTTACAAACACATATATTACAAAATATATTATAAAATATAACTCATGATCATTGCATAATGATACTGCATTGGTTAATATGGTAAATGACACATTTATAAATATGCACTTCGATTTCTACAAAAAAGGCACATAATCATAATGTATAATACTGCATTCAAGAGTTAATGCCTTAAACATTCATAATCATGCTACTCGAACTAGTAAATATCAGCAGATGATATTTGAAAGAACGAAATACTTTGTTTGTTTCAAGATTTAGGTTCCCATGGTGATATATTATTTACATGTTCCTGTTTTTGTTTGTTGATTGGCTCTTATGTTGTGCAAATAAAAGATAGATTTAGACGCTCATGTGATATTATTATATCATTATGCATTGAAAATACATGTACATGATTTAAATTTCCATGCGTAATGCGTGAACAGGGGTGAAAACAAAATACAAATGTGTATTTTAAAAGAAGCTTAACATTGCAAGGCGAAATCATTTCGTTTTCACTACTTCATGAAAGCGCACTTATAATTTCGGTTAATTAAAGTGACATCATTTGCACAGGCTTGTCCGATTCTTGAACTCAGCGTCGAAACTGTCCTCCTTTATAACCTGAACTAGCTGAACTTCAATCATATTATATTGGAAGGTTAAAGCTCCCACGTGTCCAAATTACGGCAAATTCATTTGTATTTAAATCATCAGTTGTCTCAATCAAATCTCGAAGTAAGTCGATGCGTAACTGTTCAAGGTTTAGTCACGTAGGTTGAAAAATAAAGGAGCTCGTCCCCATCTGCCTCAAAAGATTATAACTTAGCCGCATAATCAGCTTCTAATACACGACGAAATCCAACATTATCCATTCTAATGCACATCCTTCTACTAAGATCATCGATGAGAATATTCCATACATTTCCAGCGTCTTTTTTTCTCTGTCCATGTTTTCAGCATTTTTCAAAAGAGACGCGCTTCCATTTTTCTTTCTTCCAAAAGCACGATGGTAAAAAATCCTCCGTAATTTTATAATCGTTCAAAAATGTATGTTATGATCAGCATTGTCCTCTTATCTCTCGGTGTATACTGCTTTGGTTCATGCTAGGATATCACGTACAGTACATAGCTTAGAACATGTTATATTACATGCAAAATATGATGTCATTTTCACTTCCATGTTGTCTGTTAATCAGAACGGAGAGAGCGTTGCCAACATAGTTACCCTTACCCGTTTCAAAATAGCGTCCACCAGCGATGAGGATAATGTATCATCTAGTCAAAGTGAAGATTGCATAATAATCATCACTCTTTCTCTAGTGTCAAACTTAACCCTATTTAGCGCGGGCTATTTTGAAACTGCATAGCCCGGGGGGGGGGGGCTTCTAAGGCCCCCCCCCTATGATCTCGGCCGTGAAACGCCCGATCGCCGCGAAAATTTGCATACATGTCAAGTGAAGTGTATAGAATACTATGGTAATTTCAATTTTTTTGAAAAATTCACTTATTTGCATATTTATGGTAATTTATGCAAATAAGGTCATTAAATTCACATTTTTGCCCATAAATCAGACATTATTCATATTTAAGCATTCTTTCTCTCTATATATATTTGTTAGACCATTTGGAATAATAATACAACACAAAAATTTGAAAAACCAGGGTTATTCCTTATGTTATCTATTGTTTTGATAATTTCTTATGTATTTCTTTGTTTTTTTAACTTATGTATTTCATTGTTTTTGTTGTTTTATTTCATTTCCAACTATAATTCAACTATTTTGACCCCAAAATAAACACCTAAAATCTAAACAAGACCAAATAACCAATGTTTTACCTCTTTATTTGAAAAATGAGATTTCCATATGTTTTGTACACAAATCACAAAAATGAGCGATTTTCGGGCTGACATGCGAAGACAAAAGGACACGTGACTTTGTAATGGTAGGTCCGATTTTCGAAAAATTTCTTTCAAAAGTTGCGCAAGACTCGAAAGAAAAAAGTCACAAAATTTCAGTGCAAGATTTTCTTGCGTTAAAAAATTATCGCGAAAAATGTCGAGGGGGGGCTTCTCAAGCCCCCCCCCCCCCCGGGCCAAATAGGGTTAAAGAGGAAGAGTCAGATACAGTTTCTTTCTCGCTGTATATACACTCGTTCAAAAGTAAATGCAACGAGCCTGCCACCAAAGAAATCCAATCATCTAGCAAACGTGAACGATGGAGTCCTATTGCTCTTTCTCTAAGGTCAACACAACATAGTAAGACTTAGAGTCTGTTTAATTTGCGTTCTAGATGCTCCCTCTCGGAACAAAATCATGCTGCAACCAAAGAAAGCCCATGCTTACAGGTGTTTCAAAATGGCGTCCATCAGAAGAAAAACCGTTGCACACTGAATGTCATATTGCTCTTACTGTTGAGTCAATAGAGCACGAGTCAGATAAAGTTTATTTTCTCACTGCTAAGTTCATGTTGCAAACAAAGAAAGCCTATGCATCTCCGTGTTGACGCGTGAGAACAAAAGGCGCGACAGCGGTGGGATATTGAACCATATAGCGTATTGGAAGAACTATCTCTGGATCAAACAAACAACTTTCCTTTCTCAGTATGCGTCTTACATAGGGGCGAGTGTTCTGAATGGAGCGTGATGGTCGACTGAGACCCCGTCGACTCCTGGCTGTTTCTATGGCAACAGGGACGCGGGACCATGCCCTCCTCCGCCATTTCGGCGTCCAGGACCTCATCATCATCCCCTTCACGGCTCCTGGTAGGGCGCTGAGAAGGGGTGCGGATGGGTGGAGAGAGTACCTCACGGCAGGTGATCCAGAGAGCATCTGGTAGGTCACATTGAGAAACCATGACGTGAAGCTGAAGGTTGCAGAATTCTTTGGTGTAGGTGAGGTAGAAGACCATGAGGGCGATGCTCATCACCCATTCAGAGAAGGCGCTGATTAGATGAGGAATGTAGCCCTGAAAGAGGAGATGGACCAAAAATAACTCTCATTAGTAATAGTAGGATAACAGAAAATACCGTCATAAGTAACGCATCTTGTCAGCTTATGATAACAAATAAATTTTCATGGTTCCTTTATCACGGATAATAAAGAAGGGGGAGGAACGTCTAAAACGCAAAAGGAATATCAAAGTTTTAGTTCAGGCATTGTTTTCATCACCGGAGTTCATTAGAAAAATCCTCTATGGCTCGGTAAAGACCAATTTGTATAGGAACAAACACACTTACAATTATTTATTTTCTATCTAGTTAAACATTTTAGGGGTAGATATTTTGTCAGGCATTCTTCTTTATAATAAAAAATTAAAACATTAAAAATCCTGTCAGCATTATTTTTATGTTTTCTTACACAAAGCCAGGTGTATCAGAAAAGCTAGGGTTCGCTATTGTGTAGGTTTGCATGTTATCATATTTATATATTAAATCCCCACTGCACTACTTGTAGCTATTTACTCCCTCTATATAGAAAACAATGCCTGAGCGGTGCCCGTTGGTCCCCATGATCCTCTATTTCTTATGTTATTTGAGAGCTGAGTTGATGAGCCTTCCTGGCCAAACTAGTGCAGACAGGCTTTAAAGGTTTAATGGTTAATACGATACTTGTTTGTTTCATCATTCGGAATCCTCGGTAGAGCAGCTGTAATGTCAAAGCTGTGCAGGGATATCCATCCGTATAGTTCATTCACGTCGTGATTTATATTTTATTTATCATGATATGAGTGATTTGGTATCAGTTGTTGTCCTACGGATGCTTCATAAAGTAACGAAGCAGGTGCATACTTTCATATTTCCAAACATGTTTTATCTCCAGAAATGTCAATATTTTGTAAAATGTATTACGTTTGATTTTTTTAAACATGGAATATGAATGTGGAAGATGAATAAAAGCACCCGATCAATACTGATTCATTACCATGGATACGCATCATTGGAATCTACTTACCCCATCTTGCGGAGCCCAATGAACCTGTGAGCGAGTCCTGGTATGATCACCATGAGTATGAAACCATAACATCTCAGCTATCACTCCAGTTATGATACCTAGTCGCCAATGGGTTAAGGTCATTCAATTCAATTCAATTTCGATTTTATTTTAAAAGAAACAAAAATGACATGGCAGAGGTCCAAGGACTAACATTGTAATATTTACTGTAAAATACAAGGAAACAAGAACAAGGTAACTAGAATGAACATTGAAATAACACTTTCACTGACCTGTTTCTCACATTTTTCTGCATGTATCAAAACAAACTCAATATTAGGGTGGACTTCCCCTTTAATGCTAGCAAGAATCAAACCTTAGTTAACTTAGGCCAAAACCCAAGGTCGTTGTCACCAACCCGAGGCCCTTTCCTTTCCTCGTTTATTGCCCGGTAACTTTTCACCTGAACTTGTCAGCACACCTTCACCGAAAAGAATTCAGGGTGTTTTAGTTTTACCCAGCTCACTTACATTTTGATTGGTGTTTTCCTCTACTCTGTAAAGCAAGGCTTCTCATGTTTCCATTTCTCTCCGATTATCAAGTGTATCCGCGGATTTAGGGCCTACGTCATTATGACGTTATGGATAGCAAAACTAGTGCGTTAGCACATGTATATCATTTCCAAAGAGGCAGAACGATTGGGAGGAAGCAGAGGAACTGTTTGTATTGAGGTTTCCTTTCATCCGTTTTTTTGAGCTGAAAGGATTTAAAAATGTGGTTCGGCGACTAAATTGATTAGCTTTTCTGAAAGTTTGCGAGTGATATTCCAAGATTATTACACTTAGCATGGTTTCAAAACCAAAAATGTTTATTCTGGTTGGTTTTAAGTAGTTTGTATCGGTGTTTGTTGAGAATTAAAATTGACAGTTTCCTCCGAGTAGTCATTGACATACATTCAGCGGCTGAGAGTGGAAACAAAAGAGGAAGAGATAGATATATATTCATAATTATAGATGAATAGACAAAGGGAGACATACAGATTACAGAGACAGAGAAAGAAAGGGGGTAGAGTGGCATCTGGGAGAGAAATAGAGAGAGAGAGAGAGAGAGAGAGAGAGAGAGAGAAGAGGAAAGAGATGGAGCAAATAAATGCAAACAAAATGGGATTTTCTCATAAAAAGGGAACTATATTAGTTTCTAGTATTCTATTGAATGCAGATCTCGTTACGTAGAGCGATAAAGGCCCTGCAATAATTCAAAAATAACTACACGAGACCGCTCAAGGAAAGAAAATGGATGGCATAGTGATTTATAGATTTCACACACATACGAAATAATGGACAAGTGCTATACCACCTATTGTTTAAGGCCATAAACTTCATGATCGCGATATGAAGATTACGATGTCATCATATCATAGAACTTTATGACCGTGTAAAAAAAAGCCTAACGAATGAGCCGCAAGGTGCAATGAACATCGCGAAGTTTATTTAAAACAAGTTATCCAAGTTGTTCGTATCAATTCACTGGTAGATGCTGTTAATAGATTATTTCATGAGCCATAACTACGTTAATAGTGACAACATTATGTTAAAGTCCCAATGCACTACTAATAGCTACATGCACCCTCTACATAGCAAAGAATGCCTAATCGGTGCCTGTTGGTCCCCCATGATCCTCTTTTTCTCATGTTATTTGAGAGCCGATTTGATGAGATAACCAGCTGTCGGTGACCTTGCAGGGAGGTCTAATCTCCCTTGCCAAACTAGTACAGACATATCATAAGCACAACAATATATTTGAAATAAGTTAGTAAAGGCTTTCATTATTTTCCATCATTCTGTCCGTCGTGTAATTAAGATATTACATAAACCAAGAGTGATTTCTATAGACAGAACTCAATATGTAAAGTACCCAATACTGTAGTCACGTGTGTGTTTATTTCTTTGAGTTGGTATTATTGCGACCTTGTTTTGACATAATTGATGTCAATATTCTGCTTTAATACAAGTTCTATATACCATCTTTTGACATATTGCTGAATTTTCAGTTATAAATAGGATGTTTGATCTTTAAAAGTGTCATTCGAAGATGTTAGAATCTATTATCAGTCATGATATAAACTCCAGCTTACCTTTAATCCCGGTATTAATGGAGAAAAAAATTAATCCGTCTAACCAAAAAAAATCCAGAAATGGAATACCACATCCATCCTATTTTGTGCCATTACCACTGCATCAAAACCAGACATACGCATTGGGGACAAAAGATAATGGTATAAGTCATCAGCCATAAGAAAGATATGCTATTTTAGAGCAGCCCAATCACGAAGAGCGGTTACCACTTGGCACTGTGTATCAAAGCCAAGGAATTTCCCATCATGTCACGATGTAATTATTTAATGAACTTAAATGCTGATGAATAGGATAAACTTAGACGCATATTTGGCGAAATAACCTGAAGCCAATCCTTGGACATGACGTCATGGTGTATTTTACGATATTTGTTCATAATATGATTATTAAGCATGTGACTGTGAAGCTGCACACGTGATCTCTTACGTCTATCGTGATGACGTCACCGAAGAACGACCAAAGTTTGTTTTGTACTAAAACCTAACCAACATGTCAGAATCACATCTCGTGATCTTTGGATGATTTTTTTTTTGCTTGGTCGACTCGTGGAAAAGCACGAGTATGGCTTGTAATTAAGTTACCAAGACCCTAAAGATGTAAGTCCTGTCCGAGGCACTAGCGCATTGACTTGGTTTCGAACCATGAAACTCCCGGTTAGCTCCTCCTTCTCTTAGCCTCCTGAAGAAATATGGAGACTAGAATTCGATGCCGATGTACATACGGCATGAGAACGAGTGCAATACAGGATTAAAGAAGAAGATGGATCGGGGGACGAGATATTGAATAAAAGAGGGTTAAACAACGAAAAGGAGAGGGGTAGATTAAGAATGATTTGAAGATGGAATTGAATTGGAGAAAACTAGAAAATAGAGGAGGATAATATGAAGGAAAAATGAAAGAAAAATAAACGTAAAGAGGAAAGGTCAAAAGAGAAAGAAAAAGTGGTAAAAGATGAAGGTAGCACGGTCAAGCTACAACTGTATAACAGTGTATAAGGCGGCCACCTTTCATCTATAATCGGAAACGCACATCTATCATCCAGATTGGGCTGAGTACCTGACTGCCTATCTTCCTTCGAGGAAAGACGAGTTCCGAGTTCATGGAAGTAAGAATAAAAATGTATAAATACACCTAGATATTTGTTGGGTACAAATGAAACTAACGTGACGAGAAAAACTATCAACCATTGTCACCATCACTGCTTCTGCAGTGGTTGTGACAGTCTCCTTCAACACCATGAAAAGCTCCTCTGGTGTTCGCTTCTCCTTAAAGGGATAGTTGAGTTTTGTTGCAGAGGACGCTACACAAAATAATTCGTTTGTGAGATAATGAAAAACTGAGTTTCAAATTTGAAAGAATATACAATTTAGATGACAAAATCATCATTGTTTGATCAAAAAAGGTTCAGAGCCGGCTGAAATATTCGGTAGTTTTGAACCAGCCGTTGAAAAACGAGATAGCGCCTTACACGTTTTATTCCACCCAATGCCGATGTAGGCTTTTTGTTGAATTTTTCGCGTTGGTTATAATACGCCCAACCAGCCGGCCCATGTTATGTTATTATTGATCAATTCAATAATTATCGGACACCGTATTTTTTTAAAGTGGAGCTGAAAGAGGTTTAATCGTATTTTACACATTTTGGGGTCTAAAATTACCTTCATGGCAATTTTAGGTTCTGAAAGGCCACTAGAAATGTCATAAATATAAATAAGAGCAATAACCATGCTCTTTCAAGGTATTTGCGGTCTTAAACAAGAACTTAACTATCCCTTTAAGCAGCCTCAGTGCTGCACACCCTTTTGTTGACCTCAAGATTGTATAAGCTATATACTCACTGTTTGCGTATCAATAAGGCGGATATTAAGCAGAGGGTTATTCTTCCGTCTTCTGCCTTTTTTTTATCTTAAGCTTTATTTTATCATTTCATAAAAATATATGAATATTTAAAACTTTAAACCTTAAACTTTAAAAGTTCCTAACATATATGTTTTTATCTACGTAATGTTTTCAGCCAACACAATTATGCGATGAAAGGTATATCAGGAATACAAACTAGCTGTTATCCAGGAAGCCGATGATCGCGTACCAATTCGGCCTTAAAGTATCAGATAATTTGGATCAAAGTTTATAGGTCATAATGATCTAAAACGATTAAAAAAGATTTATTCAAATCAGGGATCAGACGCTTCAAATACCACGGATTTGAAATTTAGAAATTTTCCGGAGAAAGGCGGCATTTCCAGGATTGAATGTCAGTAGAGGTTATTCATGTATGTCATGAAATTTCAGAAGTAGACAGAATTTGTATCTTATGCTGTTAGGTTCAAGTTCTACTATCAGAAGAGTTGGTATTACACTCCAGTATTGATTGTGGTGTCTCCCCTAGATATCTTTTTAATTTGGCTGAGCAGTCTAAAAAAAAACCACAGGACGGACAGATTTTTATAATACTGCAAACAGACTAATTTGAAATTGATGAAGCGAAGTGAAGAATAAAATCCATCATAATGAGAAATAAATATAAACTACTTTTAAAAGTAATTATAAAAAAGAAACTATGTTGCCCCTTGTCATTCATTAATGACACATCTTAGGCGTAATGGCTTTTAGTTATGATGTTTATATATTTATCTATGTACTTACTCATTTACTAATTCATTCATTTTTCATTCATTCATTCATTCATTTATATTTTTATTTCTTTCTTTTTCTATTTATCGCTTTTTATTCATTCATGTATTCATTTAATCATATACTTATTTATACATTTTCTTCAATTATTGATACGTTCCTTATTCATTTATGTATTTGTTTATTTATTTAGTCATTTGTTTAATTATTCATTTATTCATTCTTCTTGAATGGATTTACATCGCCATATGTGAAGGGGTCTTTAAGAATAAAACTGAAATAGTATCCGATCGGCAGACCAAGGGTACGTCTACCCGGATCTCTGGGGAGGCTACACGAGCAGACAGGTGTCAAGTGGAGAGGATATATATGATATCTCAGGTGATGACAATGTATATGATGGATGTGTCTGGGTCTAAGATGGTTTGCAATGGTCCGTTACATTGTGTCATCGTTACACTCAGTCAGCGTGACGGAGAGGTGGTGACAGAGGGAGTGAGATAGATAGTGTGTGTATGTAGTAGGTCCATGATGTAAAGGAGAGAGAGAGAAGGGGGACAAGCAGAGACAGACAGACATAAAGATAGACTGAGAGTGATACAGAGAGAGAGAGAGAGAGGGGGGGGTAGAGGAAGGAAGAAAGGAACAAGTAGAAAAGGACTGGTCTAGATTTATGGTTTTCAATTATCCTTTCAATGCATCGTGTTACCGTTACACTCACTCAGATGCGACGCAGCAATGCTTTGGGAAAGTGAGAGAGAAAGAGAGAGAGTCTCAGAAGAAAACAATAGATCTGAAATGGTCGTCAGTCATAATGTTACGTGGTGTTACAGTAACACATAATCGGGTTTGACTGAGAGACAAACGGTGAGAATGGGGGTGAGAGTGGGAGCATAGGATCTAACAGTACTTACCCCGTTCATCCTTTTTCTCAACTTTTCCTAAGTTATCTCAGGTATCATATTATCAAAAAGGATACTGATTATCATCGATACCGCCGTTGTCGTGGTGATGACCAATCGCAACCGGCAGAGCAACATCGTGTTGTATTGTGGGTATAGTTTGTATGAGATGATGGTATGTGTGACACAATAGGCTGTTCCCATCACAAACAGGAGAAATGCACCAATCAAATGCACGATTAGTACGTTGGAATCCTGTGGAAATATAATTGGAGAAAATAACAAATCATTCATGAGCGTACACTCTAAAAAGTTATTGGTAACACTTATGTAGGGTAAAATACACGAGAACGTGCAGGTTTGTAATTGGCTTACAAATATTATATTTATCAAATGTTGGGTAATATTTCACCTGCCCCCAAAATATGCATGTTCTTAACAACAACACAAATTCCTTATGGTTAAAATGTTATCCAGCTTAATAAAAATAAAACAAGTGCGTAGATTCTCAGGTATAAATATGGGGGGGGGGGGGGGGGGGGGCATACCGTTTATGACCCCCCCCCCCTCCCACCTTAAGACAAAAAAACCAAGGAATTCCAGAGGCACCACCTAAAAAAAAGAAAAAAAAGTGGGTTGTGCACACTACTCACCACTCCCTTCCACAAACAGTATACTGAGTGTTATTTCCCCGGGTTTTTTTTTTCTTTTTTTTCTTTTTTCTTTGCCCAAAAGATCGAAGGCTCGGGAAACCCGCAGGCACCATGTAGGGCTCGAAAGGGAGGGGAGTCGCGGTTACCGCCTCCAGGCACACACACACACACACATACACACACACACACCCATATATCATGCAGAGTTTCCTCTCTTGGGGAAAAGGGCTTTTTCCATATTCCCTTCTCATTTTGCGTTGCTGCCCCCACGTGCCTGGAATGCCCTTCCCTTGGACTTGAATTTGAGCTCATCAATTAGAACCTTTCAACAAAAATTGAAGACTTTGTTGATGACTAGAGCGTACTGTTCAAGTTAGGATTATTCATCTGATTTAGAATATTTTGTATTACTTTCCGTTATTAGTAGTATATCTGTAGTTATGTTGACCATTTGTCGCCTTTCCATTTTGTAAAATATTAGTTCTGTTTTGTTGTTGTTTTTTTTTTTAAATACTAATGACCATATCCTTGTAATGTGTTTGATTTGTTGATCTGTGCGCCAAGGATGCCTATATGTCGGCAGAGTTGTGCGCAATATAAATGTAGAATTATTATTATTATTATTATTATTATTATTATTAAATAAGAGGCGGAGGGATGCCCCTGCTGCATCCGACCGGGATCCCGGTCAATGAGTATACCCTGCATGCGCATGGCAAGGACACATCTTCATCTTTCACCTTCAAGACACGAGCATCCTCATCGTGAGGAGAGAGATGTGGGTGCAAAACAGGAAAAGCTAATTACACATTAGTCACATTGCAATGTGGGAAGTAATGTCAAGAAATGTCATGTGCTAAGAATTGTTAGCATTCTGAGATTAAAAGATTTTTAGGACACCCACATTAATGTTTTGATAAAGTGACACTGATGTATTTGACAATCATTCTGGCTTCCTCATTCGTGTTCCTATTCCTTTTTTCTATCTTCTTTCTTTTCTTCTTTTGCTTCTCCTCCTCTACCTTATCCATCCTCTACTTCACATTCTTTTGCTTCTTATTCTTCTGGGTTTTTTTTCTTCGTCATCTTCTTCGTCTTCTTTTCCTCTTCTTCTTGTTCTTTTTTTTCTTCGTGTTATTCTTCTTCGTCATCTCCTTCTTCGTCGTCGTCTTCTCCATTTGCCTTACCCCCTTTTGGGTTTTTACTAGTTCAAGAGTAAAAACCCTCGAAATTCCGGTTACCGGGAATATAATAACATTTTACTGCGATACCCATTGGTTAACGTTGTTAAAATGTTCTTTGAGCGAGCGCAGACACCATACAGTGCTTTCAGTCTGCGATTCCCGAATGATCGAAAATTTCAGTTATTTAATGGCAGGATCGCGAATTTTTTTTCCGTACTCGAGAGAGCAAAAATCCCATGTGCGCATGCGCGTGGACTTATGATTTCTCTGCTACTTCCCATACGAAATGTACATGTATTCGCATGTACTGTGCACGATTCGCGTTCTACGAGTAAACGATGGCATAGTAGTCTTCAAACACAGACTCTGATTTGCCAGTTTGACAAATCAATATGCGTATGTGTCGCGATGTGCTTATTCAAGTCTGTGTAGTTGTATGATTCAGACCCAGTAGTGCATATGGAAATACATTGCAACTTGTATAGAATGGTATAGTAGTCTGCAAGCACAGACGCTCAATTACATATGTTGCACTTTAATTTTGAAATTTGTTATCCATTGTTAGAAGAAAAAAAAACGGAAAATTATACTATCTATTTGGATTTTAATCAATCAAATTTGAATTTAATTTAATATTTAATAAATAAAATGAAATGAAAAATGAAATGAATTGTAACGTAATTTGATTTGATTTATTTCTTGTAGCACGGTAGCACCCCTCCGTTTATCTTGTCAAACTGTCCGATTAGCGTCTGTGCTTGCAGACTACTATACCATGCTATTCAATTTGGGATGCATTTCTGTAAGCACTAAAATGTCTGAATCATACAACTACTCAGACTTGAATACTAGTACTATTGCTACGCACGATATATGCGTAATTGTTTTGTCAAACTGGCAAATCAGAGTCTGTGTTTGAAGACTACTATGCCATCGTTTACTCGTAGAACGCGAATCGTGCACAGTAGATGCGAATACATGTACATTTCGTATGGGAAGTAGCAGAGAAATCACAAGTCCACGCGCATGCGCACATGGGGTATTTGCCCTCTCGAGTACGGAAAAAAAATTCGCGGCAGGATCTGCGCGATTCCCTTAGGCATATAAAAACAGCCAGGCCTCTCAAAGCAGTCGATATCTCTATAATATTTAACACTGACCTGATCCCATAATGCTGTTTGATGAAAACAAGAACTTCTGTGATGACATTATATAAGTTTAAGACTTCCCATCGATTAGAAAACCGAATCATGTGAATGTCTATTAGAATATCAAGTGGCGTGTAAACTAATATTCGATACATATTTTAACAAGTTGAAAATATATAAGCAAACCTTATTTCGTTTAGTTCCTTGACATATTTGATGTTTTGTTCGATTAATTGAAACCCAATATATATCTCCCTCAAATTGAAATTTGATATAAGTAGCCTCCCGATGCAAAGATTTGCTTTCGGAAGCTATCGTGTTTCATTCGTTTAATTTGTGCTTAAAGAATGATGTGTAAATATGATCTACTTCAATGTTTCTTTTATGTTTGTTTAATTTGTTTGTTTATATTTTGCTTCTCTTTGTTAATGTTCTTTTTGGTTTTGTAATGAACAAGTTATTGGGTCTTTGGTTTAAAGGGCAGTTATCTAAAATTTGAGCAATGGACGACTTTGCGTTCCAAAAGTTCGGACAACAATCATATAATTTTTGCAATGGGTAATAATGCATTACCATACTTTTCTTTATCCATTGTACTTAACGTCAATATTATATTAAATATGAATGCAATATGGGTGTTGACTTTAAATAAATAAAATTAAATCAAAGAAAACTAAAGCTGTAACCGAGAAGTTGAATATAAAAGTGGTGCTTATTGTAATGTGCAGCAAGTGTTGTTGTTTTTTGTTGAATGGCCTATACATGGTTAGCTGTACAGTCAGACAAAAACCCTATCGTCAGCGTAAATAAGCATGCTGTAGACAGCCCGTTCTTAACGCCATCACACCCAACCTTTAATTGCAAAGAATGAAAGATTGATAACAAACTACAAGTATGACTTGTTAGTACGTCATCATATGATCAAAACAGGATGTTATGATGTACTATCCCGACCTCCCTCTTGTGTATAATGAGCCAGGTGCATGCCAGCATTCTGTTGTATAAGACGCTCAGATTGTTCGTTGCATAACGTCAACCACGTCTTGCTTACTTTTCAATTGTAAACAAGCCGAGCATGACTAAAATGTGATGTACATAACGGACAGGCCATGTTGCTAATACTAATTGCATGTTACTAGCGCTTAGTACTACTTTTTGAACGCTTTTCAGTGTATTTATTATTACCCCGGTCATTTGATTCAATTGCTAATCCGCATATGATAGTGCTCAACCTCCGCTCCATGGGGAGTACTCCGGCCAGGCGCCATTTTAAAAGCGCATAAATGCCCCATCAACCGCATCATCTTTTGTATCGTACCGGGTACCCATCTAACAAGCTGAATGTTGATTTAATTAATATTTCTTCCTGACTGAAAAAACCTCATAATCAACTCAAATAAATGCTGAACTATGTTTATTGGTTCTGCCCAACGACTTAAAAAGAAAGGAAACTTAAGTATTGCAAACTTTGTATTGTGAAAATTAAAAGAGTTTAAGTATGCAAATATTTGAGAGTTTATTTTGACGAGAAATTACTGTGGAATGATAATGTGCAACATATACGTAAGAAGGTCATAGCAGGTTAAGCCTATTTTCTCCTTAAAAGAATAAGTATCTATTCAGATCAAGGTAAAGCCTTTTTATTCTGCAAAACTGTAATCCAATCTCAGTTTGACTACTGTAGCGTAGTGTTGGGTAATACCAGCAAAACCCAATTGTCATAATTGACAAGTTTTACAGATTGGATTTAAGCACAGCATTTATGGCCGATTATTTATTTCCCATCAAAAATAAATGAGTTGTTTAATAATTGTAATACCTTGATATTCGATGTAGGAGTTACTTAAACAGAATTGTCTCGGTATTTAGAGGTCAAAACAACTATGTCTTTCGACGTTTCCTGCGATAATTGAACTTAGCCCTGTTTACATGAACGACCTTTTCTCCGTTCGTAAAAGCCAAAATGCAACGAGATCCGGTAACACCCAATTAATACTCCCCCAAAGTAAATACATAGTTCGGTCAAAGACGTTTCGTGTATCAAGGAGCTAGCAAAAAGCTTTATATTTAGTAAATATCTAGTAAATGGCAAGGAGTGAATCTTCACATGCTACTCAAGAACGTTTTACAATATTCAATCAAATATCCTGTAATTTGAGGCATACTTCAGAGCTGAACTACTAAAGTGTTTGTTTTATTCAATAGCTTATAACTATCCCTTCTCTGTATATGTATAATGGTTGCACCAGCCCTATTACATGCTGAATATTCCATTGGATGTGTTTTTTTCTCGGGATAAATATTTATTCATTGTAACTTCTCCAATACGAATAGAGTTATATCAGTTGTTAAATACGACCTAGTGCAAATTGTCAATCACTTTTTATTTCATTCAGTTCAAGGGTAAGGTTTTCAATTGGGTTTTAAGATAGGATTAAGGTTCGGATTGGGTACAGGTATAATCTTGGGTCAAGTGATGAAGTTGCCATTTAAATTATTGTAAGAGTTGACGAGGAGAAAGTATCAAATTAAAAGAAAATGGCGTGCAACTCCGTTTGACTTTCATGAACCATAAGGGAGTGATTGATACATCTGTCATCATATGTTAGCCTTACGTCACTCTCTCGCTCAAACCCTTATAACCTTTATTGACTTAGGTATATTGGATTTTAGTACACTGTACTTTCAAGCTTCGCAACAAAGGTAACATTTATTATGAATCAGAGAATAACAAGGGCGTGGGTACAAAATGATTAGATTTTGGAAAGAAGAAGGGCGTCTTTATTCAAGTTGAACTGCCAGATCTTGTCAAATGTTTCCCACAGGACAACTCACAACCTATATAATACGTTAGATTTGTTTTCATATAGGTCTTGAATATTTGTTTCTATATATCGACAATAACAAAATAACAAACCTCTTTTCATGATATAAAAAGTATTTTCTAAAAAGTTCTTGTTTCTTATTCGTTATTTGATGTTTTAAAAAAATATATTATAGTTTGTTAATGCAGTATGTTTGTTTGTTGTTATATTGCAGTTATTAAATCCGAATGGCAGACTTGAAGGATGTATGACTGTATACCTGCTTATCAAGTTAATCACAACTGTAACACTATGAGAGATATCTTTTTAGCATTCACGTAATATAAGTCCATATCATGAGTGTTGAAGAGGCCCATATTAACATGCCTCGCGACAACCAACAACGTTTTTACAACTTCCGCAAAATCTATACAGAAGCCGTTGAACGGAAGTGCCCTAGATCTAATTTTCTTTTAATTTCTTGCTATTTCATGATTTGTGCTTTGTTATCGAGTACCTCATACAGTCCACGTGGCTACTCACGCTGTCCTTGGCATATATGGGGTTTATATCTGGTCGCAATTCGGTTCCGATAGGCCTTATTTCTTTAGGATATGAGTCTTCATTTTTTCAATTTTTTTATTTCTATATGTCTGCCCAGATTTTTGTATAGGCCTATCACTTCCCTTGAAAGCAAGGGTCACTGCTAAGAGATTTGTTTATGTTGTTGTGTGCGAGTGTGTGTCTGTGTGGGTGAGTGAGTGTGCGTGCATGTGTGCGGGAGAGAGAGGAGAGTGAGACAGAGACAGAGAGAGAGAGAGAGAGAGAGAGAGATTAGAGGGGGCGGAGTATGAGATGTGTTAAAAGATTTGCCGAACATCCCCACCAAACGAAAAACAAAAAGCAAAAACAAAAACGAAATCAGCCAAGGCATTCGACACTCATGTCATACTTGACCTGCGGCCTTTGGATATCCGGTCAATATTGTTTGAACTATTCGAATACGGCACCTCTACATTATTGCAAAACATCAACATCAACAACATGACAATAGTATTAATAATAATGATAATAATGATAATAATATTAATACTTATAATAATGATGATATTACAAATAATAATAGTAATACAAATAATACTGTAGTAATATGATAACAAGGGAAACGCTCTCGGCGGTCTCGCCTGCATAACGCAATTCAATATGATAAACCAGAACGTCAATGACGTAGCGCTCATCCGCATCTCGCTACAACAAAAAATCGTAAATTTTATGTGGTACACTTTTGAACTGGTCAAAAAAAAAAAAAATGGGATCTTTAAATTATTTTTGGAATAAATTTGTATAAATTACCATAATTAATTAATGGAGAACAATTTCGAAATTCTGTGTAGAACTTTAGTGAACCAAAGTTAGCTCTACCAGATAAAGCAAACCAAATAAAAATTGGTCGAGAAATGAAGGAGAAGAAGCATTTTTTTGTGATTTAGAATAAATTTGCATAAATTAGTATAGATAATGAATTTCACGATTCTGTGTAAAAGTTTTAAATCCCCTTCCTAGCCCTATCATATGAAACAATCAGAATCAAAATCGGTTGAAAAATAACGAAGAAGAAACATTTTGAAAATCTTGATGTTGATGCCACAACAAAGTCTAAGTTTTTTTTACCTTAAATGACCTTTGACCTTAACATAGTGACCTGAAATTCTACTCACATGATTGAGGAGACTTGATAACCCTATAGTCCAAGTTTCATTGACAAAGAACTTATATTTTCAAAATTATATCAAAAATTCAAAAACTTAACCTTAGGTTAAGTTTTCGATGATGATGCTACAACATAGTCCAAGTCTGTTGACCTGAAATGACCTTTGACCTTGACTTTGTGATCTGAAATTCTACTCACATGATTGGGGATACTTGATTATCTTATAGTCCAAGTTTCATTGACTTAGAACTTATACTTTAAAAATTATATCAAAAATGTTGACGCCGTCGCCGTCGCCGCCGTCACCGGAAAAGCGGCGCCTATGTCTCGCTTTTTGCTACGCAGGCGAGATAAAAATAATAATATACAAATAATACACAGCAGTGAGGGCATTAGTAAGAATTATCCACACAAGGTAGGCCTACCTGTGAAACAGTCTGACACGCTCGATGTGATAGCCGAGGGCGTTCGGACTGTTTTGAAAGTACTGAGTGTGGGTAAGTTTGCTAATGCCCGAACAAAAGGATGTGTATTATTTGTTTCATAAGATTATGTTGTATTTGTTTTATAAAATGCTGCTTTATAACATGAT
The DNA here is from genome assembly GCF_000002235.5 of Strongylocentrotus purpuratus. Classification (NCBI taxonomy): domain Eukaryota; kingdom Metazoa; phylum Echinodermata; class Echinoidea; order Camarodonta; family Strongylocentrotidae; genus Strongylocentrotus; species Strongylocentrotus purpuratus. The sequence goes on from NW_022145603.1 coordinate 4,600,816, forward strand.
TTTGATAATGACTGGTCATTACCAGTCATTATCCAAATTACGCGTTAGGCCCCCAAAAATGCCTGGTCAAGTGTACGCTTTCAACCAATCATTTGATTAGGATCCACGTCATCATCTTATAATAGATACTAATAGTTACCTGAAAGTTAGCGACGAGTGTCATTCCGAAGCCTGAGGTCCAGCCGAAGACGAGACCCCAGATATTCATACTCTTTATCTTGACATAGTATGGAGGTACAAGGCTGGTTAACTGACGAAACCGCACAAATACACCAGCGAATACTACAAGGAATAGATACATGAAGACGTTAATCATTACTCAAGAATGAATGCATTTAAATATGTTATAAATATTTATAATTATATGGATGAATGATTGAATAAATATATAAACAAATAAACACATATACAAATGAATGAATGACTAAATTGATAAATTGATAAACAGATAAATAAACACGAAAACACAAGGCTTAGCTAATTCATTGAAGGTATAAGTGGAATCGATAAGCGTTTACTGCATGGGATGTAATAAGACACATTTTTTTACTGGCGGAAAGATTTGAATGAAACCATTTTTAACGATGTGATAATTATAATAATTCCGCTTTTATAAAGCGCTTAATACAGCTATGATGTCTCTAAGCGCTTTACAGATATATTATTACCCCTGTCATTGGCTTCAGTACCCCCTAGACGCATATAATAGCTCTATGGATAAAACCAATTTTCAAATGATTTGAAGGTTCTATGTCCCATGTGCAGGCCCACAAAATGAAAAGGTTTCATTCCAACGGCATTTGAAAGATAATACTAATATCGAACTTTCCTAAAAAAGGGGGCTTGAAAATGTCATTAAGTGGGAAAATAACGACTATTAGTTATCGAATCGACTTAAGAGCTATAGAGCCAGTAAGTAATAGTCTGATTACCAAACCATTGTACCGAATGGTCGTATGTTTTATGCTGCGCAAAGATTCAATCAGTTTAATTTTGGCCATTTCAAGAAGTGGGTTATTGATGTAGACAAATGCTCATTTACCCTTTACAGCTCATTTTATGTATGTTATTACCAAACAAACAAAAAAAGCCAGTCAGTCACTCGATAGTGTCTGACAGTGAAGTCTAGCAAGTAAACGGGTTTCCTTGAATAATTTGAATATTAGGATACTGCTAACGTTTAAATGTCACAAATAGGACATACATGACATATTCATAATTCCTGCAAAGTTCTACAGAATTGATGTTGGCTGCAAAAGGGACATAGTATCTTTAACGAGGAAAGGATTTTAAAAGACCAATTCTGATAAAGGAACAATTAATTAAAACAACAACCTAACACAAACACACACACACAAAAAACGAAAACCAAAGTAATTATACATGTATCCAGAGTAAGACATTGTGTACAGAAATTAAGTTGTCTTATTGGTTATTATACAGTTAAATGAAATAAATATCATTTCGTAACGTTTAGAAATTGAAAGGAAAACGGGTCGGTTTATATTATTATCCAAGTATACGATTACGAGGATAGAAAATACAAGAATACAATGGCAACTGTAAGTCCTTTAAAAAACAAATGCATTGATCATCACTTAATTACCCCCTAGATTAATCATTATTACAGCATCAGCAGACTTAACCAATCTTTGAGTTGACACCGTTCATTTCCGATGACGTCTAATTACGTTCAGTCGTGATTATAAGTGAATTCCCGGTGCTCCAATTACTCAACGAGCCTATCTTGAGAAAACGATTAATTTATTTTATTAGCCACAGTCCCAGTCATTAGCTTTCATGCTGGGTGTGTACCTGGGTCTAACGTGGTTCAAGGAAACCCCTACGCATGACCATAGCTGGAAAGCAAGGTCATTTGATTACTAATACACGACACGGTCTGATTGTAGGGATAGGCCTAGCAGGTAGGGCCACTGGAAGTAGGATCCAAGTCGCAATATTTGAAAATGATCACATTAAAAGAATAGAAAATGTGAAAAGGGTACTTTTGTGTAACTTTATAATAACGCTACATATATATTCATTTGAATATACATTAATTCATGTTCATATTTATTTCCTTATTTACTTATTTATTAATTTTCTTTTTCTTTTTACAGAATTTTATAATCATAATTATAGGCATCCATATAATCATTAAACAAAGGAAGCTTTTTACATGATTATAAACACTGTAGTATATTCAGGGCCCTACACACAAAATGAACAAGAATATGTAACGCATATAACATGAAGTTTTGAAGTTTGAAGTTTTTTTTTTTTAAGTCTTATTTAGAAATCGATAAAATATTAATATATATAAACGTTGTAAGAGCACAGAAACAACAATAGTAACAAAAACTTATTCGTCATCTAATAATGTATATTGTTAGTCCGTGAACCCGACAGAACAAGTGATAAACAAAGAGCTTGCAGGCATGTTTTTTTTTATTTTATTTTTTATTTGTATGGCTGTAATATATTCTATATATACCAACACCCAGCGATTATCAAAAGCTCACTTTTTAGAGCATTGAGCTGTTTATCAATGAAATAGTTGTGACTTATACGGCCTTCTTCTATAAACCCTAGAGTCTCATAGGTAGGGTGTTGAGTAGCAAGGAAACCAGGTAGATCCGCCCAATTTATAGCTTACACATACGTGTAGCTATTTGAACTTTTACCTCTTTCACCTTTATTTCTTGCTACCTCTCATATTCCCGCACCCCAAGTTCTCTCTTTTCCTCGGCCCCCATGCAAGCGGGGTTCTACTTTATTTTCTTATTTTTGTATTCGGGGGGGGGGGGGGGGGCTATTGGTTCTTTCATTCATTTCCTATATATCTCTCTCTCTAAAATGTTTTTATAATTAAACAATTTCGTTCAGGAGAGGGGGTGGGGAGAGGGGGAGGAGAAGGGGAGGAGTGGGGGGGGGGAGAGGAGGGGTCTATACGATTGTAAGGGCGCCACTTGTTTAGCGAATACCACGCACATTCAAACTACAAGAAAGTGCTAATAATCAACGAAAGTCCCATGGAATATGAAATCTATAACATCATGTATCACACACTCATAATTCCAGAAAGGGTTACGCCGATGTTTCGCTCAAATAAAAGGGTACAATGTCAATCCGTTGATTGGTAGATCATCACGTTAAATATCTAACCTGGCTAATAATGAGCAAAACATCATAATTTTTTACTTCTAGGTTGGTATCTTAGGAGGCTTTAGAGTCTTTGAGTATATTTAGAATCTTTAAGGTCAATCTGTGCTGTCTCTTGCCGAGATAGTTCACTACAAAGTCTGTGTGTGAATCATGTAGCTAAAATATCACATTGACGTGGTCTATTTATATGAATAAACGTTCATTATACTAGAAGCCATTGTTAGACTTCATTTATTTTAGGAGTTAATTCCCATAGTAGAATACACTCAAAATTAGTATTTGAATGACCTTTTTGCTGAATATATCACTACCGATACGAGTCCGAATTTCCACAAAGGTATCCCTAACATGACTCATGTAGAGTGGGTTGCTTCAAGGGTTGGTAAACCGTGGGGAAGGGGGAACAGTCATTAATTTCGATATGAGACTTTAATGTCACCAACGTCCACAAGTTTGTTTTTCAAACACATCTCTTCCTACTTGTTTAAAATGAATTGTTAATTGCGATATGAGATTTTCTCTCGTTTTGTTTTAAATAAATTTATTGTAGGACCTCTCGGTAGATCAGCTTTGATGTAATGGCGCAGTTGATCAGGGTATTCCTTCCCAAACTTGTATGTCAAATTATCATATTATGTTAATATCTAAATGTTTTTTTCATATTCGGTGAATAAAATCAATCAATCAATGAATAAATATGACATTTTGCATCCCTTCCCCCTCCCAGTCCCTGCCTACATCATACTCGCCTCCTCTCTCTCCCCCTTTCTCTCATCGCATCAATTTGAAATCAAGTCATGAGCAATCCCATTCTCGGGGATATAATACAGGGTGATCCCCCTCCCTCGATCCTTTTTATAGAGGCATGATGGCAAAGCGAAATGTGATCCTAATACCAGAGGATAAAGTTCGATTGGGTTTACAAACTCGTGAATCACAACTTGTTACTACAGTAATCTTTTCCATAACCTGTGATGAAACAATGACAGTTTGTCTTCTCTATAGGTGACCTGGTATCGATATTTCATCTTCGTACAATGAAAAATTATATCAGCCAAATCTTTTTAGTATACCATGCATATTACCAAAACAGGGAGCCGAAAATGACCAATAATATATTGAATGAACAAAACGAAAGAGAGAAAGTGAAAATATTAAAGAGGGACAGGGAGTGAGAGGGGGTGGTTCCTTAAATGAATCGTTCAAATTAATTTGCACTTCGCATGGAATAAATAAAATAAAACTAGAAAATAGAATTTGGGGAATTATATATTGGAATTTGTATATCGTGTTTTTCTGAATTATAGTAATTGCTAGACCAGGCCGACAACAATTAGGGTCGGGAATTTTTTATTTTTTTTTTAGGGGAGGGGGTGTCCACTAAAAGGTTATGGGTAGATTTAACCACTTTTTAGACAGGGGCTCAACTATTCCTGTTTATGAAGGGCCCTTTATCAAAATTACAGTGACGGTGTATCTGTATTCCAAACAGTATAACAGGCTCACTCGCCACCTCGCACTCTGTCAAAACAAGCGATCCAGTTTTTGTTCTTCTTATCCTCAGTATATGCTTTGTATGAGTAATAAAGAAGCAGGAAGCTGCACTCTTAAACACCGTGGAGACGAGGTTGGGTCTGGATAGAAAGGGGGTTAATTAAGTGACGATAGATACCTATTGGCAGGTCATCAAGGACTCCCATTATCAACAGGTGTGTATGCTCATTAAGTCAAGTTCATTTCAAGTTCATTTATTCAAAACCACACAAAACATGATATAATCTTTTACATGAAAAAGAGACTGGTAATAGTACATTAATCAACATATATTAACTTGATTACATCATTAAATGAATGGTTTTAGGACCCCTGTAGAAGCTAAGCTTGTGAGCGGGGCCCTATAGTCAACAAAATACATACATTAACGATATGGCAAGGTGAATAAAAAGAATGTAATGTTTATACAAGGGATGGAAGAAAAAAAACTAAGTTACAGAATATAGAACAAAAAAGATATATATATTCACATATATACCTCGTATTTGATAGGATTAACGTGGATCTTGCATGACTAATACAGAGACAAAACTTTTGAAGTCATATCCGAGGAACTTGTTAATTGGGAAATGATAAAGCCTGGCCAAAGAACATTGTAGGCTACTGACTTGCTCGGTTCATGTGCTAGTAAAATCCATGCTTTGTTTGGACTCGGAACCATCCGTTTCTATTACTTAGGCCACTGAGTTATAATGGCATGCACTACGCGACTTTTGGAGAGGCAGACATAAAGAAACGTCGTGACGGGGGAGGGGTGAAGGGGCTAATAGCGGCCCATGAGACCGATAAAACAAAAAATACGTAAGAAAGTGTAAACAAAGAAATTTCCAAAAGGTCCATGAGATCAAAATCTAACGCTGTGATCAACAAAAGAAGGAATTACATACACCTGGCATAATGAATGTAAGGTATCGTATTGTTTTTATATGATATTCATATCATCAAATCGAAGACTTAATAAAAGAAAAATTCGTTCTCTATGGCTGTTCTCTACGGCTGTCGTGAACAGCTGGTCCGGGGAACCCTAAAAAATAGTCAGAGAGCCAACGCCGAGACCGACCTTGTCTTTCTGATGGCTGTCGTTCTCGTGGACTGTACTAAGCTGTCATGTGTATTGGTTCAACATCGGTATATCTATAGATAGACGATCAGGGGGTGATGATGTACTTTACTTGGTTTGTCTGTTTGCGGTCAATATTAACGTGCAAACTCATCCTGCAATGATCTCATACCGCAATTTTATCAGTTTCTATCTGGTTTTAAAATCATATCAATAAAACAATCTGCTGACTCCTTTCAATCCATTAAGTTTTTAGTTTGTTAAATACTTGGGAATTTGAAAAACGTGTGCTTTGATAATGCTAAAACTTACAGACTGTATTCGCCCGTAAAGCCGTTAAATCAAGCTATACACAAATTACTATTACCGTACTAATCCTGGTTTAAACTATATGTTAGAGCAAGTCAGTTTGGTGTTCATAAGGCCATCCATAACGACAATACAGCAGGCAATGGCGTAGGTACAAAAGGGGAACAAGAGGGCCAAAATGCAAACAAATATTGATTAATTAATTGATTAAGGAAGGAAGGAAGGAAGGAAGAAAAGCAGAGAGAGAGGAAGAGAGAGAGAGAGAGAGAGAGAGAGAGAGGGGGGGAAGCGGGGTGGGGGAGGCGGGGGTTGCAAGTTTAATGAACATAATAGTTACGCCCCTACCAACCCTCCCCAGATGATGACAATATTGCTTCCTATATTTTTCTCAATGGTTTCGCCACTTACATGCAGGTATTTTAGAAAGACTATTTTATTTTGATCATGTTGATGTAGTGATTAAATTTTGTCTACACTTTTGATAGTAAGGCGCTTACAAAAATAAAAATTAAAAAAGAGGTTGGGGAAATCGTCGTACCTACTTAGTATATTCATGGTCGAACTATTCGCCTACACTCTCAGTTACCGAAGTTGTTTCAAAATTGGAGCCCTTCACAAAAGAATGATTTTTCAATGGCCGTACCCTTACCCCTTGTTTCCTAACATCACTCAGCACAAAACAATACGCGCGAGTCTCGACAATGACTCGACAAAGACTCCCAAAGGACTCTTTTCGTGGACTGCATCCTTGACTTCGTCTATTTGTAAAAAAAATATATTAAATTGATTTTCCTGGCTTGCCCTTCAATATATTTACTCCATAAATTCATATTTTATAGGAGCGAAATGTAATTGCCTTTTCATGTTTATACTTCTGTCATTTTCTGATGACCTAAGTAACTTTTCCTACATTCTGTTCATACACCGTCACTCATATAGTTGGAATATTTTTGTTTTACCCCAATTTATGGAATTATTTTAAAAATAATTTAAAAATAATAGATCTAGATAACAGTTTACTTTCTCAGAATGTATTGAATAATAATTTGACAATGTGTGTTTTGCGTGACTGCTAAAGCATGTGTATGCTACTATGCTTATCAAATAGTTTTTTCAGGGAACCTTTTTTCTCTGATGCTCTTTCACACTTGCATAATAACAATTAAAACGCACAATTTGTCCACCTCTCCCCAGAACTCAAACTTCTCTTTAAGCTGAACCTAGAGAACTTCCTTTAAACTTCATCTCGCCCCTACTTCCTATGTAAGCCCACTCAAATGTCGCGTACAATATTGTTGCATTTACAGGAGATGTTTAAAAACATTGAGAAGGGCAACAACAACAAATATATATATATATATATATATATATATTCTGCCTCAGATTATTATACAATAATGAGAAAGAACCAAATGGGCGTTGGAAAGGAAGCCTTGCATGAAAAAAAAAGTATTATCAGGGAGTAATAATTTTTGATTTGATGATTAACGTTAAAACCAATTACACGTATAAGGAGCGATGGGGAATTTCCCCTTTGAGTAACTCATGTAGTTTCTCGATCTCCCTTTACGAAGGTGTGTTAGCCCCCATGTGGGTAGCTAGGGGCGCGGAGCAGGCAGGTAACTAACGAGACATTCAGTTACACCGATAACATAAAATGGCAGGGATCATTAAATTGTGTTTAGACGTAATTGTAAGGGGTGTGGAAGGGCATGGTTCAGGTATCTTCATTTTTCGTCCTTTTCATTTCTCTATTTTCTCGCTATCCTAGTTTAAATTGGGTGGAGCGGTGCCCCCCCCCCCCCGCCTCCCTGAAGCTACAACATAGTATGTTACACCTTTGAGTATGAAATGACAGCATCTTGTTATAATTATCAATTATTAATCCCAGCTCCCGCCACTTAGTAAAAGAAAAGAGAGGTTTACTGTGAAAGAATTTCGGACCTGTATACAATTGCATCTAATGGTAAATTAAAGCATATCTGCACTAATTTGACCAGGAGGGATTAGACCTCCCTGCATGGTCACTGCCAGGTGGTCATCCCATCAACTCAGCTCTCAATTAACATAAGAAAAGAGGACCATGCATGGGGACCAATGGTCACCGATTAGGCATTGTTTGCTATATAGAGGGCGCATGTAGCTATACGTAGTGCAGTGGGGCTTTAAAAGGAAACCGAAGTGTGTTCATTTACAGGAGAAACCTAGATCTTGGCCTCTAGAGTTTAAGTCTAGAATTACTGGCAAAATAAGAGAACGAAACTAAGTGGTAAATATAGATATCTGATATAGACATTGACCTACTATGACGACATATCCCTTCTCTCTTTCCAAGATACAGGTATCTCAGAAAAACATGAGTTTCCGCCTCAATGACGGTGTTTATTTTACGCTAAAGATAATCCAGACGGTCACCCTTTGCGTTATTCCACGCAGCATGTCGCTGTTAATATCAACCAGTGTCAGGTATCGAAGCGTGCACCAAATGGGTGTTGCACACGAGACGTCAATTACCTGACGTATGAGTGCGTCAATGACTGGCACAGTCTCTGACACACCAAGTATCGGTGACGTGAAAGCGTGCATGTGTCAAACGCTCGCTGCGTCCACGTGCCTGACGTATGAGTGCGCCAACGACTGGCACAGTCTCTGACACACCAAGTATCGGTGACGTGAAAGCGTGCATGTGTCAAACGCTCGCTGCGTCCACGTGCCTGACGTATGAGTGCGTCAACGACCTGCACAGTCGTTTAGGCACCAAGTATATTTATAGGTGACATCAAAGGGTGTTGCACACGAGAAGTCATTTGCCTGACGTATGAGTGCGTCAACCACCAGCACAGTCTTTTAGGCACAAGGTAAATTTAAAGGTGACATCAGAGCGTGTTGCACACGGGAAGTCATTTTCCTAACGTATGACTGCGTCAAAGACAGGCACAATCTTTGACGCACCAAGTATATGTCATATTAGAGCATGCGTTGAATAATCTTTGCACACGAGACGTCGATTGCCTGGGGTAGGCATGCGTTAGTTATTGCGAGGCCCTATGTAAAGGGGATATCGTTAGAAAAAGATGATGCAAATGGACAGAGCCAATAAAGTACTGGTGTATGGTTTACTTGTAGTAGTAGTAGTAGTAGTAGTAGTAGTAATAGTAGCAGTAGTAGTAGAAGTAGTAGTAGTAGTAGTACTAGTAGTAGTAGTAGTAGTAATAGAAGTAGTAGTAGTAGTAGTAGTAGTAGTAGTATAGTAGTAGTAGTAGTAGTAGTAGTAGTGGTAGTAGTAGTAGTAGTAGTAGTAGTAGTAGTAGTAGTAGTAGTAGTAGTAGTAGTAGTAATTAGTAGTAGTGTTGGAAGATTAGTAGCAGTATAGTAGTCGTCGTTGCATTAGTAACTACGTGACTTAACCACAAGCTGCGACCAACTGTGATCATGACATGAATCATGTAGATGAACACATGTTCTTGGTTGATCCTACATGCAGCATAATGAAGAGATGATTGATCAATGATGAAAGGAACAATAAAAGGAACTCACCAATTAACGCGGTCATGTTAAGGAGTTGTCCGAAGATACAGCTTTGTGGAGCCGTGCTGGCTGCATCACTGAATAGACAAAAGAAGAAAGAAGAAAAAATGAAGACAAATACATTATTACTTCATAGTTTTCGTCATGTGTGGAAACACAAACATTATACAGAGACATTACCTATTGCTTTGTTTGTGAGAATTAAGCTCAGTGCCTCTTGGATAGTTTAAGCAATGAAGTAAGTAATCCTCACAAGTACACTCCAAAAAGTGTTCGGTATATTATTTTTTTATCTGAGTGGTTTAACTCTTTGTATGCCACTCAAACAACCTCTCTGTATTTATCATGGAAAACATATACCAGAGACTTTAAGATTGGTTGTTTCCACTGTTTCCAGTGCGAGATTTACCTATACAGGTGTTAGAAGGGTTATTTTAACCAAATAAGGACCGCAACTGAGTAATTCTGCAAAGCCATTGTCATAATTGTGTAGCACAAAGCAATTTTCTTCTGTGAATAGTTGCTTCTTGGTTTGTGCAAAAATGTACATGTCCCGAACAAGCGGCGTGCGGAGAGGCGATGAAAGCAACCGAAATGTTAAAAAGAGAAAGATTGTGCATTTTTTGTGGGGTGGAGTTCAACCCGAATATTGAGTTAAATATGAACCCAATTTGGTAAACCGTTTACCTAAAATGCTAACCAACTCTTGTTTTAGTGCAAAAGATTTTAGCGAAAGTATTTGGAAGGTGCAAGAGATGTGAAGATAACTTCAAAAAACAAAAAAAATCAAAGGGAAAAGTTTTACAATTATAAGCACGACCCGCTGTGTAAATGCAACCTTTGACTCAAGCCGGGTGTAAGCTTACCGGCACCCGGATATAACAAGCGCTCCTTCTCTTATCTAGAGAGCCTTTGTATACCTCAAGCTTTGTGAGATCATCCGGTAGATCGACCGGGAGATCGTATGTAAGCACACGTGGCCCAATCACTGTATCATCGTCGAGATCGACTGATAACGCGTATTTCGGGTAGCCTAGAATCTTCGAAACTTGGCAACGCTTTTGTCGAACTTGAAGCAAGAGAAACCGACCAGACGGAAACCTCAAAAATGTTTGATTAAGAACGCGACGATTTCAAGTCTGAGTAGAAATGTATAAGCCATGATGAATAAAAGGCAACGTATGTGTGTCAAAAACTGTATTTTAGGGGGTCTTCAAGCGATTTTCCACCAATGCATCTTTAGATATTCAGGCAGAAAATACATTTGTCCTGCAGAACAAAATGTGAATTAGTGGGGCGCGCTCCTTCGAGATGTCTGTTGCCCGGAAATAAAAGAACTGATGTCTCTTATCTCAGTTATTGTGTTTTCGTTTGTACATTTGTTTTATTACTTTTTGTCGGCATGTATAAGGCATTAGCGGAAGCAAATCTCGTCCAATTACAGGCAAACAAAACAAGTTTTGTAATGGCATTTCGTCCGGTATTGTGTAGGGTTATATTGGATACTATTTAACACCTAAGATGTATATATTTACAAACATATTATGTAAAAGTTAATCCATTTTACGCATATCGAAGTTATGAGCAATGCCTAATAAAGGTATTATTTTAAAAGAAGAAAAAAAGACTTATTATCACTCATCGAAGGTAAATAAGATACAAATAGTTGAGAATATTCTTGGAAAGTTTTTAGGAAAGTATTCCATTTCCGAACTTGGCAGACACAAGCTGTATGACCTTGATCCTATGCATTTCCTGAGGAGTAAACTTCTTGTGTCGGTATCAATTTGAAACAGTAGTCAAATATATCAATAAATACTAAATAACACCATCTTTATATAAAGTTGAGTTCTCAATTCACGATTGTATTGTGAAAGAAACTATCTGAAAGCGATTGGAACGATAATTATGTTGCACATACGTGTTGGTGTATACTATGTAATGGTGCTAAATCAGGAAAATGATAAGAAATGGACAGTCTTGCTGACATTCAAATGTACTGTACACAAAAATGTATATATGGGACTACAAAATACACACAAAAAAATCATGTGGCATGAACGTTTAATCTTAACACTATGGAAACTTCTTGTCATCTTTCGAATACGAGGGCATTTGGAAAGCCATCCTTGTCAGAGGACATTTTCTTTCAATGTTCCTTCATATTTACATTTTAAAATATGCAAAAAGTTAACGAATCATTTTCCACCTTTCCCAGACCTCAAGATTCTCTTTAAAGCAAGATTTTGATGATTTGTCTCAAGGAATTCGTCCTCTGCACCGGGGATCGAAGCAAAGATACGACCCGATTGGATAATAAATACAACATCCTCCTTACCAGGCAATGCGCCAATATCTAAACAAGCTCAGTGTGTGGATCGGTGATTTGTTGATGAACAACTGGGGCCCGTTTCACAAAACTTGTCATCAGTGACAAATAGCAGCATTTGTTATAAGCTACTGAAATCCTTACTTCTGATTGGTTATCAGCAGATTTGTCACTGATTTTTGTAATTTGTCATTGAAAAAGGCTTTGTGAAACGGGTCCCAGTAATGATCAATATACAGACATCTCGAACGTGTCCAGATGACAGCAGATTGGTTGAAATATCATTCACAGTTCTAAACATGCAGATTCACTTATTACAAGTAGGTTACCTCATGACTGTACAGCCAACAGTCAAATAGGCCTACTTGCATATTGAAAGAATTTCACTTCATATGGGCTATATCGCTGGAAAAAACGATATAATTGGGGTAAATGCATGTAAAACAATATTCCCTAACGTTGTAGCCTACTTTACATGACAAAGTAACTTGTGTGATTCAAAAGTCACAATAACCGAATGTCAAGAAATGATTTGGAAATTTCTAGCTCAATTCATAACATTATTAAAGATTAAATTGATCGAAAAATGGGTCATTTTAAAGTTATTGAACTCATCAACACTTAAATTGGCATATTCCTGTGTTGTTGTTGTTGTTGTTGTTGTGTTGTTGTTTTTTTTTTTTTTGGGGGGGGTAGGGGGAATGATCAACAACTCAGCTATAGGTTCAGTAATTTTCTCAAACAAAAATAGATAAAGCATCAGCAACAACAACAATGATCACAACGACAACGGGGACAAAACAACAACTGACCAACTGTTTTGGGCATTCCTTTCATTCTTAAAACCAGTCTGCCTTTCAAAATGATAGTCAACCATGCTGTCCAATCTAATTTGCCTCCATTTAGACGTTTGGCAATGTGTTACTACTTTTGACCTTAAGCCCAATTTGACAGCGAATAAGATTAACCTTTGTCATCCTTAATGTATCCATCTGTCATATATCGAACTCTAGCCAGTCCGAGTAATTTGTATTTCCCTAATGTCCACACAGCCTGGCATGGTTTTTTATTTTCTTGTGTCTTATTTAAAGTTATACTTTTTGTCTGATTTATTGGAATTTTTCGTCTTTATGATCCGAAACCCGAAGTTATCTGACCCAAGAGGATCTTTATCAACTGAGTTAGGTATGAGGTTATATTTTATACATATCGGCTCGTGAATGTAATTGGGGTTCTGCATGGGGATTCGAGCGCACCTCCTCGAAACATTGTTATTAGTGAGAAAGGAGGAGGCGCGATAGCTCAGTGGTAGAGCAGGGATCTCGTAACCGGGAGGTCCTGGGTTCGAGACCGAATCAATGCGTTCATGCCCTTTGGTAAGGCACTTTTTCTCATTACCGAGTCCCTCGGAGAGGATAAGAAGACGACAGTCCCAGGCCATTCTGCTCTCTTACATACGCATTGTGCTTTCTGAGCAGTCAGGTAAAACAATCATGAAAACAATCATCAAATTCCCAAAACGTGAGGACATTGGCAGATAAATTTGCGGTGAAAAGGACTGAAATTTATTCCCAGGTAACTGGTAGACATCCCCTTCTCCCTCCCTGTCGTCTAGTAAAGAAAGTTAGTTCAAAAGTACAGGCCTGCATATCGTATCCACATCATACATCATGATAGCTGTAGTGCAAGTGACAGATTGATGGTATAATGTAGCTGTTGCGCATGCACCAGATTAATGGTATACAATATGTAGCTGTTGCGCATGTAACAGATTGAGGGTATAAATGTTTCCCTTGGAGTTCCTCTATAATCCTTGGTCGATAAAAAGACCGAAAGGATTGTCCTCCCATCAAATCTTCTAATCTATCCCAGGGCACATTTATTTGGGACGACCATGACTCACTTTCTGCTCATCTCACGGCTGATCATTACCTGTGAAAGAGTGAGAGCTTTTGTTTCACTAGTGGTCTCATGTGTAATAGCGTGAGTAGTGTAGGCCTACTTAGTAAAAGAATATCTAGTTCAAAACTAATTAACATATTAACAGAACAGAAGGCGTCCCTGGGAAAAGAAGGATCAAGTTATTTTATTCATTTTACTTTATATCATTTTAATTCTATTCTATTTTATTTCAATTTACTTTATTCTATTCTATTCTATCATTTTCGTTTCTATTTCATTATAAGTAATATATTTATTTATTCATCTATCTTTCATATATTTGATTATCTAATCACATGTCTATCTATATACTCACCTATTTATTCATTTATCTACAATATTATTTTTCTCTGCCTCTTTGAATTAAAAATTGTCGGTAAACTTGGTCTAACGGACGTCCCCATTCGAAATGACGCTAAAACATGAAAGGGGGTATAGTATGCGTGAGGAAGGACTGTCGCTTAGGAGTCGTTATCCTGGCACTTTGTCCTAGGTTCACTTCTGAGATGATTATCAATTAATTAAAAGCTACTTCCCTGCATCTGCTTTCCTGTAACATATGTACAACATGCGAGTCATGGCGGGGTCAATGTTTGGACCTTTACGTTATATACAAAGATGAGTTCTGGTCATACCACTGCATTATGAAATACACTTTGCTTTCACAATGTAGGCGATATCTCGTATGACAGGAAGTTCTCTATAAATAAAGAGTTTAATTTCAAAAGGAGCTAAATCCACTTTAGATGTAAAATGAGTTAATGACATCAGAACATTGCTTACTACAGAGCCTGTCTTTCAACAAAAATTATAACCTAAATTTTGCGAACAATTATGCAAAAATGCACCTTCTAATATCACTTTTCCATAGACCTCTGTACAAAATCTGGTAAACAAATTCGTTTTTCTCTGAAGTTACGAAAATGGATTTAGCTCATTTTGGAATTAAACTCATTATGTTTTACAAAGATGATAATAAAGAAAGTTAACCAACCTACTGTGAAAGAAGCATGAAACTGTACAGGAAAGGCAATGAAATTAAACTTAAAGGAACTGTTTGAAGACAATTGGGAGAAATTGATGTGGACTGTGCTAACAATTGATCAAAATGGTAAGGAATTTAACCAGTCTAGCTGAATGTCAGATGGACTGTAGGCATAAATGCGCACATGGGACTACACATAGTTAGGTCCAAACGTATTATTAGCTTCATCATGTTATATATTTAATATGAGGGTATTTGAAGAGTCAATCCTCTTCAGTGACATTTTTTGTTCGTATGTAATACTCTTCCAGAAGCACTAACACAAATAGAAGGGAAGAGCTCACAATATCAACTTTCCAGGAACTTAAAGGCTTTTAGCATTTCAGTCTTATATATTAATTGAAGGCGTTTAGAGATGTTCAACTTCAAAGTTCATTAGCACGGTTAATCAAAACCTATTGCTTCTCATTATCATGTATCCGTCTATCTGTCAGTTTGGTTCGACAATTCTCCTCTGAAAGGTCCTTCCCACTAGCAATCTACCGCTCCCACTTCCATCTCATCAGTGGATTCAGCTGCCTGCAATTTTAAGTTCTAACATTCATCAGTACTCCTTATGTATTCTCCCTTTTCTATGCTCATTGCGCAATCGCTTTTTAATTCATGTGTGTTCTATACTATAGGAGGCCCGATGGCTTAGCGGTAGAGCAGTAGTCTCGTAACCGTGAGGTCCTTGGTTCGAAACCAAGTCAATGCGCTATTGCACTTTGCAAGGCAATAGGGACTTTTAGATTTGCGTGGACTGATACGTGTGACGTCCAAGGCAGTGCATTAAAAGGACGTCGATCGTAGCAATCCCCATTGTCTTCGCGCGAATCTAAAAGTCCCTATTAATGCTCATTAACAAGTCACTCGGAGAGGACTTAAAGCCATCAGTCCCATGTTTATTGACTAACAAACATACTCATGCTTTTTAACAGTCAGGTAAGCAAACAAACTACGATACGGAATACACTCATTGCTACAGGCTCTGCCGTTATTTCAGCATGCGGTTCACTGTTATATGCCCATCGTAAATTCTAATATTTCCGAAAGAGATAATTCTATTGCTGACATTGATATGCATACGTATATATTAACCCTTTAATTGCTTTCTTTGCCTCTCTGGACGGTCACTCGTTTGCCACATGTGCAATTTTGCACAAAACAGTGGGCACCGATTGACGGAAGGATCGCTTTGTGCAACACATTTTATTTGCTAAATTACTCATTAATGGTCTTGATTAAGTCCATGACATGCCTTTTAACACCAGTCTTGCTCTGAAAACAGTTAGATAATACCGAAGCCTTAGCTATATCTATCCCATGACATTATACCATGTGGCTCAATGAAATAATTTGTGTGGCATATGATTTCAGTTAATTTCAAACATACAAGTTTACTGCTTTGTTTTAATTTTGTTTAATTTTGTTTATCCGAAGCTGTAATAGTTGATATCTTAGCATTACTGGCGTAAGAGGACCTGTCAGTTCCAGTCAAAGATCGGTGCTCCTCGTATCTGACTGAGTTCCACACAGTGTCTGAGGATGAATTAGTCAACATCGTCAAGGGAACATCCAATTCTTACTGTGATTTGGACCCGATACCTACGTCTCTACTTAAGAAGGTGATATCTTGTCTGGCCCCAGTTCTTGTCAAAATAGTGAATACCAGCTTACAGAAAGGAGAGGTGCCTGCATGCATGAAACATGCAATTGTCCAACCTAGACTTAAGAAAGATGGTCTTCCTCATGATGATGTATCGAGCTATCGGCCTATAGCGAATCTCAGTTTTGTTGGAAAGCTGGTAGAAAGGGTCGTCGCCAGGCAGATCAGGGAATACCTAGCTGATCATGATCTCCTTCCTAGCGCCCAGTCGGCATATCGCGAACACTTTAGTGTTGAGACAGCGCTTCTCAGGGTCCAAAATGACCTCCTGATGGCTCTAGATGCTCGGCAGGATGCGGTACTGGTGCTGCTAGATTTTAGTGCAGCATTTGATACGATTGACCATGATCTGCTGCTTGAAAGAATGGAATCCTACTTTGGAATCAGGGGAAGGGCTCTTCGATGGTTTTCCTCATACCTGGAAAACAGAACGCATGTTGTTATGATAAAAAATGCCTCTTCGCAGACCTACCATGATAAGCATGGGGTTCCACAAGGATCCGTCATCGGGCCCCTTGCCTTCACAATGTACACAGCGCCAATGGAAGACATCATAACATCTCATGGTGTAAATGTAATGCTTTATGCGGATGACACGCAAATGTATATCGTGTTCAAGCCTAGTGAACGTGAAGAATCGTTAGAGAAGCTGAAAGCCTGCATAACTGATGTGAAGATTTGGGCAATGAAAAACAAATTGTCTTTGAATGATTCCAAAACTGAAGTTATCCATTTCACATCCAAGTTTCGTCGAGATCCTACCCTATCTAGTGTATATGTCGGTGACTGCCACATTAATCCTGTTCCTTGTGCCAGAAATTTGGGGGTTGTCTTTGACCAGCACATCACCTTGAAAGAACATATAAAAACTGTTTGCAAATCAGCAATGGCAGGAATCAGGTGCATAAGTAAAATCAGATGTTTCCTCTCGAAGCAAGGTGCACTCACTCTGGTGCATGCATTTGTAACAAGCAGATTAGACTCCTGTAACAGCTTGTTGTTTGGACTTCCCGCAATTGACATTCACCGGATCCAGATGATACAGAACATTGCAGCGAGACTGGTCACTCGCACTCCACACCAACAAAGTATAACTAGTACTCTGAAGAAACTACACTGGCTTCCTGTAGATAAGCGCATCATATTCAAACTCTTATTAATTACATTTAAAGCACAACATAGTTCTTCTCCTTCATACCTGACTGATTTGCTCAAACAATACCACCCACCCCGAACCCTCCGTTCAAGCAATCAAGCATTACTTTGTGTACCAAAAACCAATACTATATTCTATGGGGGCAGATCATTTGCAGTTGCTGGACCAAACCTTTGGAACAATCTCCCCAAATTCATACGACAGGCACCCACTTCTGCAACATTCAAATCTTCACTAAAAACGCACCTCTTTGGCCTTAATTAATTAGTTTAAACTATCCTGACTTACGTTCTTTGTTTTGACCATGTTAGCTATCTCTTTATTATGTTATTTACTATGTTAAGTTAGTCATTTTAGTAGTATAAGATTTGTATATTTCTCTGTGTTGATTCATTTTATGTG
The DNA here is from genome assembly GCF_000002235.5 of Strongylocentrotus purpuratus. Taxonomy (NCBI): domain Eukaryota; kingdom Metazoa; phylum Echinodermata; class Echinoidea; order Camarodonta; family Strongylocentrotidae; genus Strongylocentrotus; species Strongylocentrotus purpuratus. Next base: position 4,618,953 of record NW_022145603.1, read on the forward strand.
ATTATAATTATGCTTGTACAGCGCAAAGAGAAACTTATGTTTATTTTGCGCTATATAAATATTGTATTAGTTAGTTAGTAAGAATGAGCAAGTAGATACAAACTCAAATAATGAGTTTGAAGTCTTGCAGTATACCATCAACCAAATCTTCCTGTTCACTGTTCTGTGTTCCTTAGCCTTTCCGCTAATCAACCCCTCCCCTCATTTATCGGCTCTCCTTCTCTTCCTGACTTCACAGCATTCATCCTGTTATTTTCCAGGAAATAGTATAGGTCTAGGCTCTCAAATAACCTCAACCCCCCCCCCCCCTCGATCTCCATTCGATTAATTCAACATATAACAATATTCCACTTGAATACGTAAATATGTGAACTGTATCATATACAGAATAAGAAATAAGGAAATGAATTTTAATACATTAATGAGTAACAAGTATTTTTAAAATTCAGCATGACCATCCCGAATTCGTAAAGTGTATGAATTGTGTAAATCTGTAATAAAATGATCGTTCACCTTCCTGGATTGTACGTCTTTCAGTAGGATTATATTTCAAGATATCTTCAAGGTTGTGTTTTAATCTTGTACATCAACCCACTATCCTGGCTGCCTATCATTCCTGACATAAATCGAACGGACAAGCTAACATGTTGTTAGTTCCATGGCAACCATTTTATCCAGGTAAACGAAAAGCTGACTTTGACAAGCTTGACTATTATCTGATCTGATAAACCATCCGGGTGCAGGCCAAATGACCAATTGTATCGTTTATACTTGCTTTTCACATAATATTGTAATTGTAATTCTTGTAATTCAGGTTTTATTGTAAATAAAAACATACTGAATAAAAAGTCCGGAGACTCATACAATTCAGTTTACAAATTATAAATACATACAAGAATAAAGAAATCAATACTTTTGGCAATCTTTTTTTATATTAATTACTGATTCTAATGAACTAAACAACTAATTTCAAACAATCGTGAAATAATACATGTTCTAATTGTGCAATTAAAACGTTTAAAGAGTAAAATAAGTTGTTACCGTTTTCTAAATGTCATATGCAATTTTGTAATACACTTTCAAATTAATAAGTAGTCTTTTTTAAACCTAGTTAACATTTCTTTAAAAGTATATTTATATATAGATGATTATCCGAGAGATATGATACTCAAAATATACAATTTATGTTTACTTACAGAGTATAGTGTTATCATTTTACAGGTAGTATGAAATTTGATTTAATCTGATTAATTGGCATGACAAGAAATTAATTAATTACATCTCGGTCACATATGGTCATAATATTGAGTAAAAATATCTATAGATTTGAATTCAGGATTCGTGTGAAGTGGGGAATGGGAGACTGCCTGTAACGTTCTGTTCTCATTTTGGGGGTATTGAGCTGGAGAGAGTTGCGGAGAGTGCGTCGTGAGATAGTTTGTCTGGTTTCAGGTAAAAGATGGCGGTGGCGGTCTGAGATCAGAAGGGACTTAGCAAACTTTTCGCAAAGAACAGAGCGTCGTTCAGACAGTCTGACAACACTCAGCGACTGCAGAAGTTGAGCATAAGACATTGTGTCGGGAAATGTACCAGTGATAATACCCAATGCTCTCCTCTGCAGCCGCTCAATGCTGTTTACTTGGACAACAGTTAAACTAGATGACCAAACGGGTACACCAAATTCAAGACACGGACGAATGTACATCATGTATATCAATACCAAGTCCCGAGTGTTGACACCGTTCCTTTTCAGTTTACTCAGTACATATAGTTTGCGTGATGCGTTTTTGACGATGGTTTTGATGTGTAGATCCCATTTAAGATTATCTTGGATTGTTATACCAAGTAATTTCATATAAGATACCACTTCAAGCTGATTACCATTGATCTCCAAACGGGGGGCAGGCGGTGCATTACGCAAGAATGAGATCAGCATGGTTTTGCACTTCGTTGGATTGGGCCTCATGTCGTTTATTTCACACCAATCAACAAGAGAATCAATGTGTGTTTGTAACTGCGGAGGGTCCGATTTGTTGACAACCTCTAGAAGGCTTAGATCATCAACATATTTCCAGCGGTGTTCTGTAGACAACGCGGCATCATTAACCATTATCAGGAAAATAATGGGTCCTAGTTTAGTTCCCTGAGGAACACCACAAGTGAGGTGGGAAAGATTTGATGTTACCCCGCGATAACGAACAGTTTGCGTTCTTTGCGCCAGGAAACTACAGATAGTCGGGAGAATGGAGCGGTCAACTCCTATGTCAATCATTTTTCTGGTATATATAACCAGAATGACAGACATTAAATTTAATACATGATGTCGTATAATTAGGTTGATCAACCTTTAGTTAGCTTTCCTATCGACTCTATTTTTGAAGGGATTTATCTCTCCATGTAACATTTCCGGTATTTCTTTTGAGACAATAATATTATCAGGTTTTTTTTTAAAGTTTGTCCCACTTCCTTCAGGGATATCTCACTTTTCCGAAACCTCGTTTAAATTTATTATTTGTATTTCAAAAGATCTCTCAATGACCTTCGTCAGCAACTGGAACTAATTTGTACTTGGAACACGATTGCATAGACTTTCGAAAATTTTGACGTCTGCCTTATAGGGGCAATATCAATCACTCTTTAAAATGGGCGAACATTACGATGTGGTGTTCAATCCAAACTTTATTTCTATGGGATATACAATATGATATTGAACCTGCCAAATAGTGCATTTAGTGTTAAGGTAAAATAATGAGAAATCAATGTGATAGTTAGAGGAGGCGCGATGGCTAAATGGTAGAGCAGTGGTCTCGTAACCGGGAGGTCCCGGGTTCAAAACCAAGTCATCCCCTTTGGTAAGGCTTTGATCCTCATCACCAAGTCCATCGGAGAGGACTTAAAGCCGACGGTCCCCGATTGATTACTTACAAGCATATCCATGCTTTCTTATATCAGCCAGTAAAGCAATCCTCGAAAAAACAAACAAACATTCATTAAGACTAAAGTAGCATAGACGCGATATGCACTCATTACTTAATTGCATTGCATATTAAGGTAGGGTATAGGGTACATTATGTATCTAAACATCCTAACCCAACTACTTGGAACCCTTTTAATGCCCCCGAGTTGACTCCCTCTCGGCCTCTTTACAATCGTCACCGTTATATAGAACGGAATCATGACATTTGTTTTAAGAGGTGCAAATGAACTCGTCATCCAGGTTAGCTCATTGCCATTGCTTACGTCACACTGCTCCAGAACATTGACAAGCTAGAAGATAAGATCGGCTGAGAGCCAGAAGGACGTTAACACTGACATGCATACGCGTTAAAACGCTCTTCTGATGCTCAGCAGATTACAGTGTATGTGCTTATCAGGATGTGCCATGTGTTATGTTATTGTTTCATGTGCTATTGGATGTTTCGAATGTGATTCTCGGTAGATAGAGGAATGGCTGGTCAATGATATGAGGTTTTGTTCACCCTTGCTCCACAAAATTTCTCATGTTACCTTGGTTAGCCATGTTAAAGATAAAGGTGAGTTCTGGTCATGCGATTGCACTGTAAAAAAAAACGGTGTGGAATGGATCAGAAAAGGTTGATCAGCTAGCATATAAGTATTGGTGTGTACTGCAATGTTCTTGAATCATCAAAATGATAAGAAATTTGGCCCATTCTTGATAAAGTTGCAAGCACTGTACACAGAACTATGTATAGTGGAATTATCAAATATGTATAGTGGAGTACACGAACATGTGGCACAAAAATCCGTCCCGATTCTTATGCTGTTACATGCCATATTTAGAATATTAGGGCATTTGAAGAGCCATGCTTTTCATGGAACTTTTTTTTATCTCATGTTCTTCCACACTTGCATAATACAATTATAACGCTCACAACTTATTGTTCACCTCTTCCCAGAAGTCAACCTTCTTTTTAAGTTGCATTTGTTTTTTTGTTTTTTTTTTCCAAATATATCAGTGATACCAAAAATTATCTGAGCAGCAGAAAACTATTTAATTCACCGGTTACGAATTATTGCAGTGTATTTTGATAGACATAATTCGAATTGCATATACTACGTGTTTTCAGGTAGGATGGGCCACAATGTATGTCCTACCTAGCAATAATTAATGTGTGCAACTCGCATTCTGACTATTGTAATAACATAATTCAAAACAGGTGAATAAAATAATTCGTAACATGACATTTAACAAAGATTAATGCATAATATTTGATTACATTACGAAAATAGTCAGATCTCCCTTCCCCGTTCCTTGGAACAATAATTGCCTTTTTTTTTAAAGACTTACGCAAACTTTTTTAATATCTCTTTTTCGTTTGGCCATGAACTTTCATTAAGAATTAATTCTTCTGTAAATACATTAAACAATCGCGTGACTCTCCAATCGCACTTCCTGATATGATTCTAAAAAATGCCCGGTGATAATAATTATCAAATTAGACAAATGAAGTCACCGGAAGTAGAGTAGAATGTGAAATCCTACATATCAACGAGTGATAAATGATTCATGTATTTGCCCTTTAGTTGTTTTTCTCTCTTTAACCCCCTGCGTCCGTAAATGAACCTCCATGGATAGTTATGCTAAGTGCACTAGTAAAGGTGAAAATCCTTTGTGTACTCTTCTTAGTACTTACATTCTCATTTGAAGGATTGTCGTAGTCACATTATTCTTGAACTGCTTTTATGATTGTAAGTGATAGAAGGTTTTTCCTCCGTAGATGAGCCTCCATGGATAGTTATGCTAAATTTGAAATATCGTTTGTAAATTCTTTAATTCCCATTTGAAGGATATTCGAAGTTACATCCTCTTCAAATGCTTACTTGATTTTTTTTTTTTTAATTAAAGGTTTCAAACTTTCGACCAAATTTTGACCAAAGATGTTGTTTTTCTGTGTTTTTTCCAGCAGGCTCGAGTCCATTTGTTATTATTTTTAATTCCAAACTCCCAATACAATATGTTGATAGTGTGACTGTGTGAGTTGCTCAGCAGCCTGAGCGGCAAACCCCTGTTCATCGTGACATTGAGTCATCATTATAGGAGATGATGATGATGTGTAACCAAGGAGTTGTTGTGTAACGAACTGATTACTTTACAAGCATGGAGGCGCAGATAATATTATGAGAGTCTAGCTCACAGTGAGAAAGAGAAAGAGAGAGAGAGAGAGGGGGGAGAGAGAGAGAGGGAGAGAGAGAGAGAGAGAGAGAGAGAAAGAGGGAGGGGAGGGGTCGGGAGGGGTCGAGAGAGAGAGAGAGGGGGGATCGAGAGATATATAGAGTGAGAGGGGGATGGGGGCAGATAACAAGTATTTTCATTATTCTAGAGGGGGAGATAGATGGGAACAGAGAGAGAGAGAGAGAGACGCACAAGACAGAAACAGAAGCGCTTGGGGCCGGGAAAGTAGAGACGGAAAGTGAAATAAAGAGAAAAGAGAGAGTGTGTGTGTGTGTGTGTGTGAGAGAGAGAGAGAGAGAGAGAGAGGGGGGGGGGGGGGCGGGGAGAGAGGGGGCGGGGAGGAATACGTGTGGATGCCACAGCCATGTACGGTAACATTTTATCAGAAGGGACGCTGTGGCGCCCAAATGCGGAAATAATGTTGACATTATTATTGTTATTGCTTTTTTTTTTATTGTATTTAAAATAATATATTGCAGATAAGATGCAATAAACGATGTTAAAGTGGCGTCCCCACATTATGCCAAAAAAACCTACAACGTTTGTAAATAGTGTTTATATATGTTGTCAACTCCTCGATCCATCCAAATCTTTACTGTGGTCTAATTCTGGCTATTAGGGAGTTCTGTCCCGGCGTGGAAGTCTTTTGAACCTTTTTCATTCACCAATTCCTTGAACTTCTTCCTAAACCTCACAAGAATCGGGCCAAATCTAATACCTTGGCATTTAGGAGCGTATCCTTTACAGACATAAAGGACAGAGACGGAACAGAGTCGGGACAGTGTTTTTTTTTGGGGGGGGATGGGGATGGGATACCCCCAGGTTTCCTGGGGGTAGGGTTCTTTCATTAGAGCCTACTATCGGCCTACAGATATGATTCAAATAAAAAAAACAAAAAAAAAACATGAAGGGTCATTCTCACTTTTCAGTTCACAATGGAGAACGAAAAATTGAATTGGTAATGTCACAATCACAGTTCACACAAAGATTTAGGTTCCTGTATGCATGTAAGGTGGGTTGCAGATATGGAGGGAGGGGGCGGTCATCTAAACGCATTATTTTTACATGGCCATTCTAGAGGATACCCGCCTACGGGTCGATGGCAAGTATTCAACGTCGAAAGAGAAATGGAAGGACAAATAATGGAAATCGTTAATTAGATGACGCATCTTAAAACTTCAAGGTGTTCGTTAAGGGTCCTGTCATGGAAGAGTACTGTCGATCATTTTTATTTTAATGCAGGTCAATAAATATAATATGAATTTAGACATCAAAGGCGGTCAATGATTGTGGAACGGGTGGGGGGGGATAATTAAAAAACATAGCAAAGTGCAAGAAAACGTAGAGACTGAAGCTGAATTAAAGACACACTGCACTACGTATAGCTACTTGCTCCCTCTATATAACAAGCAATGCATAGTCGGTGACCATTGGTCCCCCATGATCCTCTTTTTCTTATGTTAATTGAGAGCTGATTTGATGAGATAACCACCTGTCCAGTGATTTTGCAGGGTAGTCTAATCCCTCATGTTCACTAGTATTGATGGGCTTTAAGTTTCGTCGGAAATGTGTGGCTTTATCTCATGTGCAGGTATAAATATTTATGTGTGCCTTTCAATTTCTATTTTGAGTTTAACTGGTCTGCACTTCATATTAGACCAGAGGCTGAAAAAGCTTCGAAGAAAAATAGTCCTTGAGCTTATTAGTACAGAAATGTTGCGATGGCGTTTTAACAAGATTTTACTCATTCATAAATATTTAGACTTATAGTGATGATAGTAGTAATATAGTAATAATAAGAAGAATAATATACAAAACAGCAGCAGAAGAAATAACAACAACCGTAACAAAAAAAAAATACAATACTACTATATACAAGGTGTCTAGGCTGAAGGGAGCTCTCTAGAGGTTTAAACTTTATTACTATTACTGCTACTATATTGCTACTGCCACTACTACTAGTCTACTACTACTAGTACTACTACTACTACTACTACTACTACTACTACTACTACTACTACTACTATTACTACTACTACTACTACTACTACTACTACTACTACTACTACTACTACTACTACTGCTACTATTACTGCTACTATTGCTACTACTACTACTACTACTACTACTACTACTACTACTACTACTACTGCTACTATTACTGCTACTATTGCTACTACTACTAGTACTACTACTACTACTACTACTACTACTACTACTACTACCACTACTACCATTATTACTACTACTACTGCTACTACTATTACTACTACTACTACTACTACTACTACTACTACTACTACTACTACTGCTACTATTACTGCTACTATTGCTACTGCTTCTAATACTACTATCACTACTACTACTACTACTACTACTACTACTACTACTGCTACTATTACTACTACTACTACTACTACTACTACTACTACTACTACTACTACTACTACTGCTGCTGCTGCTGCTACTACTGCTGCTACTACTACTACTACTACTACTACTACTACTACTACTACTGCTACTACTACTACTACTACTACTACTACTACTACTACTGCTGCTGCTGCTACTACTACTTCTACTACGACTACTTCTACTACTACTACTATTACTAATACTACTACAACTATTACTACCTACTATTACTACTAAATAGTAGTAATAAACGGAGAAAATAGCTAATATCATTTATGATATTTAAGCTCCTACACCTCACAATACCCTGCGATAAAACAACGTCTCTAGGCGCTTTAAAAATAATTTATAAGTCCTTCTCTGCCAGAGGCAAAGTTTGTTTGAGATGAGGATGCTATCGTCTTCCATTAACATCCTCTAGGGATAGATGGACAGAGATTAGCCGGGCATGGCATATAACCATACCAGACAAGGACTGATAATACACTCTACGCGCCAAGAAGGAAACGGGAGGGGGCGTCGAAGGGCGTTTATCCAGAAGCCTAGTCGTCTTTTTTTTTTTAAATATCTCCCTCTCTTTGTCTCTCTCTCTCTCTCTCTCTCTCTCTCTATCTTGTATATAAAAAAACTCCTACGTTCATGAAGACTTATCGCTCACCAACATCTCTTTAAACTTACAATCATTATGTTTAAGCCATAGACGATGAATTGTTGCAAACAATCATAGTTTTATCATAAATTATTATTTTCATCATTTAATTATACCTTAGATAATTATGTATGTAGCATATTTTCAAATACAGGTATAAAAGTAACTGATAAAAGCGCCTTAGATTATAGTATTATCTGGACTTTTAATTCATTTCATGACAATATTTTTTTCGTTTTGCATCTATGTCAAATGTAAGCAGTGTGTAAATATAAGATACAAGTCCTACCATAGACAAATGTATAAAGAAATAAAAGATAGAAAACAGTTGCACACTTACTTCTCTCCATGGGAAACAAGCCAACCGGCAGCCATAATATTGTAAATGCATTTATTTAATTGTGCCCTTATCCCCCTCCTCTACCCCCAACCCCCTCCCCCGTCCCAATCCCAACCGAATCTACTTCAAGAATCTTTACATCGTTGTCTTTTGCTCTTGGGGCGAAGCTATCAACCCACATAACACGATGAAGACAGCATGCCCCCTCCCTCTGCCCCTGCATTTTCCATCCCCAGCGCTTTCCCTCCTCTTTTCCCTTCCATTACGCGAATCCACTACTGATGAAGCCACACAATATTTTTTATTTTGCTCCAGGGGCAACGCTATCATCCAAAATAACACGGTGTAGAACTGTAGACAGTCTGCCCCTCCCCTTCCCTACCTTTGCCTTTCCCCTGCCCCGCCTCTTCCCCTTCCTCTCCTCACCCCTTCCCTCTCCCAATCTTCGGATCCACTACTGTTGAAGAAAAATTAGTCGTTCTATTTTGCTCCTGGCATGAAGCTATCAACCCATATAAAACGAGGTAGACTAGTATGAGAAAAAGATCGTTATCATAAGTAGTGGATAGGTCATTAGCTTGTAATGCGTAATTAACAAACGAAACAAGAAGATGGTTTCAAAACACTTAAGAGCCACCAGCAACGTATCCGTGTGCCTGGGATACTGCCTTCAATTAGTAATCATTATGCATTATTATGCATCAAATGATATCACTTTTGTTATGGAATTATGACCATCCAATGACAGTTTGCTTGTAGGGATTGTTTATTGATTAGAATATGATCATGGTTAAGGAAATTAAAAAATTAAAAACATTTGTCGATAGCAAATTAAGCTATTCTTTAAAATAAACACGAGTGAACTGAACAATGATCTTAAATTGCTTGACAAATTGTTGGAGGAAATGAGGGGAAAAAAATATCCAATGTTTATTTGTTTGTCCATAGTACATGTGTGTAGAACTCCTCCTCCCACCCCCACCCCCCCCCCCCCCTCCTTGACGTTTCGCCGGGATGTTTTTTAAAAAGTGTTTATCGTATTCTAAACATTTTGTATAGATTTGGTATCATTGATGCCTCATAGCAGATAATTACACTAACATACAATTTCCGCCAGGCGGGCCATATCTAGAGCAATTCGAGGCAACATTGACAGTTGATCTACATTTACATGATCCATGTTTCATAACGTTTGTGTTGCATCATAAGGTGACCTTTTACATCTATCCAATGGAATGACCATCGGACACCTATCATGTCAATGTCTGTCTACTTTCATAACACGGGTTGATAAAGCGCAGATGTTTAACCTTCCTCAATTGACACATCCGAATTAAACATATCATCGCCCTGCAGGGTAACCCGACGCAGTACGACTGGAGAAGCATAATATGAAGAGTGTAATTCCAAAAGGAGCTAAATCCATTTGTGTAACTTCGGAGAAGAACAAAAATTGTTTACCATATTTTATACAGGCGTCTATGAAAAAAATGATATTAGAAGGTGCATTTTGCATAATTACTCCAAAAATTGAGGTAAATAATTTTGATGAAAGACTGGTACTTGAGCGAACAATGTTCTGATATCAATATCTCAATTTTCATCAAAAGTGGGTTTAGCTCCTTTTGGAATTAAGCTCTTCATAATGCTTTTTCTGATAACAGAATATTTAAGATGAGACAAGCACCTGTATCTCCAGAGATGATACAGCATAAAATTATATATACATTTGAAATAAAATAAGTTTTATATATTTAAAAAAAAAAAAAAAAGCTAGTCACAGTGCTGCCGAATGAAGTACTATTTTGAAACGGTTCAATCGTCACCTCGTTGTCAATAACGACAAGAAGCCTATACCAGAGTCAATTCAGGACATAATCTATGTCTCAGCACACCTACAAAGTGTTTGCGTTAATATTGACAGACCAGGCCAAAACAACTGTTATCCCCAAATAATTAGAATCGGACAAAATTCAGATTGGTTCACTAATCTGGACATGACCCCCTGCCTTATACCCAGACAAGACGAAGAAGAAAATAAAAATTGCTTTTTACTGCCACAATCCCTCTCAAATTTTCCTTCAATCTACCTAAAGTCATTTCATAGGGCCAACATAAATTTATTTCTCAACACACCTCCAAAGTTGACGGAATTTGCGACAATCTTGACAGACCAGGCAAAAACAACTGCTACCCTCCAGGCTAAATATGCTAGGATAATTAGAATCGGACAAAATTCAAATTGGTCCAATAAAATGGACATGACCCCCTGCCTTATACCCAGACAAGACGGAGAAATAAAAACAATTATCTGCTCCTCATTGCCACAATATTCCCTTGTTATGATTAGATATGATTCATAGAGGAAGGGTCATCCTGTCTATCTATTAATGCCTGGGGGCCTCAGACTGGCTAGCAAAAGTCAGCGGGGGCGTATCCAAGAACTGGTCAAGCCGGTAACACCCCCTCCCCAGTTTGAAAGGCATTTGACAAAACAATACAATAAATGATTCTGGCACGCGAGGCTGTGAATGGGGACCTCATGATTTGATGAGTCGCTCTAATTTGAAAGTGGTGAACCTATGCTTTGAACTTTTGTTTTACACCTGTTTTATATCTCGGAATGCAATTGTAAATTTGCTTTCATTTAATGATGAGTTTATGAGTAATTTGACATTATTTGGTTCTTTAAAATGGTGAAGAGGAGGTCTGCTTGACACTGTGACTTTATTTCATATTGATGTTAAAGGGGAAGTCCACCCTGAAATTAAGTTAGTTTTAATAGGAGAAGAAAAATGAGAGAAACAAGTCAGTGAAAGTTTGAGCAAATTCCGATTAAAAATAAGGAAGTTAGGATTTTTGAAGTTGTGATCAATCAAACACAAATTGGCAACTCTATGACGTATCATGCGAGCTCAACTTCCATTTGCTCAGTACTAAAAAAATCTAAAATTTTCATTTTCCCTCAAGAAAAATTTCAACCATACATGCACCCTAAATATAATAATTGCAAATATGTTTCTATACTCCCCCTGCAAGGAACAAATATATATTCCGTCATCAATAACGAAGAAAACATGATTTTATGGAATATTATGCACAAAGCAAATGAAGGAGAGCTCGTATAATAAGTCACAGAGTTGCCAATTTGTATTTGATTGATCACAACTTCAATAATTCATAACTTTCTTATTTTCATTCAGTATTTGCTCAAACTTTCACTCACCTGATTTTCTTATTATTCTGCCTCTATCGAAACAAACTTATTTTGGGGGTGGACTTTCCCTTTAAGAGTATGTATGTTAAAAGCCAGAAGAGTGTTGGTTCTCTCCTCTCATGCACCCACATCTCTCTATCCCTCTCTCCCTCTCTCTCTCTCTCTCTCTCTCTCTGACTCTCACCTTCTCCATCTCCTCTATTTCTTTTACCCTTCCCTAAGAACTTCTTTCTCCTCCGAACTGTGTTTAGTATGAACATTTCTTCGACATTAATAATCACCGAGAGGTAACGTGGAAGGTTCATACACAGTGAATGTTAAATGAACGTCAGTCCACCACGTCTGTATTTCATCATGACGGTTATCTCACTTCCAGCAAATTTAGTCCATAATTAAACACTCAATAAATAAATCACAAACAGAACCGGGCCTTTCCCATCTTATCTTTGAAACACTCAACTTCCAAACTCACACTTTAAATTGTAAGTGACATGTTTGCATACGAGCGAATCCTCCCTGAAACCATGCTGAAACATAGTCGCTAATTTGTCTAATACAGAAATTCATATCATGCTTGTAATGAGTACTCATTAAAGACGTGTAACGTCACGGATACGTCATACTAATTTGGATACGTCATACTAATTTGGTGGTAAGGATTTGCACGTGGTTTTAATGACGACTTGGTTCTTGTAGGAAGTCGGTGAAGAGGTTCAGCTGTGTTTGATAGAAAACACATATCATCTTAAAATTTGTCTTGTACCTTTTCCTGCTGACGATTTAGTTCATGTGAAAATATGACAGCATCATTATGATAACAAAATTGGTACGATCCGTAAAGTTTTTACTTTAATTTGTGTTTGATGCTAGTTAGGTTAGTTTAGCAAACAAACACCCGGCATATGAGCAACTTACGAGGAAAGTGCCAGATTTACAATGTCAAACTAGAGAGAAATTGGGTCAAATAGCAATAAATGAAATAACATACTACTTAATGTTCCTGTCTCATACTTGAAAGAATCTAAGAAAATAGAAGAGTTCTGAACATACGGTATCAACAACCTGTCCCCATCAGAGTATCCGACAACTTTACTTTCTGCTAAGTGAAGTTAGTTTCCCTAAAATACACTTGGGATTTCAAAAAGTACAACAAATATTTTCGCTGCAGGGTTGCTATCTTTCATAAAGACTATCGCTAAAAAATAACGAAATTAGTAGACAAACGTATCTTTTTCAATCTTAGTCCGAGAGATGAGGGAAAACCCCGATGTTGTTACTCATATATTTAGCACTTAATTTCCAGCGCCCCTTTTGTTACTAATATATTAATAAGCACTTTATTTAATGTCCATTACCCCTTTTACATTGCTAGACTAAATTCCAGGCGATTATGTTTTGGTAAGCCTTTGTAAAATTAATGAGAATCAATTTTATACACGAGTAGCTGACGCCTACAGAAAAGACGGGTGAAGAGGTACATTTTTTTGCATACATTTAATTTTGTTGTTTAATTATTGTTTTTTTTTATATTCATCTATTTATTTGTTCAATACTTTTTTCATTTATCTACTTATTCATATACTTATTTATTCATTCATTCGTTTATTTATTCACACGTCGAGCGGTGCAAAAAAGAGAACTAAAAGCCAATGCGCCTGTCAGTCAGGCTAGGTATGACAAGTCTGCTGGGATCGAAATTTTTTAATAGATTTGTAGATATGTTAACACGGACAAGATAAGATCAAAATCTCTCTCTTATTTGGGGTGAAGGTCATTGTGTACTATCTAAACACAAAATCAGCCTTATCATTCATAAACTTTGTAACTAGGAAATAAAGGCACATTTCTTCCTTCAAATCATATATAACTCAGAGGGCCAGGTAGTGAAACTGATCCAATTACCTTGCCTTCCGAGTCGTGTTGACACAAGGATCCTTTCAGTTATCATGATAAAACGTAACTAAAAAATTGTGTGACTCACTAACAAGTACATAGTGTGAACGGACTTTATAGTGATTGTGTTCGACGTTAACGTTGCTGATTTGATTTGCTTTGATTTATTTTCTTCTGCATTCCAAATATAAATAAATTTTTTGGTAACAAAACATACATAAAATACTTAAAGGTACTTTCTGACAATGAATCGTAAATAAGCAAATATACGTAACAATTACAATAGAAACAAAGATAAATTGTCAAACTTTATCATACTTTATCCACACACAAAAATAAAAAGTAAAGAACCCGAAAGTCAACTATAAAAAACGCTAGCGTATACGTAGCTACAAAAGCACTTCCCCTTTCACCATCGAAAGGCCAAAAAATAGGGAGAAGGGAAAATTCAGGAAATAGAGGGACAGCGTGAGAAGAAGAAGGAGAAGGAGATGAGAGTGGCCTCTGCACCCTCTCATCTGATATTCGCCTCCTTTTCCCAATGTTTCTAGAGGCGCGTCATCTTATTATTTTACACAAATCGCTATTTTCCTTAAATTCAAGTTTATGTTTAATACCTGGACCTGGAATATTAGTAAAGATTCATCGGACTGATGTAGCTTGTAATAAAATTTAAATTGAAAGGGGATCAGTACTTCAAACCATAATTTCATACTTACTTTCGTTCATGCATAATAGGTACAATGTTTAGTTTATTCTTAACGAAATACTGTTGTAAGTCATGATTTATGCGTCGAGGAAATATCAGGTGAGATAAGAAATTGTTCCCGAAGAAAAGGGATATATAAAGGTTTTAAAATTTTGACCAAAATATTTGTTTGTATTTTCTTTAACCTTTATGACGGAGACTCGACTCATATATGACAGATTCATATTGACCGGGAGACCTGACATGGTTTAAAGACATGGCCTCTTCTTTACATCTGGTCATTAATTTCATCGTGATGTCATTTCCGCGATGATATCCGTTTTGATTATGGCATCAAATAAAAGTTAATTTCATCAATGCTTCTTTATGTTAAATGTGTACAAAGAGGATGTCCATTGTAGATAGAAAGAGAGAAGGGGGTGGGGGTGATGATGATAATAATAATAGTATACATAATTTATAAGGCGCCAAATCCACTTTAAAATTAAATGCTGAAGGCACCTAGAGCAAAACATGAAAATACATAAACATACTTGTACACAAATATAATAAACAAACAAATAAACAAAATCTGTTTAACTAAAAGCGACTTTTTTCTTCTTTTATTTTTTAATTTAAGTTTTTTGGAGGTAAAGGTGTGGCGGAGGGGGGGGGGGGGCGTCTGTACGCACTTACGAATACGACGACCAGTGTCATGTAGATATTATATCCAACAGGAGTCTTATATATATATATATATATATATACCGCGAATATGGAAGGGCTTGGAACCTAACATCCCTCAGGGGTAAAACTGATCTGGTATATTGAAGAATAGAGAGAAAGACGAGAATGAGGAGTAGAGGAGAAAGGGAATGAGGATAAAAATCGACTCCCCCCCCCCCCCCCCCTTCTCTATCCCTTCTTCATCGATCAAACTCCTTTCTTCTTTCCCCAGAAGACTTTGCATGAGACAAATAAACAAGTTGGAACAAACAAGCGCTCCTTTCATCTCGCCTTCTTCATCCACAATAGAATTTCCTGGGTTTCCTCTCTCGGATGTTACTCAAGTTGAGAACACGGTATTTTTGTCATTACCGGACACTCACTGCAACGAACCTATAACGAGCAGACTTGTTTTATTCCACCGGGGTTTTTGATGAAATCTCCTAAATGTCAAATTCTAAGTCTCTAGACAGAAGATGAATTGTGTCATACGGTCACAATTATCTCTGGAATGCACCCCGTCACATGATAATAACATTCAGATCTGAAATGTTGCCACTGGTGCTGTACTAGTAGTACAATTTCTTGAACTTTTTTTTTAAACACAAGGTCATGATTGTTGGTTATTATTGAATGCTTTTTAATTCAACGCAATGTAGTAGTGCATGGTTAAAGGGAAATCAAACCTTGATAACAAAAAATAAAAAAACTAAGCTAGAGGAAAGCAAAAAATTCAGAGAAATAGACTGGTGAAAAATTGAATGAATTTTTATTATTTTCTGAAAGTTGTTATCGCTAAAGGAATGGGTTCTTCAAATTGGCTGAATCGGTAATGTCTCTTTGAAATATTTTCCCCCATTTGTTCCAAGACACGAAATGACTAAAAATTTCATTTAAAAAAATGTATGAGTCACGGGGTCTTTTCTTTTAAGAGGACCTATAACAATAATGAAAATTGTGAAATGCCGGTGCACACCGGAATTCATTTGTATTGCGCTATTACCGGCGATGGTCAAGCCTGTGAAAGTAATATGTCGCCAATGATTCAAAACAATGGCGGCATTGTTCAGTGTTCACCATTCACTTTGTGTACGTTGTCACATGATCATTGCGCGTCACAGACTGCGCCAATCGCAGACGCAGTCCTACGTCAAGTACTGCGTCAAGTTACAGGCAAGTAAGCCATAACGTATATTACGTCCATTACATCTATCTACAATTTCGTCTTGTTCGGTTATAACGATGAAAGGGAAACAGCATTATTGCCTTTAAAAGCCTGTACAAACATGACTCAAGAGTCTAAACATTTTGGGAAGAAAAAATAAGAGCATGTGATTTTCAGTTCCGTCTTGCCAACCGTTGTACTTGTTGCTATTGGCGACAAGTTATATATTCCTAAGTTCCTAACTCGTTAGAGAGGATGCTTTGTTAACCGCAAGAGCCGCCGGGGTACTGACTGCAATGGGGCTCACAGGGATTCTGTACAATCGGGATGACCACAATATCAAACATAAAGTTGAATACAAATTTATTTAATTTCATAAAAAGTCAACCTAATGATATTATATCTAATAACATGGCCTCATTTTCCTCCTCTAAATGTTTAGACGCTTAAGTCACGTATTTACAGGCATTTAAAGGCAGGCTTTACTACTTCAGCTAGAAGGGATTAGACCACCCAGCGAGCCAGCGAGGTCACTGTGACAGGTGTTTATTTTATTAAGTCAGCTCTCATTTAACATAAGAAAAAGAGGATCATGGGGGACCAACATGCACCGATTGGGGAAGTTTTCTATATAGAGGGAGCAAGTAGGTACAAGTAGGACAGTGTGCCTTTAAAGGTAACATTTAAGGGTTCCCTTGCATCGTTCTAAATGTACACGATTCTTTGTCATGATGTAATGACTGTGTTCCCTAATATTTTGAAGCGCCTTGAGAATTTAATTAAAATGGATGATGGCGCTATATAAATCTCATGTATTATTATTATCATTAATATAAAGCGAGTCAATGGACATATGACTTTCGTGCCTGTTGCTTGACGTTACTTGGCATACTTATCATAATGAATGGAAGAAGGTCGGAGGGTGTAATTCATGAAACAAATACTGATAGACTGTCAAAAAGAATGAAAGCAAATTTTGTTTGAAATGGGAGCCGATGAGATGTCTTGACAAGAAAAGGCGACGATTGTAGGAGAAGTGACTTTGAAGACTTAAGAAAACAATTCTTGTAAAACAAACCACTATAAATATGAATAGAAGAAGGCGGAAAGGTGTGTTATATTATAATGTAGTCAAGATAAGGCATTAAACAGGCAACTTTAAAAAGAACATTTATACAAAAATTATTATTCATATCAAGTAAATAATTTGAGATTATGCACAAATGGGAACCATTCGACATAAAAATACCAATACAATTTTAAAAAATGAAATAAAAAGGACCTAAATTAAAAATACTTTAGAAGATAATAATAAATATCAAGCATCCTACCTGATGTACGGGAATAGGAAGGCGACGTCGCCGCGAGTTACGGCTACGATGTAGGCACTGACTAGCATAGTGATAGAGAGAGCTAACATCACTATGGGTAAGATACCCATATAGTTATACCGATGAATTCCACACGCCATTTTGAATCAAGATGTTCGATGAAAGAGATGATAATTTTATCCAAATTTTCCAAGTTTCCTTCGTTGTATTCCACTGTTTACTGTCTACTGGAACGTCCACATTCCATCTGCAAAATAAAAGGAAATAATATTTAAACATTGTTGTATACTTCGCATAACACATAATACATAATTGCATGTCTTTATTAATTAACCACCATGTTGTGAATGAAAAGTGATGTTTGGGAATGTTTCTCAATTCAGCATCTGGCTGCGACGAAAACAAAATGATTTTCAGGACTCCCCAATCCCCCCCCCACCCACCCCCCTCTCACATGGGGCAACCGTAAACCTATTGTATATGTACATCACCATGCAAGCCGATACTTGTAAGCAGCATCTAAAATTATTCTAATACTAAATAATCCATTCTATTACTTACGGATCTAGATCATACCATAAACAGACAAAACAAATCACCGCCCAGAGGATGGTGCATGGTGCAATTATCTTGTTTGCAATACAGATGTTTTCATTATCATTATTACCGTCAGCGTGAGAACGTTCAAGAAAGTCCTTCGCTTATGATGTTGCAAGTCGGGGTTTTCTTTCCTATCGTAAGACGACGTATTTTGCCTGTGTAAATCAGGTTAAAGACGGGAAATACCCAACGGAAATCCCCAGGTATTCTCTCGGGTTTCCTGCATGACTACGTCATTTCATGATGCAACATGAGTTATTACATACATGAGGTTTGCTCGATCTGCTGCGAATGAGAGAGGTAGAACATACTTCATTGGAAGGGGGAGCGGTGCCTCAATAATTAAAGCGCGACCAGTGCACCTCTTCGGAAATGGCAAATTGCCGCCTCCTGATTTTCTAGCGCGCGCTCTCTCTCTCATACTCTCTTTCCCCTCCCCCTCTTCCTTTAAATGTAAAATAATTTACACAAATTATGAACCTTTCTCCCCAACCCACCTCTTTTTTTTCTCTCTCTCTCACTCACTCTCCCTCACTCCTTGACCAAGTCTCTTGTCATTCTCCCCCTCTCGCCCTTCTTCATCTGACGACCAATTTATCTATCCATCCTACTCCCTCTCTCTCTCTCCCTCTCTCTACCTCTCTCTCTCTCTCTCTCTCTCTTCCTCACTCTTCCCCTTTATCTCTCCCCTTCCTCTAACACCCTCTATCACACCATACATGTTACACTAGGAATATATTAAAGATTTCAAATTTGAATAACACAGATGAAACCTCAAATGGAGGCATAATCGCGTTCAGACATGCATCCTTTCATCCTTCATAATAAACATACGGATGATTCTTTTTCAAATACATCATTATAATTTAGAAAAAAATAAAAATAACAAAACAAAGCACAACAAAACGAAACACGAAAAACACATAAACCAACAAACAAAAACCAACAAGAAAAGAGCCTCGATTCTCGCCCTTGAATGTGGATGTTTACAAATGACGCCGGTCCCTGGTAAAGCGGTTTAACACTCTTCCAGTGCTGATTGATTTTCTGCGTTCATTTCCTTCTCGTCTTGTACAATAAGGAAGCAACAAGCAAATGATTATAGTTTTGTCAAAACAATATTCTGTTGATGTTGTTGTCGTTGTTCTTGCCTTAAATTATTACTATGGCCTATTCCTACAGGTCTACACTCTACTCAAATTTAAACCTGTACCTTTAAAAGGAGAGGAGTAACTTCATTTTTCTCCATGTTATTATTACACTCTGTATTGCTGAATCAAATACAATCTAGGTTAAATGCAACGATCACAAGTTGTACATAAAATGCTAAGCATTAAGACTCAATCACATAAACTGTAAAATAACATGGCAAGAATCTTTACGAGAATAGATCGAGGTTTATGAATATAATTTTTTTTTAAATCCTTTTCCCTCTTCAACAGGGTCTTACCTAGTTTAATGTCGTGTTTCCAGTAACTTGAGCAATAGAACAAAGCGAATGGAAGCGCATATCATTATAGCTATGAGCTCACTAGTAATCCAATACTGCCATCTATAAGCAATAACATCGCTAATTGGACTATACGTCATAATTTAAACGCAATTCGGTTTGTAATACGTCAATAAGCTGACATAATAAGTAAGGTTGTATTGCGACACACCCATTCTAGGGTTAGAATAAGTTTATAGGTCTATTCAAGGCGGATCTGTAAGTGGTTATGTCTGTATTAATTGGCCGAGTGCCACAAGGGGACGGAGAGGAGGGGTTGGGGAGGGTTATTCCCTCTATAATACCTTTAAAACATTTATAAAGCGTCTTTTCATAATATACAAATAAAATTAAATAAAGTGAATAAAGTATAAAAGTGAATAAAGATACTTACAAAGGAAGAAAGAAAGATAACTTTACCATAACAAGTTTATATTACAAACAAAGAGGAATATTAAAACAAAGTTTTACAAAAAGGTGTTTTCGGACAGTTCTTGAAAGCTGGGAGAGTATGGTATTTCTGGTATATACAAGGCAAGGGGTATTAAAGAAGTTCCAGGTTTTGAGGGCTGTAACTGAAATAGCCCTGTCGCCTATCTGTTTATACTGGTTTGATGGACGGTAAGTGCATCCCTAGAGATATATGGACTTACAAGGGCAGAAGAAGCGAGACTTGTGACCATTTCAGGTAGCACTTAACATTATAGAGTAACTGAGAAGGTTTTTGATGTGCCCAAGTTTCATCATAACTTTATTCTTATTTGAAAAGAAGTAAGAACGTTTTCAGTATAACTTTCGTTGGAAATGAGATAGTACGATAACCCCCAAAAAACATATCGTTTTCTAGGAACAGGTTTACTAAACGACACGCACAACAAATAGTTCGGATAATCTTGTAAAATAATTTTCTTGGCTTGTAATTATCAACAATCCCAATCTTAGAAATGATTGGTCAGGAGTTAATCTTCCTGTTTTCATTTATAAGCCTGTCCGAGTCCGACAAATTTCAAAACTTAGAAACACATATGAATAGACACTGCAGGAGAATTCTTTGTTTTTCTTGATACAATAATAAAATCTCATAGTCACCTTTATTGTAGGCCTATGCCAACAATCTTTGTTAAGCTTTGAAGGTTTTCAATCGGTTTGAATTATGAAAGATGGTTCAAAACAATCTTTAAACATTGAAATGAGACAATAATCACAAACAATTTTAGAATTAAAAAAAATCAACCCAAAGCAATATCAATAGCCTCATTATCAACTAAAACAAGCAACCATTGTAATTATATTGGTTAAAAACAATCTTTAAACATTGCAATGAGACCATAATCACATACAATTTTTAAATAAAAAAAAATCAATTCAAAGCAATATCAATAGCCTCGCTATCAACGAAAAATTAGCAACAATGGCAATGACATATGTCGCAAACTGAACATCTCTATAAGAAATACAACAAGGTATTGATATTGCGCCTCTATAGAGATTTCTTGAAAGTCTCGGCGATCGTGTTGGTGTACCAGGTGTAGGCCAGGGGGGGGGGGAAATACACGGGGGCTCGGGGCAAATTAGCCCCCGAAATGCAAAAAAAGCCCCCGAAAATCATAAAAGAGCCCCCAAAATTGCACAGAGTTCAATGCAAAACAAAATAAAGAGTGTTATTTTCATTCAAGCAAGCTTCACAAGTAGCCCCAAATATTTTAAAGTATGTTTTTCCCTGGTGTATGCCTACTTACCCTATCAGACGTTCGTCTCCAGTTTTCTTCCTCACACTGAACTTATTTCCAAGCGCGGTATATCCACACGTGCACTCTTGCTTGAAGCCTGATCTTAGAGTAAGACAAAATAATGCTTCCTCACTTTCGAAGCTTCCTCGTCACGAGTTCTCTATAGCCTAGGTCCTTCCTCACTGTGACCAATGCAGAGGCGTATGTGTGAGAGAGAGAGAGAGATAGAGAGAGAGAGAGAGAGAGAGGGAGAGAGAGAGAGAGGGGGAGACAGAGAGACAGAGTGAGAGAGGGGGAGACAGAGAGATAGAGAGAGAGAGAGAGAGAGAGAGAGAGAGAGAGAGAGAGAGAGAGAGAGGGGGGGGGGATTTGCCCCTACGACAAGAAAAAAGTGCAGCCGTAATACAATCGGTTAGATCTGAGACTATCTTTGGGAAATGCGCACTTTTTTCAACAAAAGGAGAGATGAATTAGCTATTCTGATGTCAACGTAGTATTGACTGAAAGCTGCAATTTGTTTATAAAATATTATTATTATCATTTTTTTTTTAAATATATAAAACTTATTAACATTGTTTTAAGTGCATACAAAGATATGGATCATATTTTGAGGGAGCGCCAAGCAGGCGCGGATCCAGGATTTCTGAGGGGGGGGGGCAATTATTATTATTAGTTTTGCTCCTGGAAATTCGCTCAGTGGGGGGGGGGAGGGGGTAGTGAGCACATCCCCCCCCCCCCTCCCCCTCGATCCGCCACTGGCGCCGAAAGCGACTGAGCCCGGTTAAACTGGCGCTATACAAGTAGAAGAAGAACGTTATTATGAAAAATAAAAAGAATGGCATCTCGATACAACATGAACTATTGTAACTTCGAACAGGCATAGGGAAAAGGGCCACCAGATTCATGAATCCCCCTAAGCGTGTTTCCTTGATACGAATCAAGTTTTGTCCGCCCCCCCCCCCCCCCAAGGTCTGGATACGCCACTGGGCTTGTTATCCAATCAAATGCGAGGTCGACCTAGGCCAATGTAATGTTATTAAACTAACGATAAATGGTCGACAGCCATCGCTTTATAATGTCATCTTTGTTGTCCTCGGCCAAACATTAATTAACAGTTTATTCCCGTGGGATGATGTGTCAAACTTCAACAGTGTTACAGAAAGAGAAAACTTTCTTCTGTGAATTAATTTGCCTTTGGCTGGGCATCAAAATGGGAAGGCTGAACATTAAATCCAATTGGATCAATTCCAAAATGTCAACAGCTCTTTTAAAAACAAATAAATCTGGAAATAATTCATATTCACTGGTGACGTAAATCCAACTATACAGGAACATTCGCAATTCGGTCAAAGGAGGTGCACACCGTCTTATTTTTTGTTTGTTCGATCCTATGTTTGATCCTATGTTTGACCTCTTATATGTATGTTTGTTTGATCTCACTCTTATCTTATTTTTTATTATTATATATGCATGATTTATTGAATAAAGAACAGATGTATAAGTTGTGTGTTTATTATAAGTTTTGGTAAATAATTAGTAAGTCAGAATATGGTGCGCTTAGAGACACCAGTATTAAGCGCCTTATAAATATTGTTTATTATTATTATTATTAATTCATTTTGAAAAGAAGAAACAAATGTCCAAATATAGCGTCCTAATAATGACTTATTTTGAATTGAACCTGTATTATAATACTGAAATATGTATAAAATACCCCTTTTCAGCCGCTATTTGAGAATCCCTCAACCATTACAAATACCCATGCGTGAAATTCTCGTGTGACAAGGGATAGGTATCACCTCGTATGGGGATTATTGACACCTAACCATGAGATAGGGTTCAATTAATAATCTGCCAAAATCTGTCACTACGTATCAAGCACGTATTGATGTTTTTTGTAAAGACATTCGCTTTTTAAGTCACAATGTATTGCGACGCTCCTCCCCTCAACATAAATTGATAATAAAGTTAAGAGAGGGAGAGAGAGAGAGGGAGAGAGAGAGAGAGAGAGAGAGAGAGAGAGAGAGAGAGAGAGAGAGAGAGAGAAGAGGGGGATTCGTCAGGAGTATCAAATAATGAGTGATCGAAATATAGATTTCGGATTCAGAGACGGGAAGCGTCTTTTTTGTGGTTTTATACCCCTTTCTGTTGGGTATTTCCTTCAAGTTGACTTGTTGTTCTTCCTCTCTTCTTCTTTTTCTTCTTCGCCCCCTTCTTCAACTTCTCCTCTCGTTTCCTTCATCCATATTTGTTTTTCTATCTAATTTTCCCTTTCGTCTTCCGACTTTTCTTCCTGTTTTTCTCGTCGTCTCCTTTATATTTTTATTCCTCGTTTTGAATTTGAAAATATGAACAACTTAGTAAAACTAATATTTGACTATTCCATGCAGGAACCTGTTTCACATAGCCTGTTTTCAAGAATCAGTGCCAAATCTGCTGATAACCACTCAGAAGCAAGGATTTCACAAGCTTATAACAAAAACTGTCATTTGTCACTGTAACAAGTTTTGTGAAATGAGGCCCTGGTATCCGATTTTTAAGCGCCAAATATGATCAAACAAATCCTATGAACTTCTGAACCTGCCGGGCTAGCAGGCATCACACACGAACAGGACAGTACCGATTATGGTTAGTCCTCTTCTAGTTTTTCAAATAAAATACCAAAAAGGTCATGTTGTGTTAGCATTATCGTTATCAGTTAACCATAGTTATTCTTATTAAGCCCATCTTCCGGTTATGCCTAAAGGGATTCCTGAGCAGACGTGTCAACGAAGATTTTATTTCTATCAAAACAATGTTGGCGCTCTTAACTTTCTTTCAACTATGTAGCTAAGAGAATTCATTGCGAGCAAAGTTAATACAGATAGCAAATACTTATGACAAATCAATACATAGATGAAAAGTAATGTCAAAAATTACAAATGAAACAGGTCCAGATTTAAATATCATGGCAGTTATAGACCATGAGACGATCTGTTTTATAATTTTGTTTTAAACATGTTTTTAAAGCCAAAGCTAGGTGGAGGGAGGGGGGGGGCTTTACATTTTTGGCGAGAAAGAAGGTTATAATCACCCCAAATTATTCAGACAAGAAAATTAAAAGCTAAAATATCGGCATAAATTAAAAAACTAACAAATTAACGAAACAAAAGCAAAAACAAAAAAGAAAGAAAAAAAGAACCACAAGTTCGAATTAAGTTCAAGTTCATCTAGTCAAAACCACACAAAACAAAACATTCCTTTTTTTTAATGTAAGCACTCATGGCTCTTGTTTCAATCTTTGCAATTTGTATGTTCATTCAACTGCTATTGTCTATGACCTGGCATCATTAATTTTACAGACGGGTGCTACTATTAATTTCCATAGGCTTACCTTGCCTTTTTTAATAAACTTTTAAAAACTATTTTACTTCTTGCTTGTAATTAAAATTTCTCTGGAAAGTTCACTGTTCGGCGGCGCGGCATCGAAATCGTGCCCGTGCTCTGTGTAAACCTTAGACTAGATAGTGTAAACCAAGATTATTTCCGTTTATATTTGATGTTTTCAGATACCATCCGTTACGCGGGGAATTCAACAAGATTCGATAACATCGTAAAATAACTTGGATATTTCGACTACAAAGGTCATAGTAAACCTTTACATTACAACAGAAGCTATTCCAGTTTAAACTTCTGTAGAATTTCCGTGAATGAGATAGGATTTCAGGAGGAATTATCGCTGAAATGGCCGACAGTCGCAGATCATCCAGGTAAGAAAACTAACCACAGTCCCACACGTAGCAATACTTGTCGGCCATTAAACCTAGCAAAGTATGGTAAGTAGCATAACAAAGCTTAACGCCTTAAACTTGATGAAAATATGAAATATGATATTGATATCACCTAGCCTTAATTGGCACCCATACTCCTGCACGAAGAGGCAGGTAAATAAAACCTAAAATGCTTTTGTGAACCCGTCGTTATCACCCTTTCTTTCCAGGAATTCCGGCCCTCGACAAACATTGCAAATGCAATGTTTGCGCTCTTTTAAAAGTTTACCGGGCCAGGTTTACCGTAACTCTCTTTAACTTATGAAGTTAAGTTAATAGTTTAACTTTCTCTTGCAGTATGCAATGCATTGTCATTGGCATTGCGTACTGGCTTTGGAGTTCGCGTGTCGGTACTCTTCCTTCTCGTACAAAAGCACTTTGACTTTGAGTTTGAAATCAGTCAAGAATTGAATTGATTAATAAAAGGTTTAGACCTAGACTAGAGTCTACACGTAAGTGATCATGTGATGTCTTTGTCAGTCAATGAATACTTGTTTTATCTCATGAGTGGTGAATTAGTGAACTTTTAGGGGGTCCCTCATAAAGATATAAAGAAAAATGGAAACATTTGAATTTGAAATTAAATGAAACTTGATTTATATTTTCTTATGTAAGCAAATGTCAATGATCAATACTCAATAGCATATTTGCCAACAAAGAACCTTTGATCAGTGTTGATACTGGCTGCGATTGCAGAATAGCACAAAGTGTTACAAAAAAAAGTAAAAGGTGACAAAATATTCAAATTACGAGCGTCCATAGACTCTATTAAAATGAAATAAAGCAGGTGTAATTTATTATTTAGTTTGCCTTTATGAATACTTGCCCATTTGTAAACTGGAGACTGAAGAATGATAACATTTTAAAAATTACTACGCTTTTTTATGTCTAGAGCCAGGAAAGAAGTGGATTATTCTACTTATAGTGGAGGAGGGGACAGTGATGATGGTAAGTTGATTTAAAATGATTCAATGTAAGGTAGGTCTGGAGAAGATTTAAATGGTATGCAGGGAATAATTTTCCTGGTATCGCATCGCAATTTGCTATGCATTTTTGCATGACTGCTATACAAAATATCTTTTGTGTAGCAGTTTTCTTCCATAGAAATGTACAGAATTTCATTTGAAATATTTATCCATCGGCTGAAATTGCTAATCAAAAAATTTGAGGAAAATTATTCCCTGGTATGAGAAGACACTCTTGGGATACAAAAGTCATCATTGTTGAAAATCATATTGCAGGAGAACCATACTAATCTCTGCGACATGTACGATGTGCCTTGATAACATTTTATACAAAAAATAAATGATAAACTGATGTAAATCAGATACATGTGTAAGAGTTGAAATTAGACTTTTCCAATACTTGTATTTATTTCAATTACTATTTGTTTCTCTAGTCTCTTCTCTATACATATTCATGTCACATCATTTGCTTAGCACTTACATAATTACTTCAATTACTCAACCCTTCCTCCATTCATCTCCTCTACATACCAAGTCTTCCATCTCACCTGATATGTTCCTTTGTTCTCTTCTCATTCTCTATTCATGGTCTTGTGTGAATGCATTAGGTATTTCCGCTTCTTACTTATCATTGGTTCTCTTTTCCGTTTCCTTTTGAATATTCTGTCATACTCCTAAATCCTATTTTGCTATTGGTTCGTGATGCATTTAATTTGAATATACTTTACTTAAAAATGTTCAGTATGATGCTCTGCAAAGCAACCTACAATAAAAGACAGACAGACCTGCACTGGACATCTTCTGGGACATTTGTATTGATATTTAAGGCTCTGCTAATATTATGTTGGAGATTTAGGAGAAAGGATTTAAGTGAGTCTGGCAGTGGTTTTTGGATGATTGGTGTTTTAAATATATATTGGTGTCTTTTGGTGAAAGGTTATTTTGTATTACTTTACAATTTTTTTGCACTCAATATACGGTACATTTGTTAACGTTAACCTCAGAAGGAAAAGATAATTTCAATTTGTTTGGAATATTTATTATGAGTAGAGCAGGTGCAAAAATCAGGATACTGACAGGTCAAATTGAGGGAAAGAGAAACAGAGGGAGACGGCACTGACTGGTAATAGAAGTAACATCACATTACAAAGAGCCAGAGATAGAAGTTGATGGAAAGCCTTGATTGTCAATACCTGAAACGGACAAGGCACCTCGCAGGCAATATATTTTTTTAGGATGAATACATCATGAAGGACATCTGGCCAATTTTTAAAAATGCTCTCCTTAATGCTGCATTTAGAAAAGATTGGCTTTTCAAAAGTTTAAATTCAGTAGGTGTTTCTATGCTCTTTCACATATGACATGGGAAAAACATGAAGATTTA
This sequence comes from Strongylocentrotus purpuratus, assembly GCF_000002235.5. Classification (NCBI taxonomy): domain Eukaryota; kingdom Metazoa; phylum Echinodermata; class Echinoidea; order Camarodonta; family Strongylocentrotidae; genus Strongylocentrotus; species Strongylocentrotus purpuratus. Next base: position 4,646,548 of record NW_022145603.1, read on the forward strand.
CAGACATTTTTTAAAAATGTTTAAATAAATGTAGGTTTGAATGAAACTTCCCTTTAAAGATAAGGTTGAGTTCTGGTCATGCGATTGCATTAATTGTGAAAGAAAAGGTGTGGAATATGGATCAGAAAAAGTTGATCATGTAGCATGTAAGTATTGGTGTGTACTGCAAGGTTCTGGAGTCATCAAAACCATAATAAATTTGGCCCAGTCTTGGTAAAGTAACAAGCACTGTACACAGCAAGATGTATATGGGACTACACAAATGGTGTCGGACTACTTACCTTGATTTTCTTATCTTTCTATGCTCATTACTTAGCCAGTATACATTTTCTACCAAAATTGTTTGGCAAATGACATTTACGGTATTTGTCATTCAGTCTAAGTTTTGTTTGATTCTGTGAGAATTCATTTTTTTTTAAATTACCAGAACTCAAGTTTATCTTTTAGCTTCTCTTGACTTTTCACTTCTTATTCACTGTTCATGTTACCAGGGGATTTCACCGGGCCGACCCCACCACCAGCCAAGAAACTCAAAGAAGAGAAGGCGAGAACAAAGAAGACGAAGAAGAAGAGAAGTTCCAGTGATATGGATGATGATTATGATGAATTTAAAGAAACGCCCAGAGGGAAAAGAAAAGACAGGTTAGTTCTTTTGTTAGACCCCCTTTTCATATTTATCCTAAATATCTATTTACACCATAAAACAAAGATGAAATTTGTTCAAATAAATTTTGTACCCCCATTAGGCAAGAAATCAAGAAATCTTTTTCGTTTTCCTTGCCTTATTTTTCTTACCTCTTCCTGATTAACGGGCAATTACCAATGTGGTAAGAGTAAATATTAGATGGAATGCCACTTTTATCGGTTGATTATAACACGTTTTTACTTGCTTCCTTTTTCCATTGGGTAGAGATTTTGTGTTTAACTTTAAATCATCATCTTTATTTTGTTTTTTTCCCCTTTATAGAAAGCCAGTAGAAGACCGAATGTTTGATCGAGAGCTAGAGTTAGCTCTAGAGATGTCCAAACATGAATCCAGTCAAGATACAAACGATGAGATGAATAGCGCCCCCAAGAGGAGAGCTAAGGAAGTCAATGCAGTTGTACATTCAGCTCCACTACAGCCAACAGGTACTACTAAACCCTAGCTTCCTCTCTTTTTCTGTAATATTCTGTGTATTTAAAATTCAGAATCAGATTAATTTCAGATTAATTTTAATAAATAGACAACTCCTAATTTTGCCTTGAGAGATTCCTAATTTAAATGAAAGGTTGGCAGGTATACAAAGTGTAGTGGGTGTAGAACATGCAAAGGTGGTGACTTTCTTTCCTCTAAGGGACAGAGTTTTTCCCTAATTTATTAACCTAGCCTGCATCAATGAATCGGGAGGGGCATATCAACGCAATGAAAGCTTCAGTCATCCGTCTGAGTTGGATTGGTAGTCATGGTCTTTGGTTCAACCCGCAGATATTACTGAATGATCCAACTCACCTTATATGTCTGGATTTCTCTTTAGAAGCTGATTCAGAGGAGTTACCAACGCCTGACTTCCTTTATGAAGAACCAGAGTCTATGACATCACCACCTGTCCAGAGTTCGCCAGTCAAGGGTTCGCCACTTAAAGAATCACCGGTGAAGGAATCACCCGCGCGTAAGCCAACGGTTCAAAAGTCACCGGTCAAGGAATCACCGGTGAAGAAATCACCCGCACGGAAGTCAAAGGTTCAGAAGTCACCACCAGTCAAGAAGACCCCTGCGCCTGCTAAACGCACCCCTACCACTGCCTCTGCACCTGCCAAACATACCCCTAGTACCGTCAGAGGAGGGTCATTGAAGAGGTCCGCCCCTCCCTCAAAGCCTCTGGTATCGTCGACGCCCAAGAGCAAATGTAATGTTGCCCTGACGTCACCCAGGACGGTAGCCTTGAAGAGACCTGCACCTAGTCCCTCAGCAGGTGAGATAATAAATGATGCATTCAAATAATTCATTTTATAGTCCTGCCCTGGGCCGGTATTCAATTCAATACTTAGAATAAGTAAGAAATTTACTAAGTAAATGGCTAAGCTAAGAAGTTTACTTATCTCGTATTCATATCTCATTTTAGACTTTTACTTACCTGAGACAAAATCTAAGTAAAATACTTTACTGATAAGCATTGTGACATCACACAGTCAATCAAAAGTAATGCCCAATCAACGCGTCGCAATAAATGCGCGCTAATATAATTCTGCGCATGTTATGATACTGTGTAAGAAAACCATACGCTTGCCAGGGAGCTGTCTTAGATTTAGGGTAAAATACTTAGCCAAAATTTTGAATTGAATACCAAAATTGGCTAAGTATTTATCTAAGCCAAATACTAAGTAAAAATCAGCCATCTTTCTATTTGTGAGGAAGGGAATCATACTTTGCCCTTTGTGACCAATCTACCTAAATTTCTTTGAAGTTACGAGATATGTGAGACATGTTGATGATGATTTTAATTCTTCTTTTTCTGTCATACGTGCAGCATCAGGAAACAATCCTTTGGGTGGTGTCAAGCTGGCCTCTTCAGGTGTTCCTATTCGCCTTGGACTCTCAAAGTTTGCACGCATTAAACCACTGCATGGCAAAGTGTAGCCCAATGTGAGAACAAACCCTAGTATCGTCTACAATTGTACAGGAGCATGCTGGGTAACATTGAAGTATATCGTATTAGCAAGATTGGTCTCATGCCAAAGTATAGCACCATGCTTGTGAACAAATCCTAGGGATGTATCAAGATCTTCATTGTCTGTGCCATATGCACTAGTGGAACATTGCTGAATCTGGGACTCTTTGAGACTGAGGAACGTTGCAAGAAACATCACATGTAGAACTTGTGTGAACATACCCTGGAAATGTAACATAATTGGAACTATTCCGCTAGAAAATATAATCCAGGTTTATATAGTGGTATTTTACGTCTCTAAGCATTTTACAGATTGGATATATCATCACCCGGATCATCGGATTCAGGCTTGTCCACACACAATTTATGCTTATTCTCCACTCCTTGGGGAGCATTCCAGCTACCGGTAGGCAGTATTTTACAGACTCTTCCGATGCTGAATAAACTGGGCTGGGATTTGAGCCCTCAACCCTTTGATTGAGAGTCACATGGATGAACCACTGTACCAGGACACCTCCAAAGTAGATTGAGGAATACTGCATGGTCGAAGTAGCTTGCTGTGAGTGAATGAAGTCTGGAATCTAGCAATTAAAAAAAAAGATATGAGATGGAGGAACATTGCATGGAATGTTGGGGTAAAACATGCTTGTGAAGTGTGAACAAAACTTGAAAATCTATTACAAGATATGTATTTATGCAATAGAGAAACGTTGTAGAGTCTGTGTATAAACATGCCTTGTATATATGTAAACACACCTGGTCAGGGATGAAAGTACTACATTAGGTGAATCCAGTGTATTTGATGAAAATGTATAAGGTGTGATATTTGAGCTGTTGTACAAAAAAACGTCTTAGCTATTACCATGCATTTATTGCCTGCAATTGTAAATATGTACAGATAAATATTTATCTATTAATATGTTATAGTTTTTACAGGTATCAAACATATATTGATATATCATAATTGTTGTAAACTAATAACAATTATAATTTACAATATATTATTGATACCTGTAAAAACTTATGGTCTTTCCACCTCACTTTGTCTACATACATGTATATACCATTTTTGAAGAATGACTATCTATGTTTGATTGTTTTTGTTTTTGTATTCTGTCAACTCAAAATGATTTTATTGAATTTGTCTTTTTGTACGAATGCATGTGTTTATATGTGTATCCATATACCATGTAAATACCACAAATGTCCATTGTTAAATGGACAATAACTACATATGAACCTGGCCTTATGATGCGACCATAGTTTGCACGTAACCTAAGTTCAAACTCAGTTCCATACCTCAAACAAATTTGGTAAGATTTCCAAAATTTGATACTACCAATGGAAAGAGGGACCTAAAATTACAAAGTAACAACATTACCTTTGAAATTGGATGAGAAAGTATATAAATACATGTATCAACAAAAGTTCAGCAACTTTTGCAGTCTTTTACGTCTGTCCTGAATAAAATATAAACATAGCGACAAGGGTCTTGAAATCTTCACTTTTAAAGAAGATGTCATCTAGATTGTGAGTAAAAGTGATACCAACTGCCTTCCAATTCATGCAAATAATATTAATTACCCAATTAAAAAAAAAATCAGCTGTAGACTCTGGACTTGTTGTTTTTAAGTCCTTTTATTCAGTTATAGCCATTCTGATCTGACATCTAACTTTGAGATCGCGATATCTACAGAATTCTGTGAAGATAAATGTTCTAGTAGCACCCATTTGTAGTCTAGATATTTCACTGTCCATTTGATTGTTTTTGATCTATCTCTCTCTCTCTTTTTATATATATATATATATATATATATTTGTGTACAATATGAGAATTCATGGATCAAATATGACTCCTAATTTTTGTGCATGAACTTCGGACACTCCATCATACATTGTCATGGTATTTCTAAATACATGTAAATCTGTCAGTCAATTCTAGAGAACCCTCATTTTTGCATAGACTATACATGAATGGCAAGTGACTTATTGAAGATAGTATAATGGGAATATAAGATATACACTTTGTCTGCAAAGGTTAAAAGTCCTTTAGAAAGATTTATTCTGTTTATCTCGGTTCTACTTACTCTGAAGATGTAATAATGCATTGAAGTCATATTTGATTGAAGTGTCCATGAACCATTGATGTTTTGGGTGTTCAAACACCCCCCCCCCCCCCCCTGGCAAACAGGGATGTTGGTGTTAACAAAAAGTGCTCCTTACCCCCCCCCCCCCTTATTCACTGGCTGGCTGTTTATCTCGGTTCTACATACCCCCCTCCCCCCCCCCCTTATTCACTGGCTGGCTGATTTGCAAAAAAACACTCCCCCCCCCCCCCTTAGAAAATCCTGGCTACGCCCTTGCAATGAGCTATACACATTTGCAAATCTATTTGTGGCTGAATTATGGGCATTTCACATTGATTTCAATTAAATGATAAAAATGACAAGAAATGAGCAAGCAACATGTGCTGGGTATACCATCAAACAGGGCTCAATTTTTTAGGTTTTATGCATATATGCATTTTGTTATTATTTGTATATAAGATAGAAATAAAGCTTTCATAATTATTTGTTTACCATTTGTGTGTTATTTGTGAATCTAATGGTAGTCTATGTAAGTGATGTTGTAGTCTCGTGGAGAATGATCGATGGAAGGGGTGGGTACAAAGCTGAAAAATCTCGGAAAACAAAAAACTGTTAAGAAGGGAAAAAAGGAGAGGGAGGGCAAGGAGAAGATAAAGAGGAAGAGGAAGAAGAAGGAAAAAGATGAGAGAGAGAGATTGGAAGAATATGAAAGAGAAGGAGGTGACAGAGGAGGAGGGAGGAGCCTCACTCACCCCCAGGAGGAGAAAGGATTAAGAGGAGAAAAGGAGAAGAAGAAAAAAGAAGTAGAAAATGAGGAGGATAAAAGAAGGAGGAGGAAAAGCAAGAGAAGAAGATGGAGAAGGAGAAGTAAAGAATTAAAAGAAGAAGGTGGAGGAGGAGGGAAAAAAAAGAGTAGACAGACATTGTTGAGTAACGCATAATAACTTTTCTCAATACATATATTCAAGCCCAAATTCTTGAAGGATAGGGTGAAGTTGTGAAATAAATGCACACCCATCTAATTGTCACAGTGTTTGGTCTAGTTTACTCAAGACTTTCTCTAAAACCTACAGCAAATGTGTCTGGATCCGACACTTTTTAAAACAGAACCAGATAAATAATCATAAGAGTTTTTAAAAAGGCAAAAAGAACATTGATTGGGCCGAGTTGGCTCGGTTCATGGCTCGAATAAACGGTCGGCCGTGCTGCTACGCTGGAATGACGTGTGAGTACACTACTCGACTCGATTCGTACTCGACTCGACTCGGCTCGACTGTAAACAATAACATAACATGATCAGAAGATGATAATGTGTACACGCAAGCTCCATTGCAATGAACTAGAAGTTCTGACAAAACACGATAAGTGACGACCATTTTGCCAATTCTAGTTGTGCATGTTGTACCATAGCCTAAGGAAGGCCATTAAACCGGTGAGTTGCAAATTGCAAATGTGGTTCTCCAGTGAGTCTGCACTCTCGAGCTCTCTGGCATGTTGGTTATTGTCTAGGCTAACTTTAGAGTTCTAACTTTTAGATCTAACAGTTAGTCTATGTGTGTGATAATGATATGCAGATTGTATTTGCAAGGCTGTCAACTTTGCATAATTGGGGAGCTTTCATTTGGAGGGATTTTTTCTTCAGACGAACCAGCGTACCAATTCGGATGATAGCAGTGGCAAGTTTTGCAAGAGGGGTGTTTTAAACTTTTCATTTTAGACTTCACGTTTGGCGGGAGGGTTTTTCATAAACCGGGAGAACGGGAGGAAGAGCGTTGTGGCGGGAGTCTCTGAGCTCCCGCTATCGCTATGTGCTGGTGGGCCGGCGGGAGAATGAGCGTGGTGGCGTGAGACTCCCTCCAAATGCGAGAGGGTTGACAGCCCTGGATATGTGATGTGCATGTGCCAGTATTATGCAATGTATTTTAATGGGATTTTACCATGCATCCAACAGACCGGCCGAAAACTGCCACCGGCCGAAAACTCCCTCCTGTACTCGGCGCTTGTTCAAAAACCTATCCAAAATTTGACCCGTAACTCCGGATTTGAGATACCCTACTAAAACATACCCAAAATGAAGTAAATATTCATTAAATGTCCAAATAAAGATCATGAGTTAAAGGTCGTTATGTTTATTACCTGTTTCGTGTCAACTTTCTTGTTATTTTTGGAGTATTTTTTCGGATAATGTTGATATTAGTATAGACACTTTTTCACAGGTTTCATGGCAAACCGCTGCACAATACTATATCGATGGTGGGTTGTATTTTTATTTCTCTCTTTTTCCTTCTTGCTTTATCTCTCAGAAGAAAAAAAGAATCAAGGTGATCAACAGAGCAGTGTGGAGATTGAAAGTACTGAACATTGGCAATCATCACTACTTACATGATCAGGGATGATGGGGCGAGCGATGGATGGACAGCAGCCGTCTCATGGAATCACAGAGAAAGAAGAGAGAGATCTCAGGAAATTCACCAAGTTTCTTGCTTTGAAGGTGAGTTTATTATCGGTACTCCCCAGGGAGTGGAGCATGTGCACTATCATGTGCTGATTAGCAATAGAATCCCATTTCCATAGACTTAAAGTGTACCAATTACCAACAAATATTTTGTTTTGTATGTTAGTAGTTTCATAATGCTACTACTATATTCAAAATAGGATCTTGAAATATTTCTTTTGAAAAGAGTATATTGAAAGTTTTAATACACTCTCAATTAGTATTAAAGCGTCATGTGAGTAGACTACTCATTGCATCTGTACAATGCGCCCACATGAAACAGGGCTCACATGAAACCCTACTCCGACTTGGGTTCTGTGTGTGCAGTCTTTCTTTCTTTTCTTCAAACTTCTCATCTACATGTATTAGCTCACAGAATGCATTGTTATTTTGGATGATTTTATAACAATCTATTTGTACACAATTTAAAAAAAAAAAAAATAATTTGTAATTTTAGGTAATTATATAGTGCACTTCTATACTGTAGCAACTTGGTTTCCATACAATGTACTAGGCAAGCAGATACATTGAATTGGATTATCCTATCTTTGTAAATTTTTCAGGCAATACAGGTGATTGTACAATCAAGGACAGGAGAGAAAACAAATACAAGATCTAAATCTAATACCGATGGTACAGACTGGGTAAGTAATATATCTTATACATAATCACTCCCCCAAAACAGACCTTGAAAACTGATATGAAGGATTTCAGCGTCTCTCTGCTATTCACTCCCCAGCACGTATCCATAAGGATAGTTGCGCTGAGCTGGGGCAAGCAAAATGTTTTGTATCATGATTGATAAACCTCATATTGTGATATGTAGTACTTGTAAATCTTCATTTAAAATTATATCGTCTGTTTAGTGTTTGGAGCCGGAATGACGTTACTTGTGTAAAACTAAATGAGTTATATCGTTCTGGCTTTGAAGAGACGCTATATGTTTAACTTCCTAGAGATTTCATTTATAATATTCTCAGAATTCCTATGCATAACTTGTTGTCCCCATTTTAAAAAAAGAGAATTCTACTGATATGTAGTGGAATTCCCTTTCAACAAAATGCGGTTTCCTTGGGATCCAGATAGTGATTCAATGAAGAATCAAATCAAATCTGTATGTAGCATATACCCTATAGGAGAGCATTCTAAAGCCAGAACTGTTGTATTTATGTCACTATTTTTTTCCAATTTCAGTTCAATCTTGCCATTCCGGAGAAGGCCACAGTCAAGTCACATGCCAAGAAACTTCTCATGACGGACATACCGAGGGCGGGCTACCCTCTCAATGTAGAGATCACTCTGGAAACAGCAGAGGTAAGCTCCATTGTACAGTCAAACTTCTTTAGCAACCACCTGTACAGAGTGAGTCAGAAAAAATGTCCCACTTTTAAAAATGTCCCTCACCCAGTAACTTGGCGCAAGTGAGATCTGGCAGTCTTGTAAAGATTGTCTGATGTTCAGTCATGCATGCAGAGATTGTACTGGGAGGATAACTTTATCAAGACATATCATGAAACCCATGATTGAATATTCATACTTCAGACAATACAACTTTTAAAAAGTGGGACAATTCTTCTGACTACCTCTGTATAGAAAGACCATTCCCCCCCCCCCCCTTGAATATGGTTTCTCATTGAAACTTGTGCTAAAGCCAGGAGCCTGTACAGAAAGACCACCTGCATATATAGACCACTATTCATGTTTCCCTTGAGGGGTCTTTATAGACAGGTGTCATTGTATCTCAAAACTTTAAAGCCCTGGCTACTTGCTCCCCCTATATAGAAAACTTCCACAATCGGTGCCTGTTGGTCCCCCGTGATCCTCTTTTTCGTATGTTAGTTGAGAGCTGAGTTAATGAGATAGCCACCTGTCAGTGACCTTGCTGTGTGGTCTAATCCCTTCTGGCCCAGTAGTATTGATGGTCTTTAATGTGTGTGTGTACATAGTTATGCTCTGCAGCACAAATTATATGAACACACACTGTAAAATCTCATTATTAAAGTCTTCCCTGGACCCAACTCCATACCTACCCTCAACCCTGTAGCTGTGATAAAATAAAAAAAAAACATATAAAGTGTTTTCAGAGCATATGCAGTTAAGAACTAAATTATTCATACCCTTACAATCTTTTGTATTTTGGTGAAATATGATATATCGAAGCGAGTGCTGTGCAGTATGGCGGCCATCCAACACTCGCTGCGAAAGACGGAAACAAATTTCATGGAAAACTGATGTCTTGTGATTACCTGAAAATCAATATTTAGCAACTTTGTGTGAGTAAAATCACCAAGAATTTCATCCGCGCAGTGTTGGCATGCCATTTTGTTAAGACTCACATCGCCGCATAGGAAATTACTGATTTTGAGCCTTGTGCTTACTGATTTTCTGTTCTTCAGTTTGGCAAATCTGGGTATGAATAATTTACTTGTTAACTGTATATTTAGATCACAGTAGCGTAGGCAAGATATCTATTTTCCGGTGTAAACATGAAATTATTTCTGATTCTTTGTCCTCAATTATTTCCTGCAGGGAGATAAGATGGTTCTGGAGTCGTGGAGCCTGGCTGTTAACGATACCGTTGACCCTAACACCAAGGTCCACTACACGGTGTATAACCGTATGGGTCTCCTGCTCAAGTCTCTCATCTGTGTGTCCAGAGTGACACCAGCATACAGGATAGCTAGAAGACAGGGTACAGGAGACTACAGGATACTGTCAAGGGTCTTCTTTGGAGAGACCAAGCTCTCTTTGCTTGGAGAAGGTAAGCGCAGAGGGCATCAACAGAGCTGCCAACCATTGCGTTTTTCCTGGAATTAATCTGTTTTTTTCCTGAAAATTACAGTAGTACTTTTTCTATTTTCGTTTTTTGGCCCATTCCGCACGTCAACCAAGTGCCCTAAAATGTTGATCACTACTTCAATGGATCTACAGAAGAATGATGAAAATATCCTGGAAACAAATGAAAATCAACAAAGAGATATTGCACATGGCAGGGCGTAAACAAATTGCACTAGTAGGATTAGTTAAGGAGAGAAAAATCAAATACTTTGGTCACATTAAAAGGCACCAAAGCCTCTAGGATGTATTGGATGGAAGAGTGGAAGGGAGTAGACCTAGAAGGAGACCCAGAATCAACCGGGAAGAGAATATCAAGAACTGGAGTGGACTAAAATTTCAAGAGTGCACCAGAATGGCAGAAGATAGAGTGAAATGGAGAGATGTTGCAATCAACCTCCGAACTGGGAGAAGATACTGAGATAGATAGATAGACTTCAATAGAAAAATTAAATAGAGATTTGTGAAGATTTATGATTTTTTGCCATTATGGTTCCTTTTTCTGTTTGCACAAGGTTGGCAGCTCTGCATCATTCATGTATAGAAGTGCATTAACTCTTGTGTTGGATAATATGAATTAAAAGCTGCCCTTCTAGCTCCAAACAGATGATGAACATAGCAATATATACCCTATTACATGACAAATACTCAACTATCTCATTGAATAGAATAATCCTAATGAAATTTGGATGTTTAGGTAATACAGTTTTCCCAATTTTACATTAATTAAGCTGTTTACTTTATTATTCCATTTAGTAACATTGTTCTCATTTTTTAAAATCTGTATAAATGCAGTATATTTGTATCATTGTCCCTCTATTTAACTTGATTTGATGTGTATATGTATGTATATTGTTACGAATTTAGATATGTCTGTATCATGTGCTCAGTTCATTATTATTTCGCTATAATATTATTGCTTGCTGTGCAAGTCAAACTTGTCCTTCGGTAGATTTACGACGTTGTTTTTCGTCCTCGAGTAATTCTTGCAGTTCGATTGCGTAAGCCCAGGGCCACGCTCGTCTAGAGAATCTGTCCTCGTCTTACGTAACGGCAAGGACAGATACTCAGTCGCGTGCGGCCTCCGACTGACCCCGAGCGGAGGCCAGACTTTGTCCTCAGTTTGAGGACAGACTCTGCCCTTTAGCTCGAGGTCGGGTTGTGTCCTTGCTGCTACAAAACAGCTCCCTATATAAAGCCAGGGATTCTAAAATCGAGAGACTTCTGACGGACTTCTTGAGACTTCTCCTCGTACTCCTTTCTGCCGTTTTCGTAATTCACTGAACCTGACTGTATACCAAGTGGTCATTATTTGAAGTAATAAACATCGAATGGAACTGAAACTCACGAATACTCCATTTCTTCTGTTGAATTTATATTGCATACACGCATGAGCTCGAGTGAGAGAGATATTGAGCGAGAACTGAACGAGAGCAGTCTGAATTAAACACTTGTAATCAAATTTCGTTACAATATATATTTTGTTTGTGTTCTACAGACACTCTGAAGAAATAACCATAGTGAAACAAAAAAAAAAATTAAAAATAAAACAAAATTTCTTTGTCTATTTGTTTTCCATGTGAAGACTTCAGCTCAGTGCAAGTTGGTAGCGTCCCCACTCCTGTCGGTACCGTCATACTAAACGTTGCTTACAGGACAAAACTTACTATATCAACATCCAGGTGAGAAAATAGTCATTAGATTTAGGTGGTATAAGTTTGGTCTACAACCAGTTCGTGTAATACCTGATTGGTCTATTCCCATATGGTCTACACAAAGCCTGTCTATTATCCACATGGTCTCATAATCATTTTGTCTACTTATCATTTGGTTTAGTGATCGTTTAGGTTAAAAGTTATTTGGTCTAATCTCCAATAAGTCTTGGGCTATCGCTCATTTAGTCTAATTTCTCGTTGGTCTAATTCCCAGTTTGTCCAATGCTTGATTTCTCTACTATCTATATGATGTAATAATCATTTAGTCATTAATGATAACCATCCTCATATAGACTATACAGGAATAGACTAATTGGTTAGTAGATGGACTGGTTGTATACTCAATGGCAATTCACCGTATGAACTAATAAATTGTACATATCACTTCTTATATATGTTAACATTTTTTTTCTTTATATCTGTACATTTGTCTGTGGAACAGATATCTCAAGAATGGCGATTGCATTTTCTTTCAGAGTTGGCGCAATGGTAGACCCTATTAAATACAAGACACACACAAAATGTCAAGGTTATATTCATAATGTGATGTCATCTAGTCACCATTTTGTGAATTTTGCAATATCTTTAATATCTCTGTAACCAAATGACATATCAATTTGACAGGGTTAGAACATAAATTACAAATTTGATTTGAGTGAGGACTTCCCCTTCAAAGACCATAGTAAGACCAAGATTTCCTTGAATTGCAGACACATCTCGAGGGTGAGAGCACCTGTCCCCCTGAAGGAGGATCATTATAGTACCAGTCCATCTCATAAAGGTCCAGGACCTGGTTTGCCCGTAGGAACCAAACCAAGTATCGGGTGAGATAAAAAATCACTTCTAATTGAATTTCTCTGAGGTTATAGTAATGCTGGTTGTGATGGTGATGTAAGTGAAAGTGATGATGGTGGTGATGGTAGTGGTGGTAGTGGTGTATGACCATGATGATGATGATGATGATGATGATGATGGTGGTGGTGGTGGTGGTGGTGGTGGTGGTGGTGGTGGTGATGGTGGTGGTGGTGGTGGTGGTGGTGGTGGTGGTGGTGGTGGTGGTGGTGGTGGTGGTGGTGGTGGTGGTGATGGTGGTGGTGGTGGTGGTGGTGGTGGTGGTGATGATGATGGTGGTGGTGGTGGTGGTGGTGGTGGTGGTGGTGGTGGTGGTGGTGGTGGTGGTGATGATGATGATGATGATGATGATGATGGTGGTGGTGGTGGTGGTGGTGGTGGTGGTGATGGTGGTGGTGATGATGATGATGATGATGATGATGATGATGATAATGGGTGTGAAGATGATTGTGATGATGGTAATACAAAATCATTTCAATTGAGATTACTCTTGGCTGCAGTAGTATTGGCATTAGTTCTTGCTTGTAGTGATGATGATTACGGTGATCTTCTTTGAAGTCATTTATCAGGCATTAATTTCCAGAGAAAAAAAATATATTTATTTTTCGGGGGCTACTTTTCAAGCTTGCCTGCATGAAAATAACATTCTAACAAATTTTTTGCATTATACTCTATGCAAATTTACAGGAGCTCTTTTCTGATTTTCGGGGGCTCTTTTAGGCATTTGAGGGCTAATTCACTGTTATTTTCTATTCACTATCTTTCTTCTTTTGTAGTATTGAAGACTCCAACACAACCCTTGATAGTTCACAGGATTACATTGTCGGCTCCTTCTCGACCTCTCCTCCTGATAACTATGCCTTCCCATCCAGAGGAGATCAGGCCACGCCTAGCCCTGTCAGGGGGAGGGGTGCATCAGAAGACAGACTGACCAAACCACCTAGGTAACGTAATCAATCCATTAGTATTAGATCAAATGTGGCAACTCAGTGATGTACTATTTAAGGACCTCTTCCATGCATTCTGTACTTCAAAGAGATCCAAAATTAAATTTCTAATATTTCTGAAGAAAATATCAAATGATACATGTATGCAAGAAATATTTAAATATTTAAAATATTTTTGTGTGAGAAGTTGTTTTAAATCAATATGTTTATCAAATTTGAGGCAAAAGTCATGGGGGGGTGTTTCATAAAGCTGTGTGTAAAGTTACGCATGATTTTACGAATGAATTGAATATGAAGAGCTGAATGGGATGCTCAAATCCTTTTAATTGCAAATAAGTTGAAATATGCTGATGATTAACCTCATCATTATAAATAAAAACACTTTAATACAAAATGTATATTTGGCTACAATTTAATTGAGATTATGGGAAATACAGTCACACTTTGTTAAAATATCAGGAAAACTTTAGGCATCCCATTTGGCTCTTCATATTCAAATCATTTGTAAAGTTATTCGTAACTTTACGCACATTTTTATGACCCCCCCCCCCCCCCCCCCCCCTGAGCTCACAATTTGAGTTCCTATTTGCCAAAGAGTGTTGCTCCCAGAACCCCCTGCACAGGGTTCCTCTTTTTCTAGATTTTCTCAGTCTTATGCCTGCATTCTAACCCCCTTTTTATTTGTTTGTGTATGTCCTTCTCTTTCTACAGTTCATCTACACCAGGTGGCTTTGACTTACCGGGGAGGCTTGGACCCTTTGCAAGTCCAAAGAATGTAGCAGGCTCGGTGAGTTTGACTTGTACTTTCTAACTGCAATTGAAACGCAGATTTGAAATCCGCCTTCCCCATTAGTGCCTCACGTCCTATTGTAAAAACAAGAATAACAGCCTCATCTAACCAAGTATATGGCACATGATCTGAATTAATGAATTGATTGACCGAGGAACCGTGAGGTGCCGAAAGATGTTCAATAAGGCAAAGCTCGCCACGGGTAGGTTTTTGGGACGAGTCTGATAGGGGAGCCATGAACATTCACAAAGGGTGGCGACTGATAAAAGATGCAAAATTATCTCCTGATCAGAGATTAAAGAAATTAAAGAATCTGCAAACATAGTTTGCAGATCATCTGCAAACTATGTTGGCTTTCATAAAAGCCACAGATAGATACCAATCATTATAGAATTTTATACAACACCTACGTGGATCCTTGTCATTTGATTGGAGGATTGTCGGTCGTGCATTTTTGGTTATATGCGCCATGCATTTTTGGTTATATGCAGACTGCGTACCTCTCAGCCGTGCGCGTGCGTATCCCTGCATGTATCTGACGCGAAGGCAATCTGAATGTAATCGAGAAGGCTTGACTCCAACTTTAATTTATCTTTGATATAAGGAGTAAAGCATAATTTGTTGATTAACGTTCTATTAGATCTTCTTCGATGTTGTATAAAACAAATAATGAATGTTTTTCATTCGTTCAATGGTGCGTATATTTTCATTCGTTGAAAGATTAACGTTAATTCTATTCAACTCGGCTGACGCCTCGTTGAATAGACGCCTCGTTGAATAGAATTAACGTTAATCTTTCAACTCATGAAAATATTCGCACTATTGAACTCATAACCATTCATTATTTGTATAATACATGTATATAGGGGTAAACGCCCAAGTTTATTTTGTTGTTATTCGCTTTCTCTCTCTTTTGGAGAGGAAGAGAAGGAAAAGTATAGTTTAGCACTGTACAGTTAACCTCTATTATTAATAAAATACTTGCCCCCTGTTCATGGTCGACACCTAAATTATTGCCCTCACCATCAAATGAACGGAAGCTGTGGTACCCACTGAATCAATATTCGAGCCAGAGGAAAAGAAACAGCGCCATCTAATCATCACTGATGAATAACTCGAAAAGCAGTATAGCCAGGCAGAAATAATCATTTTAGATTTGGCAGGCTTAAAACCCAACAAAATTGAAGCTCATTTCTTTCTCAATTTCTGCTATCAAGATGTTGTTTTGCATTCAAGATTCAAGATAATTTATTGTCATGTAAAAAATACATAAAATTTGCCTTCTGACATTTATAGGTGCTTTACATGTATATAGATATATAAATGCAGACAAAATAATTAAATTTCAACATAACATTTAACAATCATCACATGCATGTTTTGTATTGTCTTATGTTCAGGAAAGTCTCATCTCTGATGACATCCCTTTCGGCTCCTTGCTTCAAGAGGTTGGGGGTAGCATGGCCGATAAATTCATCGTGACAGGGAATGAAGATGTGAGTGTGTTTGTATGCTATCCGATTGGTAATGTTTAGTTATTCAAACAACAACAACAACAATAATAATTATGAAAATACTACTTCTGCTGCTACTACTACTAGTATAGACCTACTAGTGATATGAATAGTGATAATAATAATGATGATAATAATATTAATGATGATGATGATGATGGTGATGATGACGATGATGATGGTAATTATAATAGTAATAATGACAATAATAATAATAATTATTTTAAAAATTTATTTTTAAAAAAAGGATGATGATGTAAATGAAATTTTCATTTAGTTTATGAAAACCAATTCTTTATGTGCTCTACAATCTTTCTTGGATTTACAATCACGCAATAATTTTTGTTCTCCTTTGATTAAATAGCAACCGAGTGCTCAAGAGGGTGCAGACCAACCAGACTGGACAGGCTTGGATCTATCACAGCACTCTAACAAATCAAGCTTGCCGTCTGATAGTGATGACTTTGTCATGGTTGATCTGGTAAGATCTCAATGTTCTTTATAATAATAATAATAATATTCCGCTTTTATATAGCGCTTAATACACCAACAATGTCTCCAAGTGCTTTACAGATATATTATTAGCCCGGTCATCGGGTTCAGGCTTGCCAGCACACAAAGTATCACATTCTCCACTCCCTGGGGAGCATTCCAGCCAGGCATCATTTTACAGACACTTTCAATGCTGAGCAAACTCACATTCTACCGGGTACCCATTTAACATATTTCAATAGGTTTGCATGGTGAGGTAGATGAGCCAGGAAAACTTATAAGGAATGAGAGATGTGTTATTTCTTAAAAGAACCTCTATAATTCTTTTATGGTTATAGTTCTGACAAGAACGTGAATATCTTTTGAAGAAAGAGATTGTCTCGGTTATCATATTAAGATATTTTGATAATTTGGCTGACGTTCGGTAGGTTCTTAAGTTATCATCAGTCGAGAGCCAGAACAGCATTAACTCATATCAATGGAACAGATTTCATGCCCTTCTAGTTCCCAAAAAAGGATGATTATCTGCAGACATGTGCAATGCTATGCATATATTCCACCAATTTTTCTTCAGGTGACTGAGTATCGAAAAATATTTTTTGGGTGGGGGAAAAAGGGATTGATTTATATTCATTTCTTGGTGACAACGTTCCTGTATCACATCCAAAATGAATATTCACCTGTAACAGTCTTGATGTCTAGATTTCAGACATCTTCCTCAGATGTGAATTGGCAGACTGAAGTAAGCCACCAATTTTCTAATTGCCAGTGTTTGCTGTTTTGAGGATAGCTGCGTCGTACATGTCATATATATGTCATATTCATTTCTTGTCTTATCAGATAGACATCAGTGAGCTGCAAAATCAAGATCCGCATTCATTTTATGACATGTGCTTAGCTTAGGGATTATGGTGCAAAAACAACAACTTAATATCATGTAGTTTTCTGTTAAAGCCACAAAAATGGCGCACTCATTGGTTTGTGTGGTTATGAGGCTGCATTCCAACATTTGCTCCCGACGTAGTTTCATAAATCATTCAAAATAAGTTTTAACAAATAGCACACAAATCAGTTGATTACTTACATACATTGTATCCCCATTTTTGTTATTTAGTTCAGCTCTTATTACCATGTTCTACATAACAATTAGAACATAAGTAACATTATTTGAATGCAAATTTATTTGCATATATACCTTTTCGTTGTTTTTCATTGTAGAACCCCGCTTTTGCCAAGCAAGACACTAGCAGTGACCTAGTAGCTTTCTGCTGTCAGTTTCAACAAGCTCCGCCTCTAGAACTCTTTGACCACCAACCCACTCTAGGAGAAACACTGGTAAAAATGAAATTCTTTCTTCCTGTCTTTCTATCTTTATATATATGTCTTTCTGTTTTTCTTTTCATCTTTCTTTCTTTCCTTCTTTTTTTTTCTTTCTTCCCGTCTTTTTTTCTTTCTTTCACTGTCTTTCTTTCTTTCTTACTTTTTTCTTTTTTTCTTAAAAAAAAAGTATATTGGTCTATATCTCTTACAGCTTTAGATTTATGGTGGAGACATGGAGCTGGTAAGTCAACCTCTGATGGGGAGTTCATTCAATCTCTTTAAACCATGCAGTTTGCTTGTTGAAGTTAATGGCTCAACTTTGATCTATACCGTGTTATGTCCTGATCTTATGTTTAAAGATAAAGTTGAGTTCTGGTCATAGGATTGCATCGTGAAAGAGACAGTTTGAATTTGATTAGGAAAAGTTGATCATGTAGCATTTAAGTATTGGTGTGTACTGCAAGGTTCTGGAGTCAAGAAATCTGGCCCAGTCTTGGTAAATTAACAAGTACTGTACACATAAACATGTATAAGGGACTACACAAACATGTGGCATAAAAATCAGGCCTAATTTTTTAATTGTTACTTGTCTCATTTAGAATTTGGAGAGCAATGCTTTGAAGGGAACATTTTTTACTGATGTTCTTCCACACTTGCATAATAACAGGGATAACTCTCAAAAAGTATTGTCCACTTCTCCTTAGAACTCAACCTTCTTTTTAAATATTCCTGATTGTTCTTACAGAGTAAGCTTCCAGAAAGGCTAGCGCAGTTCAAGGAAAATGAATCCGAGTTTGATGCCTTTGTGGCCAGTCTCCAAAGGGATGTTGATGAATACAGTGACTAAGAGCTGAGATGAAATCATTATCGCCATCAGTTTCATCATGACGTCATTATCCTCTGCCTCCTCCTCCTCCTCATCATATCATAATTACTATTATTATCATCATCATCCTCATAACCATCATCATCCTCATCATCATCATCATCCTCATCATCCTCATTACCG
The DNA here is from genome assembly GCF_000002235.5 of Strongylocentrotus purpuratus. Lineage (NCBI taxonomy): Eukaryota > Metazoa > Echinodermata > Echinoidea > Camarodonta > Strongylocentrotidae > Strongylocentrotus > Strongylocentrotus purpuratus. The sequence continues at coordinate 4,665,254 of NW_022145603.1, forward strand.
TCATCCTCATCACCACCATCATCATCCTCACCATCATCATCCTCATCGTCCTCATCACACAAAGAAACTGCCATCACTGCCACCGTTACCGAGGAGAACATGCTGTCTATCTGATCAGCTAGGAGGGACGTTGATTAGAGCAGTGACTGAGAGCTGAGGTACGATGCCCCAGTCACAGGATTGCCACCAGGGACCTGTTTCACAAAGCCTTTTTTCAACGACAAATGACAAAAATCAGTGACAAATTTGCTGATAACCAATCAGAAGCAAGGATATCAGTAGCTTATAACAAAAACTATCATTTGTCACTGATGATAAGTTTTGTGAAAATTCCCCCCTGATATCACTGGTGTATCCACCCTCTCTGTTGCTGGTGGTGTGAGCTAATCCTGGAGGTTTGTTGAGGGAGTAACGAGTAAGTATCAAACAATGACTTTGGGAAAGTGATATCTGAACAGTGGACCAAGAAACTGAGAAGGATAACTGATGGCAGTGGCCAATTCAGATACCCTATGAAGTGAGTTGAGGTATTAAAAGTGGAATAGTTCAAGGGATTTGGATCAAAAGTGCAATTACTTTGAGAACTGATAGATGAATGGAAGAGCAAGGAACCGAGAAGTGGAACTGTACCTTCATGGCCCGGCTAAATGCCCCTTCAAGTGATGAGATGTTACCAGTGAAGGATGATGTTGGATCCAAACAGTGACTTGAGGACTTTTATAGTGATACAGCAAATCAAGAAACTGAGAATTACTATGATACCAGCTCGTCCAGACTTTTTCCCCCTAGTGGTTTCAATGTACATTGAAATATTTGGAATAATTGCTTCCTGTAAACACAGTGGATTCTGAGAGGCATTTATGATTATAGAACATGTACATTTATGCTCTATTGCTCTAGTAACAATTTCTTGATACTTGAGGGAGTAATTGATTTAGCAGCTCACTCAGGAAGCTATACTGGGATGGTACATGTAGGTGAGGAGAGTAACTACAAGGATTGCCATTGCAGAAATGGTGTGTGGACAAAGCACTTATCTATCAATGTACAGTGGTCAGTATCTTCTGAGAAGCTACTTAAATGGGGGTGTAAACTGACGAGACTGTGTCTTTCCCGTGGCCTGACTCGGGCCAATCGGGTATAAAACGACTACGGGCGTGACCGCAGCAATCACGTGCGTGCAACATACATGTACATGAAACCGAAGTGTGAGGAGAACTTTGGGCTGTTTCGCGAACACTGACCATGTAGAGATTAAGTGGCTGACTACCGTTAATCAAGGCCATTCTTTTACATCCAGTTGTCCAAAAGGAGACATAGATGGCGTTCCCCTGTATTCGTCGGTTTACACCCTCTTTAACTCTAAATCTATCCTAAAACCCAATCACAGCCCAAGCCCTAAATGTGTCTTTGACTAAATAAAGCCAGGAGGAAATGTTGCTGGAGCAAGTAAGGGATAATGTAAGTGTACCTATTTTGCAACTCTTGTGATTTTGAATGAACTGCCATGCTATTGCCATAGTCATTGCATTACCTACTGTATACATTTATATATGTAAAAGTAATGGTGTGATTGAGATCATTTCTATTCAAGCTTTTGTTATTGAGGTAGCTTAGAAAATGTGTAAGGTGTAATCTGACATATTTGATTGACAGTCTTATTATTTAGCCTACTAATGATGGAAGAGTATGAAACATAAATACAGTCAAACCTGTCTTTAGTGACTGCCCAAGGGAAACAAAAATGTGGTCTCTGTAGACAGTTGGTCTGTATAGACAGGTTCCTTTATAACATGTTTCAATGAGAAACCATTTTTAAGGGAAACAAAAAATGTGGTCTTTATAAAGCAGTAAAGCAGGTTTGGCTGTATTACTATTTATGTCTTGCCTCAGCAATAAGATTATGCCCTTCAAGTACTAGAAGTCTTCTTTTGTTTTGTTCCACGCCTGTGTGCACATGCTGAAACACTTGATATCTATGCTTTCATACACGCTACACAATTGCAATTATTTTTGGAATGATCAACTCAAAGGCATTTTCTTTACTCAATTGTACATCCCATTGTCATTGTTATGTTCTCACATTTCAATTGGTGACGCCTAAGGCTATAGAGTGGTGAAGTGTGACGTCATTAAAAATCTATTTTTAAAAAATAATGTCCAAATGTCTAAAACCAATTGAATATGTTAAGTATTGGCTGAGATATGACCATCTGAATAGATAAGTTTCCTATAGGAACTCAGTCTTATTTGCTCTGGTTCATAACAATTAGGAGCCAGAGCAAATAACACTGAGTTCCTACGAGTATGAGTATAGGAAACTTATTTATTCAGATGGTCATATCTCAGCCAATACTTAACATATTCAATTGGTTTTCGACATTTGTACATTATTTTTGATGCTCTTTCGGAAAATTTTCCTGAAGACACCAAATTTCCCTATTGCGCATTACATATGCCATTTTGGGGCCCAATATGGACCCCCCAGGAAATGAAGGAGGGGTCTGAAAATTTGAACCCCATCATTTTGGGCCAATCCTACAGGATTACATACCATACCGCACTAGTAGGTTTTGTTGGATTCTGTGAGAATTTATTTTCTATATTTACCAGAACTCAAGTTTATCTGTCAGTCAATACTGGAAGTTGTTGAGAAAGTAGCACCTGTGATGACCACATATTGATTCCTATTTATTATGCAATTGTGATATAGAGTGTGAAGAATGAACATGCCTGAAATATTTATGCTAAATATGCATTTGCGTTAAAGCTGCAGTATGCTGTATGTATATGTGTCAAAATATACTGTAATTTTCATGTCTCTCCGCCCGATGCTGGAGGCATTATAATAGGAGGACGATCTGATTAGGTTTTGGAGTACGTAGGTCAAAGATCATAGTTTTAAGTTTACATGTAATTATAGGCTTTTTGTTTTCAACATGATATTTCTAGAATAATTCCATCCATTTCCTTAAACTGAATTTAGGGCAGAGGCATAAAGGAGATGCAGTCGCATTTGTCTTGTACAGTTTTGTATTTCAATTAGCCGTACATGAAGCTTAACATTACTTTCCTAAAGCTTATGACAAGACTACAGGTACATGTCATGTGTACCCACTCGTACATGATATCTTTAAAGACATTACTCTACCATTTGATAGCCCTCAATAATAATAATAATAATGATATTTAATTTTTATATATAGCGCTTATCGGTATTGCAAATGTCTCTAAGCGCTTTACAATATACCATTACCCCGGTCATTGGATTCAGTACTAAGTTGAACCCTAGATTCTTCTTTTTTAAACATGTCTGAGCATGTAAAGTGATTCAAGATTTCTTTTATTACCTTCAAAGTTTTCCCATTTTGGGTGTAGACGGTTTCAGGAATGCAGACAATTGTGCCTTTCCTCTTACTTGAAGGCTCACAACTCCATGCAATTATTCCCACTCTAAGTCAAGAAGAAGCAAACACTCCAGAAATTATTTTGTGTGTATTTGACCATGGTCTTTATTTAATGCAAATCATCTTAATTTTTCTTTCCAAATTGGCCAACCAGTGAATGAATGGCAACCAGTGACAAAAGTCATGCACGTGTGCCCTGAACTCTTTGTTATATGATACAGAAATGTGATGATTATTACACTATAGAACATCATAGAATGAACACGGTGGTTTAGCTGCGTCACATCTGATCAAGGCCTAACATTGTAAGAGGAAATGTTTAATAATAAAATAATATGAATTTATAACGCGCACGTATCCGAAACTTCCGATCAAGGCGTGACAGACAAAAATGATGCAGATTACACAAAACAGTTCAACAGATATTATTTCTACACATAATTAAACCTAAATCTTAGATAAACAGGAATTCAAATCTTATATAAACAGGAATTCAAGTATAGGATAAACAGATATATATAGATAATACAGTTCAACATAATATAGTTCTTTAGGTAATGAAACTAAAACATCAGATAAATAAATACGCTTTCAACTGTGATTTAAATTGTTCTGTGGAGTCTAATTTGACATATATGTACATCATACATGTAATAAATTCTTTGCTAGTTTCCCACCATGCAGGGAAAAAAATAGAATACAAGTTAAGATTCATGTGCATGTACTTATGTTATGATTAAACTTTTTTTTGAATTGTGCAATATATTTTATAATTTTCAATGTCTAACACAACTTTAGAATCCATCATTTCCATATTCTTTAAGTTTAGCAGATTTTCCCTCAATCTTTCAATGATTAGTTTCTTTCATTTCCTTTACTTTTATCAAACCAACTGGATGTTGGGACAGAGTTCTGTTTAAAAAAGTTTGTCCTTCTGCAAACTTTGACAGAAATTTAGTAAAATGAAACTCACAATCGATGACGTGTAATGACATGTTATCAGAAGGACGGAGCTTGTTGAAAGCAGATACTATGAACTTTCCTTTTTAAATGATTCAAGGTAGGGTAGTTAAGCAATGAACTATATTCATGATTTGCATGACCCATAGATTCTACTGGGCACTGCTTTCTGTTTGTATCTAGATACTTATATCGTATTGTGAAAACAAATACATGGACACTTGTGATAAACAATTTTTATTTCGTGAATTGGTTTGTTAAAGTTTCAGAGGTGGTGTTGGTGATGATGATGGTAATGGTGGTGATAATGATGATGGCGACTTGGTAGTGAAAATGCATTGACGAGGGGGGGGGGTTAACCCCCCCCCCCCCTTTGAGTTTTTTTTTTTTTTTTTTTTTTTTTTTTAAATCTACAAAAAAAAAAAATTATGCCAATGGCTGACCTAAAAAAGGTGACCTTACCCCCCCCCCCCCCTTAACGTAACAAAATTTCAAATTTTCAAATTTGGAGACCAAAAAAAAAATAATAATGCCACTATACTACTACTACTTGCAATACTATTACTACTACTATATGAATAGTTTTTAAAAAATGATGTGTTCCCCCTAAACGAAATTACTGAATTACGGAAACTTGATCATCTAAATACTCGCTGCACTAAACATTTGGCCCATTTAAAGATACAAATTATGAAAAAGCTCGGTCACTCTTGCATATACAATCCATCAACTATCGTCGAACTAAAAATGATGCAAAAGAATACAAAATACCAATGATAATAAAAAATATCATATTTTTATAGCGCATATGACGCATAATTACATGTCTCTTTCCTCCAAGACCTAGTCGTGATCATATTTGATTATTTTAACAGGAGACCTCTCATTTCAAGCGTTCCATCACTATCTGAGTATTTTATTAATTTAGGTATTTATTTTTAATCTTTTGTCAAAGTAGCCCATTTCCCCCCCCCCCCCCCCCCCCCCTTCCCCCTCCTTTTCACGCACCAAAGTCCGGCTCGTACATACACACAAAAAAGACTTTACACACCGGACTTAGGGTGTTTTCATAAGGAGGGAACATGCATAATATGCGTACCCCAAATAACACTGAGTGGAGGGGCCGGGAGCCCATTCACCAACAAGTAGTGATCTTCCATGGGGCCCTTAATAAACATGAACATATTTATATCAAAAAGCATAACGTTTATACAGAACAGTTGAAATAAAATTCCATAATACATTTAGAAAGATGACACAGCAATGATAGACGTACATGTACGTGGCACAAACGAATACTAGTGGCATTTTCCAGAGATTAATTTACCAATGACGTCATATAATAAAATTTGATAAAACTGGGGAGCTATTTCTTAATCATCTTGTATAATAGTTGCAAATAGGAAAAGATCAAATACAAATACTTTTCATAATTCATAATTACCGTTTCACTCAGAGACAGAGACAAAGAGAGAGAGAGGGGGCGGCGTGTGTGTTTTTTGTGTGTGTCTGAGTAGGTGTGCGTAGGTATACGTGTGTGGGTGAGAGAGAAAGAGAGGGGGAGATCGCAAGAGAGAGAGAGAGAGAGAGATAGAGAAAGAAAGGAAGAGTTATAACGAAGAAAGATCCTAATTTGCATACAAACGTATCAACATTACACAATAATGATAAATTCCGAATTTCAGACTAATATAGGAATAAATCGAACAGGAATTATACGCTTTTGAACGTATTCCTAGGTCAAGGTTTTGTTCAGATGACGTCATGCATTATTTTCATATCATGGTTACTACCCGACTTGCGGTCGATACAAGAAATACTTTATTGTCCCTCAAGTATCGGAGTGCCGGAGGTAATGTCAATTTCAATTCATTTGATACTTCAATTGCAGAGACCGGTCAGCTCGAATTACTTAGTTATTAATATCTTGGCACGTATTAAAGATTAGTTTCTATACACTGCTCTATTTCATTGTGTACAAGGGGAATTTATCATTTGAGTGGCCTATGAATGCCCACGGCGTATGTTCATGAATATAATTTATAACTCCGCCTTCCCACTAGATTGACCGTGTTAGTTAAAAATAAACATTATCACTTTAAAAAAAAGTGAGCACTAATTTTTTTTTTTTTTGACCTCGAAATTAGAAAAATTGCACACCCCCCCCCCCCCCCGTTGACGTCAGGGGGTGGGGCCCCATCTCCTAAAAAAGGTAAAGTTAACGTTAAAAAAAATGTAAAAATACACATTTTATTTCCCTAGGGGGGGGGCGATATTACGATATACTTAAAGCCCCTTAAAGTGTTGAGGGCTCCAAATTCGCTGACAAATTTGATGGCAAAATTTCAATTAAATTGTGTAATGGTGTTAAAAGGATTTCATTTAACACTCAACTCTGCAAGGTTTTTTAAAGTGTGTTTGAAGACGAATATTGGTGAAAAAATACCAAACTTGGGTTTTCTGTTGCACGCAGAACACCTAAATTTTATTTCCATCAATATTCGTCTTCAAACTAAAGTCAGTGTTAAATGACATCCTCTTTCACTTCATTATACAATTGATGTGAATTGTTGCAATCAACTTGTTGGGACTCCCAACACTTTAGAGAAGCTTTAAGCTACATAAACAAAATTGGAAGTGAAATATGAGGAAATCAAATGAAAAGCACGACCTTTGTTAGATATGTTTCCCCCCTCGGTAAAGAATAGATTGCAATTTTTAAACTTAAGAAAATATGAGTTAAGAAAATTATTTTAAACAGGAAAAAGAAAGGGCCAATGGACGAAAGAGAACGAAGAACGCGTGAACATTTCGATTTTACGTTTGCCCAAATAAAAAGTATCACACATCCTCACAATAACTTGAGTAACGTGATACGCCTTCATGATGTTATAATTTTACTTTCGCTACTTATTACCATTTTAATTAGACGAAATAATAATGCTTCATATTGACATATGTATTTAAAGATTACACGACAGAGTAAAGATTACAAATGTTAAGATTGCACTTTTCATCTTGATATCGAATATTATGATATTATGTTTTTTCTTGCATCTTGTTTAAGTTACAATCTGTTTTATATTCATGTCACTCATTTAACTCTTCCCTTTTCTTTCCCCTTTTCTCTGTGTCTGTCCTTCTCTCTCTCTCTCTCTCTCTTTCTCTCTCTCTCTTTCTCTCTCTATAACTCTCTCTCTCTCTCTCTTTCTCTTTCTCTCTCTATAACTCTCTCTCTCTATCTTTATATTCTTCTCTATCTATCTATTTCTCTATCTCTCTCTCTCTCTCTCTCTCTCTTTCATCTATCTATCTCCATCCCTCTCCTCCTCACACACACGTCTTTAGACTTTTCTCTGTGTCTGTCCTTCTTTCTCCCTTTCTCTCTCTCTCTCTCTCTTTCTCTCTCTATAACTCTCTCTCTCTCTCTCTCTTTCTCTTTCTCTCTCTATAACTCTCTATCTCTCTCTCTCTCTCTTTATCTTCTTTTCTCTCTATCTTTCTCTCTCTCTCTCTCTCTCTCTCTCTTTCATCTATCTATCTCCATCCCTCTCCTCCTCACACACACGTCTTTAGACTTTTCTCTGTGTCTGTCCTTCTTTCTCCCTTTCTCTCTCTCTCTCTCTCTCTCTCTTTCTCTCTCTATAACTCTCTCTCTCTCTCTCTCTTTCTCTTTCTCTCTCTATAACTCTCTCTCTCTCTCTCTCTTTATCTTCTTTTCTCTCTATCTTTCTCTCTCTCTCTCTCTCTATCTCTCTCTCTCTCTTTTATCTATCTATCTCCATCTCTCTCCTCCTCACACACTCGTCTTTTCTTCTCTCTTCGTATCCCCTTTTAAAAAAATCTCTTTTGTTTCTCCTCGCTCTTTCTCTCTCTCTCTCTCTCTCTCTCTCTCTCTCTCCTTCATCATTGTTGGATATTTCCTTTCCCCTCTACTGTCATAGTTTACCCTTTTTATTTCAGCATGATGAATACTTGATTGGAATTTACTCTAAAATTTGAGTGATGAAAATTGTTTATTACCAATGAGCTAATGTAGGAATACAAAGGTTGTCTATTTATATCAAGGTCGACTGATAGTTTGACCGCATACATTTATACCTAACTAATAATAACAGCAGATCCTCTTTCTATTTTCCAAACGGGAACTCCTGAACATATCGAAACCAGTTAAACATGTTCAAGTCGTTTTTCTAAGAAGCAACTAATATGTTTTGATTTCCGTCTAGTATTCAGACAATGGAAAAAGAGTATGCGATGAAGTGGAATGTAGGTTTCATTCTGTGCTTTTCTTAAAGAAGTCACCCGAAGAAAATTCATGACAACTGATAATTATGGACAAATTATAAATGGATGGAAAGATTTGCTCTTTAAAAACACGAATAATTTGCTGAAAAATCTTATAGATATTATGGAAAGGCGTAAAATGCTTTGTGGCTAGCTGTCGTCACGAATCTTGACGCTCTACGGAGGTCCGCTGAAGGCAGAAAATCTGGATCTCAAATTATCATTTTTGAGAGATGATTCCTGCCGGCCCCCAACATATTTTGAAGAGGGAAGTTGTTTTATTTGATCAGTAAGGCTTCCTCTTTGCAATGCTATGAATTTTGCATCAATTCAAAACACTTTTGATTTTTCGGGTGACTACTTTAGAGTTGGGTCTTTTAGTCTGTGCGGTCAATCTTCTCTCAACTAATTATTTTTCATGCCCAAGGTCTTTTAGTGGTCTTTGTCTTCCCCTTTCTCTCATTTATTCAAATAAACCATTTTCGTAATGTAACCCAATTTAAAGATACTATGTCCCTTTTACAGCCAACATCAAATTCTGTATAACTTTGCAGGAATTATGAATATGTAATGTATGTCCCATCAACTAATAGTCGTTATTTTCCACTTTAAGACATTTTCACCCCCCCCCCCCCATTTTTTTTTATTTTTAGGGTAGTTCTAAATTAGTATTATCTTTCAAATGCCGTTGGAATTTAACCTTTTCATTTTGTTGGTCTGCAAATTGGACATAGTACCTTTAATGCATGCGCCTTCGTAAAGTGCCCCAATACAAATATTTCATTCACCTGTAATTAATGATTGTAATTCATCAGTCAAAATCCCAAATGAATATATTATATTTTGTTAGGTAGGTCAAGCCATAATGTTTGTCCTACCTAGCAACAAGTAATGTATGCAGTTCGCATTCTGACTATTGAAATACAATTACTCGTAACAGATGAATGAAATGATGCGTATCGAGGCACTACACACATGTAAGACGTATGCATTAGATTTGGTTACGTTATGAAAGTGGTTTATTAGAAAAGAGTTAGGTTTCAAGATTAGGTATTATGTTCAATCATGACAAGAATAGATCATGAATATTGATAAGTGTATTGTTTCAATAAAAATAATAATTGGAGAAAATGCATACGAATATATTGAGACACAGATCAGCAGTATTATTATTATCAATATCATTATTTAACAGCATTATTACGATAATTAGTATCATTTTTGTTATTATAAGGGCCCCGGAAAATTATTAACCTGCAGATGCTCTATGGTACATTTTAAAGTATTTTTGAATGAATAAACTGAGCATGTATATGAATATTCATAGCTTTTTTCCTGATTTTCTCCGAAAAATCCAACAAAATGACAAGTTCAGTAATGGCGAAGTTTGAGCATCAATTTTAAAAAAGAGGGGAGGGGAGGGGGATATGAAATGTACCGAGCAGGTAAATTGGTAATGTCAAGTTGTAGCGCCTACGCTGTAAGCGCGCCCGATCGTCTGCGAGAGGGGTCTGAGAGCATTTGTCTGTAATATACAGCATGTTATGTTACCCCAAATGAGGACACATACATAATCATGTTGCAGAGTTTTTTTTAATATTACATGCCAGATATTTGTACTGCAAAAAACAGTGAAGTTTGGATATTGTAAGTGAAAGGATGTCGCTTAGGACAACCGTTTATTGCCCCCCCCCCCCTTGACCACATCACTATTCATTCCCCGTTGAGTCCAAAGGGTGTGATTTGTAACAGCCACGGACAACCACTGACCAATCAGAGTCAGGAAACAAGACCCAGTGGCATCACGTGGACCTGCAGTATGTGCAACTAATCCTTGCAGGCTACGGTCCTCTCTCTCCCTCCAGCTCTATATCCTGTTCTTTCTTTCGTTAAAAAAGGGGGCGTGCGCCCACACACCCTTCCCCTAAATCCGGCCTTGGCAACTACTTGTAGGAACCAAAGAATAATCATTGAGATCATGGGCGATTTTAAGGATAAATGCAAATTCGAATATGGCACGTACTTTTAGAGATGGTAGTGATTCTTTCCGGTGTTTTTTTCCTCCAAATTGTTCCTTTTCGTCAAATCCATCTTCCTTCTCCTTCAGCATGACAACCTTTTTTTCTTTTAAATAAATTGGTGTAATTATATGACAGTATTGTTTCCTTATCGAATCCTCTTTAAGTCCTGTTATCATCTTCCAATCAATTATCGTTTAATGTTAAGTTCTTCATCCTTTTAAACTTTCATATTTATACTCACACCCCCGTACGGACACACATGTTAATAATAATGGTAATAATAATAAAACGGTGCTTTTAAAGCGCTGACCACCGAAGTCTGTCTCTGAGTGCTAAGTGTTAGCTTTAAGTGTTCAGTTGTCTCAATATTATTAATTTTACGGTATTTTTCGCCTATTTAGAAATCTTCTTATAAAAAGGATGTTTTTTAAGACGTTAGTCGCGTGCTAGCTAAACACGGATATTACTTTAAAAGACGCGAAATCAACCGTCACGCGATTAAAAGGATAACAAGTAGTTTCGTATTTTCGATAACCATGCGATATGGGTATTCCCTAAGAAGGTGGATTAAATATACTTAAACAACTGACTCGTCTACTGATAATAAATGATAATGGAATCGGGTTTTTCCTAGCAGTTCGCAACTATGGCAAAGGTTGGAATGAGATATGATAGGATTGTAGATAACAAACACATGCTTGTCATCTGTTTATATTCCAATTCCTATTCACTTTCCCGAAAGATCATTTTTTGTCAACTATGTCAGATTTGTAGAAAGAAATACGCTCATGATGGCGGTCTCCTGCATTTTTTGTACTTTAACTCTTTTCATTGAAACATTATTTGTGTTTGTATGCATCTTATTTAATGCTGAAAACTTTGATATTTTGTACGTATCCCGGCAAGTCTTATATTAAAGCGATTTCTGTTTAGATCAAAGTACATATTTTTGAAAACAACGAGAAGACACCAATCTCATTTTCTCTGTAATACAAGGAGCGAGACGGTCGTCTGGCCATTGTTTTGTCGGGATGTGGGTGAGACCAAAAACTGAAGAAACAAAAAATCGTGACGTCATAATAAAGAAGACAGGAAATATTGAGCGCCCAAAGTAAACAGAGTAATAAAACCGTGCTGATGTATAAACCCGATCGTTTCAAACCTAATGTCACTTCCAGCATAATCACACACAGGATGTATGGTAATATAATTATGAAGAAGATCTACATTCCTCCATCCATCCATCCATCTACGTGGATATCTTGGGGCATTATGAATCTTTAATTTAAAAAAATCAATTTAAAGAGTTCAGCCCAATCTTCTAAAAAGAGTAAAGAACGATCTTGATAAACCAAACAAGTCAGCAATCATGAAAAAGAAAAGAAAAACGAAACGAAACGAACAGAGGTAATTCGACATGAGAGAGTTACGAATTGATTAAAGTAAAGTTTTCTGGGTCGTACTAGAATCATGATAACAAACCTAATGATAATAAATTTATTGCGAGCTCGTACCTGACGTGCGGTTGCCCTGGATTTAGTTGATATCGATCTTCTTCGATCAATGGAGGAAAGGAATCGTCATTAATTAACTCAAACGGAGGGTGATCAAATCAATATGAGATGTCAATTAATATCATTGAAATGAAAGGAGGCCAATTTCTCATACGTGTCGGTGGTAATTTAGGTCTAATTGTTATATATATTATGATTTGAATTCTATTCACATTCGTAACATTAATTGACATTGTTGGTGCTTCCCTTTGAATCAGGACTAGTACCCCTCCCCCCCCCCCCCCGCCCTCTCCACTCCGGGAACGGAGGAACCGCATGCGTGTTCCCAAAATCTCCGGCTCGTAACAAAGAAAAAGATCTGCCCGTATTGACTTTACACACCGGACTGTTGCTGAAAAGGGGGAGGGGGTGCTGAAAAGGCTCGTATAACAAAGACAAAAGATCTGCCCGTATTGACTTTACACACCAGACTTTTGCTGAAGGGGGGGGGGGGGGTGCTGGGAACACGCATGTGCATTTCCTAAATATCACTGAGTGGGGGGGGGGACTAGTATTAGTAGCAGTACACTTTAAATACTATAGAGCTGTTTTGATCACTTGGAGGCCATTCACAACCCTTTAGGGTGCACGTATGAGCTACCTGGTACAGCAACCAAAGTTGCTACTAATGTTGCACTAACCCTCTAAAGGGTGCTATTATTAGCAACGGAAGAGCTAGATTCAGCACTTTTCAAGTCAGTGTCTATATATACAGACATAAAGCGACAGGTTTGGTTACACCTACGCTACATTAAGGGCGACAGGACCGAGACCACACATGACTGCACTAGCGTTGCTGCTATTTGGTTCCAATGCAGGTGCTCGTTTGTTCAAAGTTGCTACTAATTTTACACTTAGTAGATGAACAGAAACATATTGATTAATAGCACCTAGAGCACGCATGACATGAGATTGACATATAAAATAATAATAATTCATACATGAGATTTGTAAAGTACAATTCTTATTCATCGTGGTTGAAAATGGTTAGAAAATCGCAGAGATAGTGAATTGCCAGCATTTACACACTCACTGACCGATTCAATAATACATTTTTTTAAAACTTGTTTAAGGACCGGGTAGACGAGATATATTTTAAGGAAGGGAATGGAAATAGAGACTTCATAACTACGATGTAAAAATAAATGATTTGACAATTCCGTTGCCAAGCAACGCAGTATGCAATGTGCAATGAAATGCAATGTACAATAGTGCAGTGCGCTAGTACGCATTGTATGTAAAAAATGAAGAAAAAAAACATTTAGATGTGAATAACTAAATGTAACTTGGTCATAGTGAACAATTGAACTCTTAAGGATTTTTTTCTTCAATTATTTTAATTATTATGTCGGAGAAAGTGCACAATCGTCTAGACGTTATTGGAAATTTTGTCTATGACTACATTGCTATCATTGTATTGTTCACAAATACATGCAAAGCGTAACGCAGATAACACAGATAATTCCACCCCAATTAATGCTTATATACGTCCTATCGGGGTAGTGCTAAAAAGTATCCAATTATCAAGGATACTTGTATTAGGTTGATTTTCTTTTATAACAAAAACAACTAGGCGTTGTGGTGTGCGCCTGAGGATGCAGGCTCGAAACTGAGTCACGTCTTTCGGATGGTGACGTTAAAGGTTGGTCCCAAGACGTAAATAATCATATCTGATTGATACATGTCTGTAAAAAAAAAAAAAAAAATTACAAACACACTACTCACTCTAAGAGCATCACAATCCCTAATGAAGCCCCTCTTAAGTGTTGGGGGAGCACCTCAAATTTGAAGGCAACATTTCATTTAAAGCGTATCACAATGTGAAAGAAGATGCCATTTAAGACACACTTCTGCAAGGATTTTCAAAAAGAAAAGTGTTTGGAGTCGAATATTGATTAAAGAATACGAAATTTAGGTTGCGTACAACAGAAAAACCCAAATAATGTATTCTTTTCTCAATATTTGTCTGCAAAAACATTTCTTGGGGGGGGGGGGGTTGCAGAAATGTGTCTGAAATGACATCCTCTTTCACATTATGATACAATAAGCGAGTTCGTAATTAGGATTTGCGCATGGGCAGATAAAGGTCATTCTTACCCAAATTGTAAAACCATTGAGACGAATACTCGGATCGTGCTAATGACAGTTATGTAATCAGTATTCATTTATGCACTAACGGTACATGTATCTGATACACAGGTGGAAGTATTCTTCTCAAGAGGCAAACAAAAGGTATACATGAAGCACCTCAGTCACTTCGGCAGTGATTATTCTAAAATGCACACGTAGGAAGTATCCATCGCGTCTAAGATCTATGGATATTTTGGGGTCATGCGGTCCAGAGCTATTTACGAACTCGCTTATTAAAGTAACACTTTGCCATCAAATTTTTCGGCGAATTTGGGGCTCCCAACACCTTTAAAGGGACCTCACGGATATGTGTATTGAAAACAAAATAACTCACTCTTAGATGATCACGCTCCTTATTAAGAGGCCTTTAAATCTATTTATTCTTCACAAGTAAAAGGAAGAAAGGAAGTACATGTAATTATGTTGATCTCTATAACAGGCTGGCTCTACCTTAGTGATTCACACGGTCGGTTAGGGGTTTCACTTTAATTGTTGCACGTTTGCAAGCTGTCACATCCATCCAAAGGGTTTGGGGCACCAAGGCAGCAATCCTTTCAGATAATATGACTTTCATAAATAATTACTTTCCTTCCTGGTCTTGATGCTCTTAAACTCCGGATTTCTTGTTTTTCCTATAAGCTTAGTTTCAAGTGGGAGGAAAAACCTTTGCTCATGTAGGGTCTTGGTTGCGGAATACCCTTCCTCGAGACACCCATGATGGTAGATTAGTTGAAGTGTTTAAAAGTAATCTTGAATGTATCTGTTTGATTATTATTATTATCTTTAATAAGTAATTCTTTTATTTTTCTTATCTGTCTGTAAATATTACTATTTAAGCGTATTAATTGTATACATGTCTGTCAGGGACCCCACTGGAAATAAGCTTTCGAGCTTTCGTGGGTTATCCTGTTCAAGCTGACTTATTTTTGATCTGTTATTATTGTATATTGTTGTATGTTGGAAGCTTGTCTAATACAAATCAATCAATCAATCAATCATGATTCGGCGAATGATTTATTTCTCTCTATTCTTTTCGTTTGTGCTATCTTACTCATGTACTTTGTTTGTCTTGCAAATTTTATATGATTTCATTTGTTTGCATTAATGCGCCTTAAGCAATCGATTTCAATTAAATTTGGCGCCTTGCAAATATCATACATCATTATAAAAAAATAATATAAATACTTGTAATATTTGTGAATAATTATAGTAATTTATCTTACAACTATTTAACACGACATTGGAAAAGTCTCAGGTATTGTATATATTATGAGCCAGGAACACTACCCAAGTATAAGACTCTATTCCTGATCAATATAATTATTCATCTAAACTTCCAACGGCATGATATTAATTTTCCATGTCCCTTAGATTTATGCGTCAAGTATCGACTTTCATGAATATAGGTCAACCAGTATCGTGTTTTATGACTGTGCGGTCAAGGCGATGTAATACAGGTTTCAAGATGTAAGAAGGATGTGCTGTAATATAATAAAGCAAATAAATATCATATGCCGCAAGGATCCTGTATGTACTACACGCAAAAAGAAGAATAGATATCGATCAAGATTCCTAGAGATGAATTACGTCGTAACCTCGTCACTTGAATACACTCTTTGAAAACAGGTCATATTTGAAATAACAATAACAGGCAGGCGCGGATCCAGGGGGGGGGGCCGAGCGGGCCTTGGCCCCCCCCCCCCCCCCCGCAAAAAAAAAAAAAAAAAAGAGAGAAGAAAGGAAAAGAAGGGAAAGGGAAAGAGAGAAAGGGAAAGAAAGAAGAGGAAGAAGAAAAGAAAAGGGGGGCGAAAGGGCCTTGCCTCCCAGACTGTTGACCCACCCCCCCCCCCCCCCAATCAAAAAAATAATAGAGAAGGAAGGAAAGGGAAAGAAAAAAGGAAAAGAGGAGATACTGGGAGGGGGGGGTGTGGGGGGGGGGGGGCATGGGGAAAATCAAATTCAAACGTGGTTTATTTCTAAAATTCCACAATGGTTTTTTACAAATAATGCTGGAATGACATAATTTCCGAGATTTTTCCTCATTTTTTTGTAAATTATACGTTTGTATGTGTTTGTTGGAAATGACAAATTCCTAAATTTACAGCCAGGCAGGAAATATGATATTTGAGATTCCTACATGTCAGGGCCCGAGGAACGGCGGGGATCGGGAGCCTCGAGCTCCCCCCCCCCCCCCCCCCCCTTTTTTGCAAAAAGTATATAAAAGAGAAATAAAATAGAATGAGAGCAAGAAAGAAAGAGTAGTTAACTGCCAGTGTAATAAAAATAATGAGGCATCAAAATTATGCTCATCTGGCCGTGATTAAATGCCTAAAACCCTTAAACTTCCGGGGGCTCTGCCCCCTGAATTCCACCTAGGGCCTTACGGCGGGCCCTTAAATGCTCATCTGATCGTAATTTAACGCCTAAAACCCCTGTTTTGTTTTTTTGTTTTTTTTGGGGGGGGGGGGGCTCCGCCCCCTGGACCCCACGACAAATAGTGACCTGCCAGTGTCACAAAATAATTAGGTATAAAAAAAAAAATGCTCATCTGACCTTAATTAAACGCCTAAAACTCCTTGCGGGGTCGGACAGGGTATTAAAATGTGTTTATCTGCCACTATGACCCTCGCACTGACCCTCGCGCGTAGCCAGGGAGGGGGTCCCCCCAAATCGGAAGAGGACGTAGGAAGAAAAAGGAGCAGACAAAGAACATCTTAAGAGTATAGAACACGGTACAAACGTCAAAGCTTCGCGCAGGAGGGGAGGGGGGGGGGGGACTGAATTCAGACAAGGATTAAGAATCGAGAACGGTACAGCGAATAATCTTCTTTCTCTCATCATCTTATGAAACGTCAAAGCTTCCGCGCTTCGCGCGGGAGGGGGGGGGGGAAACCTGAATTCAGACGAGGATTCAGAGGCGAAAACTGTACAACGAATCGTCTTGTTTCTCTAATGATTTAATGAAACGTAAGAGCTTCCGCGCTTCGCGCGGGAGGGGGGAGAATCTAAATTCAGACGAGGATTATTTTCGAAAACGGTTCAACGAATCGTCTACTTTCTCTAATGATTTAAGGAAACTTAAAAGATTCCGCGCTTCGCGCGGAAGAGGGGAACCTGAATTCAGACGAGGATTAAGAGTCGAGAACTCTACAACGAATCAACTTCTTTCTCTAATATTTTAATATATCGTAAAAATTTTCGCGCTTCGCGCGAGAGAGGAAAAACTAAATTCGGACGAGAATTATTTTCGAGAACGATACAACGAATTGTCTTCTTTCTCTAATAATTTAATAAAACGTCAAAGCTTGAGGAGGGAAGGGGAAACTCGCCCCTCCCTGCACCGACCCCCCCCCCCCCCATTACGTCACTATTGGTCACCATTACGTACCAATATTTGGCTCGCATAATTTCAAATTTGGGCCCCCCCCCCCTAAGAAATCCTGGATCCGCGCCTGATAACAGGAGAGGGAGAAATTGCATCTCTTTTTCTTTTTTCCTCCTTACTGCCATCCCTGTGTGGAAATGACTGTATAGGTTGCAAAGACTGTCTCCGACGGGATTCGAACCCAGGTGTTTGGGCTTTGTAAGCCAAATGGTTTAACCACTAGATCAAGGAGACGGACTAGGTGGTTTTCGGATACACCAGATACACTCACTTACAGACAGCCTATCCAACGTCACAGTCGTTAAGTTATTCCCCACACATTTAAAGTAGTCACCTGAAAAATCAAAAGTGTTTTGAATTGATGCACAATTCATATCATTGCGAAGGGGAAGCCTTACTGATCAAATATAAGTACTTCCCTCTTCAAAATATGTTTGGGGCCTGCAGTAATCATCTATTTAAAAAAGAGTTAATTTTGAGATCCAGATTTTCTGCCTTCAGCGGTCCTCCGTAGAGCGTCAAGATTCGTGACGTCACATGCGAGACACAGCTGGCCACAAACCATTTTACCCCTTCCCATTATTATTATTATTTTTTTTTCCCCCTTCCACAGGGTTCTTTATTTTCAAAACAAATTTCATCATATACAGAACATCCATATATCATATACATATAATTAAAGAAATAATTTCCATACACAATGTCTTGACACAGATAATAATCATTACGGCCAAAAACTTTTGTGGCAGATAAAAACAAACATTTATGACAAAATTAGTAATTTAAATATATAATTTTTTTAAAATACCAAACATAAAATACATGATCATGTTTATGTTAGCACATTTCCAACACTCTCAAAATATTTTCTAAAGTGAAACCATTTCTTTTTTAGTTTATTCTCTCTGAGATT